>NC_134356.1:457379556-457679556 GCF_048569485.1 Anomaloglossus baeobatrachus
CGCCGGCGGTATTGGCGATTCATCAAAGTATGGTGACGCACCCGGTGGTCGTCGTTGGAAGTCCACAGCCGTCCCGACCAGCTACCCCGTCACCTCCGCCGGGAGTCGAGGGGCCAAAGCCGGAGCCAGAAGAATCGGAGACACCGGTTAACTATGAGCCGTTCCGGAGGCTGCGCCGCTTGCCAGGTCAGTTACTCTCCGATTATGTGAGGGCCCAGTGGGCCGAATGGCTACGAGCTTACCACCCCGTGTGAATCCCAGTGACCGGAGGTGGGGGACATATCTGTGCTAAGAACCGGTATTGTTGAAGAACCGGGGAAGGTTTAAAGTTTGTAACCACGTTTAAGTTACCGAGCCCGGAAGGAGCCTGATGCCGGACTGGGCAAGGACTCCCTCTGTGATGTTGAAGGAGACTTTTATTATCCGTGCTCCCTGCCTACAAAGACCGGGAGTGCTGTGAAAGCCTCCGGGCAGAAGACCAGCAAAAACCGGGAGTGCCTGTTGGAGGCCTCCCGGCAAACTGCCTCCAAAGACCGGGAGCTCCCTTGGAGGGACTCCGGGCGCAGAACTC
The DNA here is from genome assembly GCF_048569485.1 of Anomaloglossus baeobatrachus. Classification (NCBI taxonomy): domain Eukaryota; kingdom Metazoa; phylum Chordata; class Amphibia; order Anura; family Aromobatidae; genus Anomaloglossus; species Anomaloglossus baeobatrachus. The sequence goes on from NC_134356.1 coordinate 457,380,128, forward strand.
GTGCGCTCAGTGATTGTTTATTTTCTCATGAAGGTTTTAAAGTTTTATCAAAGTCTGCTAAGCTTGTGTTTCACAGGTGCGAGCCTTGCCGGGAGGCTAAGGCAAAAAGAGGGGAGGAATGTAAGGGGTGGACGGACCCCTTACAAGGAGGCGCAGTTTTCCCCCCCTGAAGATACCCCACGCTGGGGTAGATAAAGCTGTTAATGTTAATGATTAATTGTGTTTTACTGTACTTGCACTGTGTAGATGGGTTCCCCTAGTGGCCGGGTGGGACGGCTGTCCCCATAGAAACAGTGCAGGAGAAAGGAGGAGCCGACAGCAGAAGGGGGAGGGAGAGAAAGTGTCGTAAGGAAAAAAAGTAGAGTTTGAGGCAGTTGATTCCGGGACGGGGGAGAAGGAGCAACGGGGGCAGAGTGTGGGAGCTATGGTGATAGCTAGCGGAAGGAAAAGAAAGATGACGTGTCCTCGGTGATGAAGCAGAGTTGGGTGGGTCAAGTCTGCGGTAGCCGGAGTGGGAGCCCAGGTGAAGTAGAGTAGCCGGGCACATCCCCCCTCAGAGAGGAGACGACAAGAAAAGCTTTCCCCGGCAGGAAGTGTGACTGCGTATTACAAGATCCGTGCATTGAGTCTGTTGTAACACCCTGTGCAATAAACATGTCGTTTGGTTCAACTGATCTCCGCCTGCAAAGTCTTCCTGCGTCTGACAGCGTGCTCTCTTCCACCACACTCTGTCCCACAGAACAATCCCCTGTCCCAAAAGTGACGGCGGAGCCGGGGGTTAGCCTGGCATACAAAGGGGCCACGACTACAACCCCCGAGGCACCCCTGGCACCCCGTTACAGGTATCCACATGAAAAAGAATTTGTGGGCACAAACTTGAAGTGTTAATTAATCTGTAGGGAAATCAAAGCTCTGAAATCTTTCCTTTTGTCAATAAGTAATTTGCATAGTGGTGATGTGTCGCCCCAGAAACATCAATCCAGCTTCAGGGATGCCACAGCGTCTTCTTTTAATATGGCAAACCGGTATGTTAGTTTTGTATGTGTCGTGACGCCACTCACGGCTTGCGGTCAGGGATATGAATGACTGCCACTGCAGATTTTATGAGCGTCGGGGCTGATGGGGTCTGCAGTCAGATGGTGTGGCCTCCCATGAGTGAGGCAGGCCCCAGGGGCTTAGGTGTATAGAATAACGGGTCCCAGAATAACTCAGGCAAAGTCCAAAAGTCACTTAACTGATTTTTACTCACACAGATGTTGCTGTGACCTGACCCGGGCGTTGCTGTGATGAACCAGGTAGGACCGGGGGCTCCTTCGGGCCAGTCTGAGGGTGACACTTAGCTCGCCTTCTTAGCACTTCTGTGTTCGGATAACCCCCTGACCTAAAGTACCACAGGGGTCTATCAAGGGAGTCGCTGCTGCCTTTTCTCCCCTTTTTGGACCGTTTTCCATCAGCGTGGACCAGGTGAGATGGCTTCTGGCGCTATCTCCTTATGGGTCCCTGCGTTGCTGCGGAGGCTCGGACTCTGTGTGGTTGGTGAGGTACTTGTAGTTCCCCTCACCGGCAGGTTTAGCAGGTCATTAAAACAGGGTCTGCTCTAGGGATCTGTTCCCCGTATGTGCCTAGTCACCCCAGACACTCCTCTCTGACTCACCAGGTGACCTTTCTCCCCCGCCAACTGTCACTACACCGCGCAGGGTCTGACTAGTGTGAGCTTGCGTATCGCTTAGCAACCGCCGCTCACCACTACCAGACTGGCTCTCTCCACTCCTTTCCTTTCAATCTCTGCACTTTAACTCCCAGCCCCTCCGCTACACCTCTTGAAAAGAATTGAAGGCTAGCCCGCCTCTGGAGACTACCCAAGGGTCCCCTCTAAAGGTGTGGGAGACCTGGTTGCTATGTGTCTGCGTACACACCTCATTCTGGTCTTTAGGATTACCTGGAAGTACTGTCCCAGCGTGGGTGCAGTACTCAGTGGTGCCTGACCGGGTCAGGGGCACCACAGTTGCATTAAAAAAATATATACTGTATATGCTAGCGTTAAGAGGGTTTTCCAAAGGGTCATTTATTACCAGTCAGGGACCTGCCACTTGGACCTCCCCTGATTATGACTTCCGCGAGACCTTTGCCTATAGCAGTTGTCTGTAATGCGGCTGGCACTCCTGCAGATCAGTGATAAATGTGCATTGTGAAAAAAACTACATCTTGCTTTAAATTTCCACGACAGATTACAGCAGATTGCTTAGCATCAAGCTATGAGACACCATATCACCAGCTGTTTGATTGGGACACTTCTACCAAAAATAATACTGCCCAAAGTGGATAAATCCAAAGCGCCCCAGGCCTGAGCACTTCCATTCTGCTTGTCATGTGCAGATATTATCCTCAAATGTGACATTTGAGCTGGAATGAATCCATTTAAAACAGTGAAATTGGATAAAATAAATAATAATGTTTACCATAGCAAGATCTAACTTACAAGGTCGGAACATTTTCAGATTTTGTTTCACAGAGTTTTCAAATTGATTGATGACTTCTTCTATTTTCAGTCGTAAATTCTCTTCTTTAATTGCATATGTATATTTTCTCAGCAATGGGGTATTTGATAAGTTCCAGATAAACTCTCCACGATCAAAACTTTTCTTATATGAATGCTGGAATTTCTGTAATGTAAAATCGTATGGCATCATTATTAATTGTCCCAAGTCTTCAGGGAATAGACTCATGAAATACTGAGGAAGGTTTGTAGATTTATTAAATTACAGTTTTCTGTTATAAATACATTGTATTATGTGGGATTTGGACTGATCAGTGATCACCCTAATTTATTAAGCATTATGTTTAAAAAAAACCCCCCCAAAAAAAAAACCCGCTCTGTCCAACACTTCCTTACATTTACACTTTCATTCAGCTGAAGGCTAATTTTAATGAATATATACTGTATATTTGATTTGGCCAAATCTACATGCAGTCTGAATGGGAAAAGAACAGTAAGTTCTCTCCTGCTGAAATCAGCAGGTTTAGACGATTTGAGTCTATTGTTTATGGTCCACTCAATGAACCTGTCATGTCCTATAACAATATTAATCTGCAGATACAGTTACAGGGTTAATCTGCAGGTTAATATCGTTATAAAGGTACCAAGCCGCAGTATTGGAAGTAAGTTAATTTTTCCCGGGACCCGCTGGCTTTCAGTCATGGAGGCATGCCCGAAGCAATTACAATCCTTGCTCACAGCACTGAGAACGATGGCTATAAGCACATCCTGGTGCTGATTGACAGCTGGCTCTTTAATGGTGCACTGCAGAGCAGACTGTAAGTTAGTGTCAGTGTGCTTACAGCCGCCACTCCTCAGTGCTGTGAGTGGTGACTGTAATTGATCTGGGCACGCCTGCATGACTGAAAACCGACGGCTACCAGGAAGAATCAAGGTCATTCTTTACCGGGTACCATACTTTTAGTACCACATTGGGGCACCTTCATAATGCTATTAATATGCAAGTTAATAGGATTATCGGACCTGACATATTCCCTTTAAGGCTATGTGCGCACTAGAAAAGTGATTTTTCTCAAGAAAAATTCTTGAGAAACTTCTGGGAGGTGAAGATTACCGCACCTGCGGTAAAAAAAATGCACCAAAACCGCGGGAAAAACGCATGCGTTTTTGCAGAGATTTTGCCGTATTTTTGCCGCGGTTTTTCCGCAGGTTGGTCCCTCCGGTTTTTTATGCTGTAACTGCAATAAATAATATAGATAATAGATAGATAATCGATAGATAGATAGACAGACAGATAATGCATAGAGGTAAAGATGGATAGATAGATAGATAGATAATAGATGAGAAAGACATATATAATGTCCCACCCCCTGCATATTCTGAGCTGGCACCCTTTAGTGACTTTCATGTGGCACTAAAGGGTGCTTAGCCTTGTATTTAGCCAAAAAATAAATAAATAATTTAAAAAAAAAATGACGTGGGATCCCCCCTATCTTTTGTAGCCAGCTAGGGTAAAGCAGACGGCTGCAGCCTGCAGACCACAGCTGGCAGCTTCACTTTGGCTGGTAATCCAAAACAGAGGGCACCCCACGCTGTTATTTTACATTAAATAAATAATTTAAAACAAAAAACGTGGGGTCCCCCCCAAATTAGATCACCAGCCAAGGTAAAGCAGACAGCTGTGCTCTGGTATTCTCAGACTAGGGAGGTCCACTGTTATTGGACACTCCCCAGCCTAAAAATAGCAGGCTACAGCTGCCCCAGATGTGGCGCATCCATTAGATGTGCCAATCCTGGTGCTTTGCTCCAACTCATCCCGTTGCCCTGGTGCGGTGGCAAACGGGGTAATATATGGGGTTGATGTCAGATGTGTAATGTCACCTGGCATCAAGCCCTTGGGTTCGTGATGTCAGGCGTCTATCAGATACTTGACATCACCAACCCAGTCAGTAAGAAATAACAAATAGACAACAAAAAAAGTTTTATTTGAAAAAACACTCCCCAAAACATTCCCTCTTTCACCAATTTATTGAAAAGAACAATCAATTCCAGGTCCGGCGTAATCCATACCATAGTCACTGTCCCAGTCAATGAAGAACAAAATGTTCCCCATTGGCTGGGAGAGCAATGCAGTGACCTGAGCTAACATCAATAGGTCAGCCCAGGTCACTGCAGGGCATAACGAGCGCTGACTTCAGGAGGTTAGATGAGATCATTACCTGCTGTGATGATCTCCTGCACTGCTGACGTCAGTGCTGTCACTGACTTCTATGCCCGCCGTGTTCTCAGCAATATCGCTAGAGCCCATGACGTTACCGCTAGTGACAGTCTCGGGCCGCCCGCGAGACGGGCATAGAAGGCAGTGACAGCGGTAACGTCAGCACTGCACGAGATCGTCACACAAGGTAATGATCTCATCTAACCTGACAGCAGCGCTAGCCTCCCCGCAGCTGCCAGCACTGCAGGGTGAGAAGCTGCTGATACTGCAGTGCGGGCAGACACTGACACTGCAGTGTGGGCAGCCGCGGGACTGGAGTGGGACACAGACTGCACGGGCACCCGAAGGTCACACGGAAGTGCTTCCGTGCGGCGTCCAGGGAGTGTGATGTGTGTTTACTCTCTGCTCCGCTTCCTCTTCCTGTCATAATGACATCACTTCCCTGCAAAATGCAGGGTAGTGATGAACATTACCGCAGGTAAATCGCGGCTATACCGAGGGTATACCGCACATCATTTGCTACCTGCGGTATACCCGCGGTATTTCGCTATAATATTACAGTGAATGGAGTCAAATACCGCAGGTACCTGCGGAAAAGAAGTGACATGCACATTTTCTCAGGAAATTTTCTCAAGAGATTCTGCAGAAAGAATTTTCTTGAGAAAAAAACGCAGTGTGCGCACAGCTATTTTTTTCCCATAATTTTTGCTGGGAAATGTCTGCAGAAAGATTACAAACATTTCTCAAGAAATTTCTGCAGCAAAACCGCTGTTAAAACCGCGGGTAAAACCGCAGTGTGCGCACAGGGCCTTAGTGTCATAAAGGATGGAACATCTGAAATAATATTTCAATGCTAATTTACTGGTAGGATAGAAAAGGCTCAGAAGACTTTTGCTGCCGATGTCTCACCAACTGAGTTTTCTGGATTATAGCTGTATAATCCAAGAAGAAAATCACTGTACGTACATTAAATTCATGAGAAATCTTTATTCTGAATGCTAAATAGTGGTGTAATTCTGGGCATGGTAGAGAATCAATCTGAAGAAATAGTTTCTCCTTTCACAATATTTCAGTCCTACCTTCGTTAAAGTTTCATCGAGTATACCAGCTAATTTTCCTACTTCAAATAGGATTTCAGGAGTGGATTTAATTTCTGCTGCCGGCGTCCCAGGAAGGTAGGTCAGAAGTCGTACCATATGTTTTTGTATGACAGCTCCATAGTCTAAAAATAAAGTGTAAATTTGTTATCATATCGAAAATTAAAATCTTTCTAAAAAGCAATTAGTGCAACATGGGTTATGATTGTTTATTTTATTGTATCCTTGAAGGCCTACCGTAATCTACCGTGTAATCTTAACTATACTGTGTCATCTGGTTCCTTACTGTCTTTTACTTTTTTTTTTTATTCACATTTGTAAGAAATACCTGTCACTTCTTAATTTCTTACAATAATATGTTAGACATTAGTGTGGCTTACAAAATGTCCTGAAAACTAGAAGGGACTGTGCACTATGAGGCATCGCTATACAAAGTGCAGTGATAGCAGCTGTGTCAAAGGCAAGTATAAAGGGAGCTTTACACGCTGCGACATCGCTAACGATATATCGTCGGAGTCACGTCGTTAGTGACGCACATCCGGCGCCGTTAACGACATTGCAGCGTGTGACACCAATGAGCGACGATCAACGAGAGCAAAAACGTGAAAAATCGTTGCTCGTTGACACGTCGTTCATTTCTTTAATATCGTTGCTGTTGAAGGTACGATGTTGTTCGTCGTTCCAGTGGCAGCACACATTGCTATGTGTGACACTGCAGGAAAGACGAACACCTCCTTACCTGCGGCCGCCCACAATGAGGAAGGAAGGAAGTGGGTGGGATGTTCGTCTCGCTTATCTCCGCCCCCTCCGCTTCTATTGGGTGGCCGCTTAGTGACGTCGCTGTGACGCCGAACAAACCGCCCACTTAGAAAGGATGTGGTTCGCCAGTCACAGCGACGTCGCTAGACAGGTAAGCAGTGTGATGGATCTGAGCGATGTTGTGCGCCACGGGCAGCGATTTGCCCGTGACGCACAACCGGCGGGGGCGTGTACGCTCACTAGCGATCACACTAGCGAGATAGCAGCGTGTAAAGTGCCCTTAAGAGTTATAGGGAAAACTAAAGGCCCCGTCACATGCTCCAATATATCGTGCGATCGCATGAGCAATCGCACCCACCCCCGTCGGTTGTGCGTCACGGGCAATTCATTGCCCGTGGCGCACAATGTCGTTAACCCCCGTCACACGTACTTACCTCCCTGTGGCACTGTGTCAGTAGCCAGTCAGGGCACCCTGAGGTAACCTCTTAAGGGTCCGAAGCCTACGGCTCATGCTGGCAAGCTCAGGGAAGTCATGAAACTAGACAGCCATCGCGGTGGACAGTGGTGAGAAAAGTGGGAGTATAGAGACACAGGTGCCCGGCAGCTTGGCCGCTAGTTCCAAGATAGCGAGGATAAGTCAAGAGAGAGTACCCCGAAAACACAGTAACCGCAGAACCATCAGGAGTGAGGCCATGTCTTTCATAGTGTGGAAAAAATAAACTGTTCAAGTTTTGATTTACCAAGAGCACTTCAATGTCATGTGTTTGTCTACTGCACAAGCCAAAGAAAGCAGTAATGCGGGCGTCATACGATACGATCTATCGTGCGATCGCACGAGCAATCGTACCCGCCCCCGTCGTTTGTGTGTCACGGGCAATTATTTGCCCGTGGCGCACAATGTCGTTAACCCCCATCACACGTACTTACCTCCCTAATGACGTCACTGTGGGCGGCGAACATCCTCTTCCTGAAGGGGAGGGATGTTTGGCGTCACAGCGACGTCACACAGTGGTCGCCCAATAGGTAAGCTGTGTTCGTCATTCCCAAGGTGTCACACGTAGCGATGTGTGCTGCCTCGGGAACGACGAACAACCGGCCCACAGAAGGAGGAACGACATTATGAAAATTTTTTGCTTGTTAACAGTTGTTCGGAGCTGTCACACGCTACGACATCTCTAACGATGCCGGATGTGCGTCACGAATTCCGTGACCCCGACGACATATCGTTAGATATATCGTAGCTTGTGATGGGGCCTTTAGGCTTAAAAGGCGTTGTCTGATATAAATAAGTTATCACCGATCTACAGGACTGTTTGGACCCAATCGGAAATATGGGCTACTTTTATCCTTGCTAGAAGTGACAGTACGCATGCACCTTTACTTTGAGTAATAAATATTTCATGTTATATAGATTGATCACTGCAGGTACCTTAATTAATACTTCCACTGATCAGCAAGTCCAATGGATGGGTGGTAACATTTCCCCAGGCAACACCTTTAATAAGTTCACAATGCATTTGGCTGCCCTGGACTTAAGTGCTACTGTATGCATGCACTACATGTATGCTGAAATCTCATAATGCCATTAGCTCCCATATAAAGAACTAAAATGACATTCTAGACCAGACATGCACAATTTGCAGCCCAGGAGCCTCATGCGGCCACCCAGCCATCTGGACACAGAAGCTCCATATGATCAGCCACATACAGACAAGCATGTCAGAGAGAAGTGGTGTCTAGACATGACCAGTGATGGGTAAGTGCTAACGGTGCACTGTACAGCCATCTCAGTCTCCCATATAACAGAATGGGGTCCCTTAATCCCAGTTTGTTACTTAAAAGAGGAGTAATGGAGTTAGAGGTGGCCATCTAAACATTCAGATCTCTCAATTGTAGTTTATGGGAGTTGTGCTAAACTAATACTGTAACACCTATGATCTTCAATGGAGAAAGTCACCATCATGCAGTGTCTCCTCTATGTGGTGGCGATTTAGAAAAAGGGAATCCATATTCTCCCAATAGGTGGTCCAAAAAGTGGAACTTAAGTCTATTGTGTATTTAGGTTGTATTGATACCCATGGGATGTTAAGTATAATAATATAGTCCACAGACCATAAGAGTTTGTGTACGCCTGCTGTAGATTTAGGTTGTCAATGGACACATTGGCAATGTTCTTCTGTTAAGTAAATCAAGGGATGTCTTCTAAACTTCTCATGAAGAGCAGTTGGTCTGCTCACCCTTCTCTGTGTGGATATAGCTGATAGGGCTTGTAGTCCTGTCTTGTAGTTCATTTATGTTGAGATAAATTACGTACTAATGTATGGTTCCAGGACAAAGGTTCCAATTCTGACATTTTGCTTAAAGAAGTTGTCCAGTTACCAAAACTATTTTTTTTCCTCAGAATTCTTGCTAATATGTGCCTTTCCACACATCTATTATGTTATTTCAGCAATATTATCTTTTATCATGCTCTAGCAGCACATCCTCATTGCTGGCTCCAGCTCTGAAGGGGTTAATCTCTCTCCTGACTTCCTGGGTTCAGTTCCTACAACTCTCATAATTCTTTGCGGCTCTAGGACTGTATCTAACACACCCACTCAGCTCTCCACCCAAAGACTCCTCCCTGCCTCTTCCCTGTGGAAGCACTGAGAGAAATCACAGCAGAGACAGCAGAAGCTCCCAGCCTTGCACAGCCAGGGGAAGAAAGCGTCTATCTCCTGCTTGTTCTCATATAGTTCATAGTCTGTGTGTGTACAGAAATTATGATTATTAGCCGGCGCAACGTGTGAAAAAAATAATTGGGGAAAAAAATCATGAGATTGCTTTTTCCCCTCTTGCCTAGTCTCTGTGTGTCATCCGTATCATCCGTTTGGCATGCATTTTGCAGGCTACTTTCACATCAGTGTTTTTTTGCCTGTAGGCAAAAAACCGCAAACCGTATATGACCGGATCCTGTGGATTAAATGTGTAACGCATGCAACCGCAATTGTTATTTTACCGGATCCTTCTGCAGTGGGACACAGAATTTATTGGCCGGCGCTGGAGTCGGCTGAACTCCTGATCTCACAGCCTGCACACGCTGCAATGGATGCAGGTTAACAGCAGTCACTGCCTGCTGCCGATCACGTGTGCCACACCATGTGCGGTCTGTGTGGTCAGGAGTTGAGCTGAGTTCAGATCATCTGACTCCAGTGCCAGACTGAACTCAGCTGACCTCACAGCCCGCACACGCTGCGATGGATGCAGGGGGACACAGAACAAGTAACTGGCCGACACTGGAGTCATCTGATTACTTGTTCTGCTGGCTGTGTGGTCAGGAGTAGGGATGAGTGAGCAGTAAAATGCTCTGGTGCTCGATGGGAGAAGCCCATGTCGATTTTTTTTTTTATTTTTTATAATTCATTAAAAATTTAAAAAAAAACAAACCCAAACACATAACCCTAACCCTCGGGTTAGGGGTAAAAAAAAAAAAAAAAAAAAAAAAGTGTGTTCTCCCGCTGCATTTTCTATTGCTAAGGATAACCCAAGCAGCTACTAGCTGCTAACCCCCACTGCTTGGTGTTACCTTCACTGGCAATGGAAAATCCAGGGAAGCCTTTTTTTTTATTTTGCCTAAAATCTTTTTAAAAAAAAAATGACGTGGGCTTCGCGGTATTTTTTGTACACTAGCCAGGTACAGTAGGCAGGTACGGGCTGCCCCCAATCCCTAGCTGCCTATTTGTACCTGGCTAGGAACCAAAAATATAGGGAAGCCCTTTTTTTTTGTTTTTAAATTATTTCATGAATTTCATGAAATAATAAAAAAAAAAAAAAATGACGTGGGCTTTGGTCATTTTTTTCTGTCCAACCAGGTACAAGTAGGCAGCTGGGGATTGGAATTCGCAGCGCAGAGTGGCCAAAGCTTTCTGGGCCCCCCGCTGCGAATTGCAGTCCACTGCTGCCCCAGAAAATGGCACTTTCATAGAAGCGCCATCTTCTGGCGCTGTATCCAACTCTTCCAGTGGTTCTGGTGCCAGGTGGCACGCAGGGTAATAAGGGGCTAATACCAGATTTGTTTTACCAGCTGGTATAAAGCCCAAGATTCTTAATGTCAGGCCAAGTTTGACCCGGCCATTAAGAATCTCCAATAAAGGGTTAAAAAAAAAAAGACATCACACAGAGAAAAATACTTTATTAGAAATAAATACACAGACACATTAGGGACTCCATCTCACCCCTCCATGATAGAGAGATTTCTGTACTGATCATGCCAGGAGAGAGAGAGGGAAAAGAGAGAGAGGGAAAAGAGAGAGAGAGGGAAAAGAGAGAGAGAGGGAAAAGAGAGAGAGGGGGAAAAGAGAGGGAGGGAAATGAGAGTGAGAGAGGGAAATGAGAGTGAGAGAGGGAAAAGAGTGAGAGAGGGAAAAGAGAGTGAGAGGGAAAAGAGAGAGGGAGGGAAAAGAGAGAGAGAGGGAAAAGAGAGAGAGAGGGAAAAGAGAGAGAGAGGGAAAAGAGAGAGAGAGCGAGAGAGGGAGAAGAGAGAAGAGAGAAGAGAAAGAGAGAAAGAGAAAGAGAGAAATATAGAGAAAGAGAGAGAAAAAGAGAGAGAGAGAGAAAAAGAGAAAGAGAAAGAGAGAAAGAGATAGAGAAAGAGAGATAAAGAAAGAGAGAAAGAGAGATAGAGAAAGAGAGATAGAGAAAAAGAAAGAGAGAGAGAAGGAAGAGAGAGAGAGAAGGAAGAGAGAGAGGAGAGGGAAGAGAGGTGCTCTGCACCAACTTGCTCCACTCTGTGAATTGTTGTGCAGGTGACAGAGTGAAGACAGTTGGTCCCATGCAGCACAAGTCACAGAGTGAAGTAACTTAGTCCCATGCAGCACGACAGGTGACAGAGCAGAGCGGTGACATACTCTGCTCTGACACATGCGATGCTGCATGTCACCAGCTTGTCAGTCTCTTGCTGCGTCCGGTCACCTGCGCTGCTGGTGGGAGTATATGATCACACTACCCGACACCACACGCTCTCCTGACACCGGAGCAGAGTGGGCGGCTGGATAGTGTGATCAGATACTTACGTGACAGGGGGGGTTTCAGCTGAAGAAACACCCCCTGTACTCCACACTGGCGTCCCGTGTCTCAGCAATCTGCTGAACACTTAGCCCTCTTCACCGCTCCATACTGGCAGCCTCCAGATCCTCCCCTCGATGCTGGGCTGTGACGTGCGGTAGTCACCGCCTACAGCCCAGTCAATCAGTGTGAGTGGCGCCAGCATCCCCTGACATAACGTCCAATCTGAGAGCCCGGAACTTGACGTGACATCAGAGGATACTAGCGGCCCCAGCACCAGGGGGTCATGTGACCGGCACTGAGCTTGCAGGATAGCGCCGCTCAGTGCCAGAACTGCAAATAGAAGACAATGAAGAAAACACCTAAAATAGTAAGTTACACTCAAATAGAAAATAAAAAAAAAAAATAGTTGAACAACCCCTTTAAGATCTTTTAACTGTGATTTGCATTTAGATAAGTTACATTGGGTACATTTACTACTACTGAATAAAGAATATTCTCACCAATAGCTTGTAGAGACATGATGGCACCAGTTTTTGTGAGCAGAGCATTTGGTGTAGGAAGACCTTCATCATACAGGAACTTCATGGCATATGTCTGTACTTCAATTAGCTTTGTGTTCTTACTGTCTTCACCATTCGTTATCTTCAGAACATACTCTCTTTGTGTAGTTCTCCCATCATCCCACGTCTGGATGTAGAAGTTCTGATCATCGTAACTTGGCAGAGGCTTTACTTTGGAAACTTGCAAGCCAAAAAGTGTCTGTGCCAAACTAATGGCCTGCTCTTCATTGACAGCTGGCTTGCTGCTGATTTGTGACTTTCCAGTCTCATTTTCAGAAGTCATCTTCTATAAATCTAAAATATAAACTGTTATAGTTTACCAGAATGGGTACAATTTAATTAATTGTCTGCAATATTACATGGAAATCTAATGTGTGAATATGTAAGTGAAGTCATTTAGTACGAATAGTCGATGATTAAGATATAACAAAGAAAACTTGCTTAACTATTCTCAAATTCAAATAAATGTCCAGACCCTGCAAGAGTTCATGAGCATCTTTGTTGTGCTACCTCCTCTGACTCTCCAGATGAATGGCATGCAATATTTAAAAGGTCATGACTTATGACCATCTGCATGGAAGATTTTATTGACACGTGATGACATAAGTCTCCTGAAATTGAAATAAACCAGAAGTTTAATGACCCAAAACCAAGCAATAAGGATTGATTTGGCTAGTAAAATCTAAGTGAGGCTATATAGTTAAGTAGTTAATACTATTGGAAAAAAAAATGTCCACCATATTTAAGGCTTAAAACACACTTCCGCAAAAAAAAGTACGTGTCTTACGGTCCGTTTTTCCGTTTTCAGTGTTCCGTTTTTTAGGGGCGTTTCTCCGGTACGTATGTCATCCGTGTGATGGCGTATGCGAGCCGTGTGTGCGTGTGGAATGTCCGTATTGACAGAAAATATGTACGTGTGCTGTCCATGTGCGGTCCGTTTTTAAAGGCCCGCATTCTTACCCAATTAACGATTTTAATCATTTATCATGAGGTCCTGGTGTTGTTGTTTGCTTTCAATTGACCTGATAGATTGGAAACAAGTGTTGCAGATTTTGTGATGAAAAACGGACACGGACGATACGTGCTAAACACGGACATACTCCGTGTGCGGTCCGTGCAGGCACAAAGCCATAGACTAAAGCGGGTCCGTGCCTGCGTGCTGCCGGCCAAAAACGGACATGTCATCCGTGTAGAAAAGCGCACACACGTACTTACCACACGGACACACGTTCCGTGTGATTTTACGTGTGTGTGCCATCTACCATTGAATAACATGGGTCTCCGTGTCTCCGTGTCTCCGGTACGTGCAAATACGTACCGCACACGTACAAAAAAAACGAATGTGTGTTGCGGGTCTCACCGATGTATGGGAAAGGGTAACAGGTAAGGTTTTATGTAAAATCCCAGTGTCACTTTTGTGACGCCCTGGACAACAGGGGTCACAGGTAACAACACCTACCACATTACACACACACCCCCATCCCTTGTGAGGACACATCAGTCACCCGAAAGGGAGACCTGATGCCTTCCTCAGGGACAGTAGGGCACACCAGGTGGGCGGAGTCAGGTGGAAAGGCACGCCCACCGAGGAGACTACTGTCTTGAGGCAGGAAATACAAGGAGTTGAGTTCTAGTCAGAGAGTTGACAGGAGGTGTGGAGGAGCAGAGCTGTCAGGGACCCGGGTTGGAGCCTGGGATCCCTGTAATGTCAGGCAGGCAGACAGTGGTGGCCGCCTGCAGGAGTACCGGTACAGCAAACGGCGGAACCGGAGGGACCGGGCCAGGGTTGGAGCCTGCCAGCCCTGAACCGGGGAGTCAACCGTTTACCGGAGCACCAGAAACCGGGTACTCAGACCCTGTCCTAGCTTAGAAGCCACTGAGTATAGGCGAATTAACTGATTGCAGTCTGGACCTCACGGGTTCATCCTCACCCAAAGTCCCAAAAGAAGGCAAAAGCCCACCGATACCAGGTGAGAGTCACCGCCAAGGGCCAAACATCCGACGGGCCAGCGCCTGCGGGCAACCGAGGGCTCCTCCGGCAGCTCAACGCCGCGGAGCGGGCTACCACTGTCCAGGCAGGGGAGCCAACAGTCAAACAAGAGGTGCAAGAGAAAGGGGCCACCATCAGCCTCACAAGGGACACAAGCAACTGGCTGCGGGACCCGACCAGACCCGAATGACTCTGAGAGTGAATTAATCATGAGTATACCAGTGCCATCCGGCACGACACCGCACCGCAGCACGGCACCCTGCACCCCGACAACAACACCATCGCCAGTCCCCACTGGGGCCCCGGGACATACCGCCCCTACCCACGGAGGGGCTAACATCTAGGATGCAGCCGCAACACCGATCCCGGATGAGCCCCCTTCACTCCAGCCACAGCGGTGGTGCATCCCGTCACCACGACTTGTGGGTGGCATCACGACCTGTAGGACGACAACGCGCCCCCCACCAGCTGCGCGCCTCATCCCACACCACCACCACCCCACTGCCTCCCCTTAACAGAGCAACGTGGCCCCCGGTCCGGAGGCGCTCGTGCCACCGACAACTCGAACCCAGACTTCGAGCGGCTCGGCCCGAGCAGCGGAGCGGCCGAGCCCCTCTCAGGGCAGTACACATCGGCTCTTCTGGCATCACGAACAGGATTCGGACAGACCACTTACCTGTGGAAGTGCGCCTTAGAAGTATCCGTCAGCGGCGTCCTGCCAAAAAAGTTGAAGTTCCGCCATCTTGGCGTGAAAATTTCCCGCTCGAGTCGTCTTCCCCGAGCAGTGAAGGCGCGAAAGTGAAGCCCCGCCCCCGAAGGAGGAGTGCTAAGAGAAAACCAAGGGGGAGGCGGGCGACAAGGCTGCCTGATGTAACTGAGAAGATAAAAAGGCAGGGACTCCAGGACCCTGCATCCGTTCCGTTCCTGGACTCCGACAGTGCAGCATGGCGACTCCCGTTCAGCGTCTCGATACCCCGGAGCCTGCGCAAGGAACAGCAGCGTGGGTGAAGGCCTGGACAGAGGAGATGTGTCGCCGCCTCCAGCACCAGGTAAGTTTCCTGGTGGAGCACTGGGCGGCGGAGATGGGGGAGATAGTGGCTGCCGTGTGGGCCCGTGAAAGGATGACGGTGTTGGCAGGGTGGAAAGGCGACCCACGTCCCTATGCCCTTGAGGGGTCGGCCATCGCGACTGAGGGGCTTGGTCTGCTGCTGCCCACCATACCGCCTCCTCCATTGCCCGCAGGGGTTGTTGCTGCTCCTCCACCCGTATCCCCACCCCCGACACTGGTGGTGGAGTCCGTCCCGGGCGCTCATGGGAAGCTGCTTGGGGAGGCTGGCCCGGACCTGCTGTGGTACCCGGCCGCGCTGTGCCCATTGCCCGAGGGGACCCGTTACCGGCCAGTACCCGACCATGAGGCGATGCCGGATGTCCCGGAAGTGACCGCACCCAAGAGTGCCCAGGCCCCAGCAGTCCGCCCGGCCAAGAGGCCCAGAAGGCAAGGCAAGCCGCTCCAGGGTCGCGGGCCTCGGCTGAGGTTCTGCGGGGAGGCAGCTGCAAGGCAGCAGAGCCGGCCGCGACACAGCGGTGCTACCTTTGGAGAGTGCCGATCGTGGTTGGCACTGGGGAGCGCCGGCTGGGCCAGACCCCCACCGCAGTAGACCCCGGGCGTGCGAGTGCCCCGTACTGGGAGCGGCAGCCTAGCCAACTGAGCCAGGAGATAGTGGCCAGAGAGAAGAGGAGAGAGGAGGTACTTGCCCGTACCATCGAGAGGAAGGAGCACCTAAGGAGCGCTGGATATTGGGTGCGGGGCCCCACCTACCAGGGCCAGGTCAGGAGGTTCAACAAGGACAAAGGCTGGGGATTCCTGTACGACCCCGAATTGGATGGAGAAGTTTTCTTTTCCCGGCGAGATGTGAATGCCCATCTCCTGTTCGGGCACCCAGACCGTGACCTCCTGCCCGGCGATCTGGCGCACTACACCCGGCACCGAGGGGAGAGGGGCTGGTTTGCCCTGGATGTCCGGAGCGGCAGACAGCCCCCTCCCCCACCGTACAGCCCCGAAGTGCAGGTGGAAGAAGAGTTCCCTGCTGCAGAATAAAGGTGGTAGCCGTTGCTACAAAAGTACCTGTCCCCATTGGGACTTGTGTTTGACCCCCGTTGACAACCCTGTTGCGTGAGTGACTGCTCATGGACAAGGCCTTGGACTTGCTGGCCACCCAAAAACTTTTGGGCTTGTAAATATTGCCCTATCTGCCCCCTTAACATACCTTCCTGTTCCGTTAGCCTCCGGAGAGGCAGATTGGAGGTAGGACCTGCAGCAGAGCAGGCTGGGGTCCGGTCACCACTGGGACCGGTGACCATCCTCCGGGGAGCCCTTGAGCAACTGCCGGGTGCACCGCACTGTAACCATTCCCGCCTGGGTGATCTGGCCATGTTCCTGTTTCCGGACTGGGGAAAAGGGGTGCTGCCCATTTCTTAGGGGCAGCATCAAGGCTAGGTTGTTTGGGTGGGAAAGGCAGAAGGACATGAACCCGTTCCGTAATAAAGTTATGCAACGTTAAAGTAAAATGCCTCCCGTTATGGGAAGACCTGCAGAAATCATAAATTGTACAAATGTTATTATAAATGTAAATGTTTCCCGTTTTACCGTTTTTACAGTTAAAAGAAAAATAAAAAAAACCCGAAGTTGGTCGGGCAGCCCGCGGACGGTCTGCATTAAACCAAGGGGGAATGTGACACCCTAGACCTCAGGGATCACAGGTAACAACACCTACCACATTACACACACACCCCCATCCCTTATGAGGACACATCAGTCACCCAAAAGGGAGACCTGATGCCTTCCTCAGGGCCAGTAGGGCACACCAGGTGGGTGGAGTCAGGCGGAAAGGCACGCCCACCGAGGAGACTACTGTCCTGAGGCAGGAAATACAAGGAGTCGAGTACTAGTCAGAGAGTTGACAGGAGGTGTGGAGGAGCAGAGCTGTCAGGGACCCGGGTTGGAGCCTGGGATCCCCGTAACGTCAGGCAGGCAGGTGGTGGCCGCCTGCAGGAGTACCGGTACAGCATCCGGCGGAACCAGAAGGACCAGGCCAGGGTTGGAGCCCGCCAGCCCTGAACCGGGGAGTCAACCGTTTACCGGAGCACCAGAAACCTGGTACTCAGACCCCGTCCTAGCTTAGAAGCCACTGAGTATAGGCGAATTAACTGATTGCAGTCTGGACCTCACGGGTTCATTCTCACCCAAAGTCCCGAAAGAAGCCCACCGATACCGGGTGAGAGCCACCGCCAAGGGCCAAACATCCGATGGGCCAGCGTCTGCGGGCAACCGAGGGCTCCTCCGGCAGCTCAACGCCGGGGAGCGGGCTACTACTGTCCAGGCAGGGGAGCCAACAGTCAAACAAGAGGTGCAAGGGAAAGGGGCCACCATCAGCCTCACAAGGGACACAAGCCCCCCCCGGCTGCGCGCCTTGTCCCACACCACCACCACCCCACTGCCTCCCCTTAACAGAGCGACGTGGCCCCCGGTCTGGAGGTGCTCGTGCCACCGACAACCCGAGCCCAGACCTCGAGCGACTTGGCCCGAGCAGCGGAGCGGCCGAGCCCCTCTCAGGGCGGTACACTTTGGGGCTCTGTAAATTATTCTAGGAAACTCTGAGCTCCAAAAATCAAATAGCGCTCCTTCCCTCTCGAATCTTGCCATGTGGTCAAATTGTCCTACACACTCACATGTGGTGGTATTGTCATGAGAATTTGTGTGACAGATAAAAATGACTGCATAATTATTTCCCTTTGTGAAAATGTTAAATCTGGGGCTAAAACAACATTTTAGTGGTAAAAATGTAACTATTTTTTCTTAAAGCCCAGTGGTATAACATTTTGTGAAACATACGTGGTGTTAATATACTCACTGCACCATTAGATGAATTAATTAAGAGGTGCAGTTTGTAAAATGAGGTCACTTTTGGGGGATTCTGCTGTCCCGACACCTCAGGGGCTCAGCCAATGTTACATGGACACACAAACCATAACAGCCAAATCTGCACTCCGATATGGTGCTCATTCCCTTCTGAGCTTTGCACTGTGCATGAAAAGTAGTTTCCAACCAAATACAGTATGTTATATTGCCATACTCAGGATAGATTGTGTAACAAATTTCGTGGCCATTTTCTCCTGTTACTCTTGTGAAAAGAAATTGGGCCTTTATTAGTATTTGTCTTGAAAAAATAAAAAAGGAATATTTCATTTTCAAAGTCCAATATTATAAAATTCTATGATGCACCAATGGCTTCAAGATCCTCACCACACCCTTACATAAATTTCTTGAGAGGTGTAGTTTGCAAAATGATGTCACTTTGGGGGGTTTCTGCTCTTTTGATACCTTGGCGGCTCTCCAAATGCAATTATAGCATCTTTCTATTTATTCCAGGCAATTTTGCCCTCCAAAAATCAAATAGCCCAACTGGGTGCCCAAAAAACGGTTTCTGACCCCATATGGGGTACCTCTGTGTTCAAGAGAAATTGCACAACAAAATATGTGGTCCATTTTCTTTTATTCACCTTATGAAAATGAAAAATGTGAGGCTAAAGTAACTTTTTTTGGGGAAAAAACCCCTTCATTTTTAATGTTCACGGTTCAATGTTTTAAGATTCTGTGAAACACCTATGAGTTAAAGATGCTCACGACACCTCTAGATAAATTCAGAAAGATGTGCAGTTTCCAAAATAGGGTCACTTGTCAGGGGTTTATACTGTTTAGGCACATCAGGTGTCTGCAAAAGCAACATGGTGTCTGCTATTTATTCCAGCCAATTTTGCACTCCAACAGTCAAATGAGGCTACTTTCTGAGCCCTATTATGTGCCCAAAAAGTAGTTTTCCATCACATATGAGGTATTGGTGTACTCAGGAAAAAATGTTCCACATATTGTGTTGTCCTTTGTCTCGCTACCATTGTGAAAATGAAAAAAATTGTGGCTAAAACAACATTTTTGTGGAAATAAATGTAATCTTTCATTTATATGGCTCAATGTTATCAAATTCATTCAAGCACCTATGGGTTCAAGGTGCTTACAACAACTTTTAGATAAATTTCTTGAGGGATGCAGTTTCCAAAATGGGGTTGTGACACCCTGGCCTATCAGGTCGTCACAGGGTATTATGCAATCTGCCTTTCTGCACAGTATCCACCCTCCTTGGTTATGGATCCTGGTCCTTTGGTGTTGCTAACAGCTTAGCCAATCAAAATCCTAGGAACACTTTCTACTTTTACCTACCAGACACACCATTGGGGGGCCTGAAGGGAATAGGGCCGCCCACATGGGGGGTTGGTGAGGAGAAAGTGAGGACAGTGACAGTTGAGTTGAGTCGAGAGTAGAGTGGAGAGAGGAGGTGAGGTGGCTCTCGTGAGGAGAAGCCACAGTGGAGAGCTCCTGTATACTAGGTGGCAGACGTTGGTCTGGGCCTGATAGGAGCTGAAACCCGGTCGCAGGGGACAGTGTCAAGGGGCACGGACTGCCGAGGAGGGCAGCCAGCGGCCTTGAGCTATCACTGGGAAAGGGTCAGGGCACGACGGGGTACGTGGACCCCAGGCCGGAAAGTAGCTTCACGCGTTCTGGTAATTTACCCGTCAGGGGTGAAGACTTCAAGTGTCATCCCCAACCCGCTCCAAAACCGGGGTACTAGTGCACCTATGGGATAGGACTTTCCCACTACAGTCCAAAGAAATCCTACGTGTGAACCCTGAGATCAAGCTCACTCCGTTAGCCATACGGGTGAGCGGGACCCGAAGAGTTTTATACCCACTGGTCCAACAGAGAAAAAGGAACCAAGGACAGGGCCACAGGCTAACAGCACCACCAATGGCACAGATCCAGGCGTGCTCCCCACAGGCTGCAGTGGTGCTCAGAATTCTGGTTTACAAGCTGTTGGTGTAATTATTCTGGGACTGAGTGAGTACATTGGAAGATCCCTGTTCCTATTCCCCACGGCACCCAACTACCATCCCAACCATCAACGGGCCCCCGGGAGACAAACCCCCTACCCACGGAGGGTTTAAACATCAGGCTTCCACACCATTGTCACCGGGCTCCCTAATGGCAGCGGTGGTCCCTCACATTACCACGCACCGTGAGTGGCATCACGAACTTTTCAAAAAAAACCTGTACATATCCCCCCTTCTTTTAATCGCGTGGCCGCGCGACCCCTGGGTCCGGAGACCCCTTGAGCCGCCACGGATCCGGATGCCCGGGGGGGCGGTACAGGGTTACTTGTGAAAAGTTTGCAATGTATAAGCATATGAGGAGTTCTGCAAACGCAACATGGTGTCCGCTATCTATTCCAGTCAATTTTGCACTCCTAAAGGGAAATGGTGTTTCTTCTCTTACAATCCATGCCATACTCCCAAACAGTAGTTTTCCACCACATATGGGGTATCAGCGTACTCAGGAGAAACTGAATAATATTTTTTTTGATCCATATTCTCCTGTTATACTTGTGAACTTTAAAAATGTGGGGCTAGAACAACATTTTTGTAGGAAGAATGTGATTTTTAATTTTCAGGGCTCAACATTATGCAATTCTGTGAAGCACATGGAGGTTCAAAGTGCTCACCACACATGTAGATAAATTCCTTGAGGGGTGTAGTTTCCAAAATGGAGTCACTAGTGGGAGATATCCACTTTTTAGGCACATTGGGGGCTCTGCAAAAGCGACATGGTGTCCGCTATCTATTCCAGCCAATTTTGCGCTCCAAAAGTCAAATTCTTTGACAAGAGACAATTTTCCTTCCCTTCTGAGCCTTACCCAAACATGGGGTATCAATGTACTCATGAGAAATTACATAAATTGTATGGCCCATTTTCTTCTGTTATCCCTGTGAACTGGAAAAATTGGTGAGTAAAGCAATATTTTTGTGGCGTAAAAGTAAAATTTCATTATTTGCTTCCACATTGCTTTAGTTCCTGTGAAGCATCCAAAGGGTTAATAAACTTCTTAAATGTGATTTTAAGGTCTTTGAGGGGTGCAGTTTTTTTAAAATGGTGCCACTTTTGGGTATTTTCTGTCATATACTCCACTCAAAGTCACTTGAATTGTGATATGCGGCCTAAAAAATGATTTTGTAAATTTTCTTGGAAAAAGGAGAAATATTGCTGATGTAAAGTAGACATATGGGAAATATTTATGAACTATTTCAGTGGTATAACTATCAGGCTTAAGGTCATAAAAAATAAAGTTTGAAAAGTGTGTAATGTTCACATTTTTTGACAAATTTTTGATATTTTGATAAACCTAAATAAAAAAATATTAAGCAAGACTTACCAGTAACATGAATCTAAAAAACAATCTCAGAATCGCTTGGATATATTGAAGCGTTCCAGAGTTATCTTATAAAGTCACACTGGTCGGATTTGAAAAATGAGGCTTGGTCATTAACGTACAAAGTGGATTGGTCCTTAAGAAAAAATAAACAAAACATTAAGCCTTTATTTTAACCATCAACAGTTCCCATTATGACTAACTCCTGAGGTAGACTATTCCACAGATTAATAGGTTGAATCTCCAGAGGAGATAGTAGAGATGAGCAAACCCGAGGTTCGCTGTTTAGACCAAAAAGACTTTACAAAGAAAACAGAGTTCAGATTTGGAGTTTGGGGACTTTACGTATGCTAACCACTCAAGTGAACATTGCTTAGCTCGGGTATGTTCAGTGCTCAGCCCAGTGTGAGCCGCTTGCAGTGTTTGAACAGGTCACACTGGGGGTAACAACAGCATGATCACATGTAGTGTGGACATACAAAAAAAATACATTGAAAAACCCTGCCCCGAAAGTGATCTGTTTATGACTAGCTGCATGTGGGCGGAGAGCAAAACTGCCCACATAGTGACTTCCATTGGGGTTCAGGTCAAGTTCTGGTCCCAAACTGAACTTTATCTAAATTCAGGATGAATCCGCTGAAGCAAGTTTTCCATGGGTCCACTCATCTCTAGAGACAAGTTTTCTTTACAATGAGTACTTTCTTTCTTGAGGCAGAGGGAGTACCCTTTTGTCTTTTGAAAAGATTTTAAATTGAACAGCTTTTGAACATACTTTTGTTCATACTTGAATAAACTGCATGGTCCATTTATGTACATTTGCTAGGTCCAGGGAATCCTTTCTATGTAGTGATGATGAGAACTGCACTGCATATTCCAAATGAGAGCACTCTAAAGGCCCCACCACACGCTATGATATATCTAACGATATGTCGTCGGGGTCACGGAATTTTTGATGGACATCCGGCATTGTTAGAGATGTTGCAGCGTGTGACACCTCCGAACGACTGTTAACGAGCAAAAATACTCACCTTATCGTTGCTCGTTGACACGTCGTTCATTTTCATAATGTCGTTCCTCCTTCTGCACGCCGGTTGTTCGTCGTTCCTGAGGCAGCACACATCGCTACGTGTGACACCCCGGGAACGACGAACACAGCTTACCTGCGTCCTGCCGGCAATGAGGAAGGAAGGAGGTGGGCGGGGTGTTGCAGCCGCTCATCTCCACCCCTTTGCTTCTATTGGGCAGCCGCTTTGTGATGTCGCTGTGACACCGAACGTCCCACCCCCTTCAGGAAGAGGATGTTCGCCGCCCACAGCGAGGTTGTTAGGGAGGTAAGTACGTGTGACGGGGTTAACGACATTGTGCACCACGGGCAACTAATTGCCCGTGACGCACAAGCGACGGGGGCGGGTGAGATCGCTCATGTGATCGCACGATACATTGTAGAGTGTAACGCTGCCTTAACTCTTAGTAAAGTGGTAGTAAGAAGACGTGACTGCTGTCCAAACACTGTGGTCCTTGGGAATCTGCCCTGGCGGCGCCGAAAAGGTTCCCACCCCTGCATTATAGGGACACAAAAATGGAACTCCAGAAAAAAAATTGATTTGTTACATAAAAAGCAAAAATAGCTTCAAATAGACCCCATTACTATAATGGAGTCCACTTGGTTTCAGTTGTTTACATTTTTTAAGATTTTTTTTCTCTTGTTTTATTTGTTGTATTTTGCAACAAATTCTTCAAAAGAAATTTATGAATTTTTGAAAGAAGTAAAAAATCATGTTTAACTTTTATGTAACTGTTAGCGCAAAACGTCACACCTTTTGTAAAATGGCACAAATAATGTACAAACAATTTCTCGCATTCATACAATCACTCCAAAGGGGACTGGATGACTTCGAAACTTGAGTAAAACTGACGAAGATGTCTGAAGACAAGTTGGTTTTTTTGTCCCAAAGCATCATTCTTTGTATTTAGTTGTTTTCTGAGCATTCTTCCATAATTTTGGAGTTCTCTTTTTTACTAGTGTTTTCCAGATGTTTTGTTTTTTCTCCATTGAATACTAAAAAAAAACATGGGGTCGGGTTGGGGAACATTATTATAGAACAATGATCCCTATTACAGAATCTGTGTCCAGGACAGGTAACAATATTAGAGCATGGGGGACATTATTAGAGGATAGAAGGCATCATTACAGGATGGAGGCTAGGATGAAGGACATTATTACAGAATAAGTTTCAGGAAGGGGGGGGGTGAGTATAAAAGAAAGGGACCAGGAAGGGGGTGCATTATTACACTATAGGGGCCATAATAGAGGACATTATTTCTGGATAGGGGCCAAGGTGAATGACATTATTACAGTATAGGGCTCAGGAAGGGGGGTATTATAAAAGAAAGGGGCCAGGAAGGGAGATATTACAGGATGGGAATATTATTACACTATAGGGGCCATAATGGAGGATATTATTACAGTATCATTGTCCATCTGATCAACATTCTGGTGGGGGCCCAGGTCCAAATTTTGTTCCAGGGCCCATAGGATGGTAATTACGCCACTGCCTGTAAAATTCATAATGTCAAATTATATGGTATTTCATATAATACTCTCTAAAGGATTCCTTAGTGTTTTGGATTTTTTTCTTGTCTTTTATCCTATGGTAGCTTATATTATACCCTAAGGCCTCATTCAGATGTCAGTATTTTCCATGTTCGAGGAAAACATATTGATTTTTTTTTTTAATCAGACTTTGGTCCGAGTGGCATCAGTTTTTCGCATACATGGAGACAAAAAAAAAAAAAGTTTCTCCGTTTTGTTCTTTCTGACAGGCCGTTATGAATATTGCACCAAACTCAGTTTTTGTCCAAGTGCAGTCTGATTTTTTTTTCACAGACCCAAACACCTGTATCGCCGATTTCGAATCGAACTTTGGAAGAAAATTGGACACATGTCACGATTTTACATAGATCGCTTGGTCCCCGAAAAATCACTGTCATGTTAATGGCCCCAAAGAGTATCACAGGTATGAGTGCCATCTGTGAAAACCATGGATAACACTTGAATGAGCCAAACAGTAGTACTAAAACACGTGCACCAAACAATACTAAACTACAGCTATAAACTAAAAGATCGCAGACTGTCATAGCCATAGACATGTACAGTTAGGTCCAGAAATATTTGGACAGTGACACAAGTTTTGTTATTTTAGCTGTTTACAAAAACATGTTCAGAAATACAATTATATATATAATATGGGCTGAAAGTGCACACTCCCAGCTGCAATATGAGAGTTTTCACATCCAAATCGGAGAAAGGGTTTAGGAATCATAGCTCTGTAATGCATAGCCTCCTCTTTTTCAAGGGACCAAAAGTAATTGGACAAGGAACTCTAAGGGCTGCAATTAACTCTGAAGGAGTCTCCCTCATTAACCTGTAATCAATGAAGTAGTTAAAAGGTCTGGGGTTGATTACAGGTGTGTGGTTTTGGATTTGGAAGCTGTTGCTGTGACCAGACAACATGCGGTCTAAGGAACTCTCAATTGAGGTGAAGCAGAACATCCTGAGGCTGAAAAAAAAGAAAAAATCCATCAGAGAGATAGCAGACATGCTTGGAGTAGCAAAATCAACAGTCGGGTACATTCTGAGAAAAAAGGAATTGACTGGTGAGCTTGGGAACTCAAAAAGGCCTGGGCGTCCACGGATGACAACAGTGGTGGATGATCGCCGCATACTATCTTTGGTGAAGAAGAACCCGTTCACAACATCAACTGAAGTCCAGAACACTCTCAGTGAAGTAGGTGTATCTGTCTCTAAGTCAACAGTAAAGAGAAGACTCCATGAAAGTAAATACAAAGGGTTCACATCTAGATGCAAACCATTCATCAATTCCAAAAATAGACAGGCCAGAGTTAAATTTGCTGAAAAACACCTCATGAAGCCAGCTCAGTTCTGGAAAAGTATTCTATGGACAGATGAGACAAAGATCAACCTGTACCAGAATGATGGGAAGAAAAAAGTTTGGAGAAGAAAGGGAACGGCACATGATCCAAGGCACACCACATCCTCTGTAAAACATGGTGGAGGCAACGTGATGGCATGGGCATGCATGGCTTTCAATGGCACTGGGTCACTTGTGTTTATTGATGACATAACAGCAGACAAGAGTAGCCGGATGAATTCTGAAGTGTACCGGGATATACTTTCAGCCCAGATTCAGCCAAATGCCGCAAAGTTGATCGGACGGCGCTTAATAGTACAGATGGACAATGACCCCAAGCGTACAGCCAAAGCTACCCAGGAGTTCATGAGTGCAAAAAAGTGGAACATTCTGCAATGGCCAAGTCAATCACCAGATCTTAACCCAATTGAGCATGCATTTCACTTGCTCAAATCCAGACTTAAGACGGAAAGACCCACAAACAGGCAAGACCTGAAGGCTGCGGCTGTAAAGGCCTGGCAAAGCATTAAGAAGGAGGAAACCCAGCGTTTGGTGATGTCCATGAGTTCCAGACTTAAGGCAGTGATTGCCTCCAAAGGATTCGCAACAAAATATTGAAAATAAAAATATTTTGTTTGGGTTTGGTTTATTTGTCCAATTACTTTTGACCTCCTAAAATGTGGAGTGTTTGTAAAGAAATGTGTACAATTCCTACAATTTCTATCAGATATTTTTGTTCAAACCTTCAAATTAAACGTTACAATCTGCACTTGAATTCTGTTGTAGAGATTTCATTTCAAATCCAATGTGGTGGCATGCAGAGCCCAACTCGCGAAAATTGTGTCACTGTCCAAATATTTCTGGACCTAACTGTATGACTGCATATGACCTCTGACAGTATAGTATTCACAGTACCGAGTCTGTATAAATAGTATGTATGTTGCTCAATCACCGACAAACACATTTCCAACCATTTCCTGCTTGAACATAAGAATGTCCCCATCCTGATGTCACAGAAACAGATCTAGTGCCTTTTACAGCTTAGAGTTTGCATTTGTAAATGAGATAAAATACATGATTTGCACAAATCTCTGCCCTATTAGTTTTCAACCATGTAACAATGTAGGTAAAATGTTTACCAGCCTAAAGTACACACTGGATACATTGTAGCAAGCTCTCAGTCGGCCATCTAATGCTGTGCTGCTTAATACTAAAGTATGGGCACTGGAAGTAGTTATGTAATAAGGCTACTTTCACACTTGCGTTTTTTTCCTTCAGTCTCAATCCGCCATTTTGGAAAACAGCGGAATCCGTTAACAGATTCTGTTGCTTCCCATAGACTTGTATGGACGACGGATTGCGGCTGATGGAACTGCGTTGCTTCTGCTGGCCGACGCTGCATTGCTTCCGCCGGGCGGAAGGAACGCAGCATGTAACGTTTTTTGAGCAGCGGAATCCTTAGGATTTTGCTGCGCATGCTCTCTCTGGCTCCCTGCACACGTAACCCCCCTCCCGCACTCCACTTCGCATGTACACACAGACACACAGGCACACACTCACCTGTCCCCAGCCATGCAGTCCCTGGCAATGACGTCCTCAGCGCCATGGCCCCGCTCGGCTCCACCCACCCCGCACTCCGCCCCCTCACACATTCTCGGCGGCCGGCTGCTGTGAGCGATCAGCTGATCATTCACAATAGTCTGCCGCCGGTAAAACTGTAAAGAATAAAAAAAAATGCAGATTCCGTTGTTTTGTACGATCCGTTGCATCCGTTGTGCCACTATATGCAACGCATTTGTTGCATTTGTCACACAACGCAATGCAACGGATGCCATTTATCGCAAGTGTGAAACTAGCCTAAGGCTGCTTTCACACATCAGTTTTTTCCATCACGCACAATCCGGAAAAAAAACGGATAAAACGGATCCGGCGCTGGATCCGATTTTTCCCCATTGATTTGTATTAGCGCTGGATTGTGCCTGATGGCCTTGCGTTGCATCCGGCTTTTGCCGGATCCGTCGTAATTGGCTCATGCGGTGGCCGGATGGAATGCCCCTTGTAACGTTTGTTGTCTCTGACAAAAAAACACATCGCACCGGATCCGGGGCGATACGGTGTGATTTACAAGGGAAGCCTATGGATGCCGGATCCGGCTTTGGAAACTGGGCATACTCTAATTTATTGGAAAAAAAAACGGCGCATCCGTTTTCGCATCCGTTTTTTTTTTTTGTTTTTTTTGCTGGATCCATTTTTTTTTACAATAAATTGGAGCATGCTCAGTTTAAAAAAATGGATCTGGCGGCCGCATCCATTTTTTGCCGCATTACACCAGATCCAGTGTCCATAGGCTTCCATTGTAAATCACGCTGTATTGCGACGGATCCGGCGAGATGCGTTTTTTTGTAAGAGACAAAAAACGTTACAAGAGACGTTCCATCCGGCAGCCGCATTACCCAATTACGATGGATTCGGCAAAATCCGGATGCAGCGCAAGGCAATCAGGCACAATCCGGTGCTAATACAAATCAATGGGGATAAAACGGATCCAGCACCGGATCCGTTTTATCCGTTTTTTTCCAGATTGTGCCTGATGGAAAAAACTGATGTGTGAAAGTAGCCTAAGTGAAGAATCCAGTGTTAGGCTATGTCCGCACTTTGCAGTTCAATTCTGCAGCGTGTAAATCACTGCGTGTGGGTCTCAGAACGCAGCTGAAAAAGCTGTGTTCTGAGACGCATTCGGCAGAACGCAAAGTGCGGACATTCCTGGAGAGAATTCATGCATTCTGGATGCTTTCTCTGCCACAGACAGAGTGGGAAAAGCATCCAGAACGCACATTTTTCTCAGTACGCACCCACTCGGCTCTGCAGCATCCCCATAGACTTGCAGCAGAGCCAAGTGGGACCGCGCTGTCACCGTCATGGCTGGCTGCGGGACAGTGCCGCGCGATCAGAATGAACTCGAATGAACTTTAAACGACTTCATTGTGATCGCGTGGCTCTGTGCGTGTGCCGCGGCTTGATTTGCGGTCACACGGGAAGGACTCACCTGTGTTCGCAAATCCCCTGAGTGACTGCAGTGAGCCACGTGATCAGCTGTGCTTTCACTCAGGTTACTTGCGGCCACAGCTGCAGTCCTCCACTGGAGAGCGGTGGCCGCGAGTAACCTCAGTGACAGCACAGCTGATCGCGCGACTCACTTTAGTTGCTGCATGGAGCTCACAGGAGCGGCGGTGTTCTACTGCCGCTCCTGTCAGCTTCCGATGTAGCAGAGCTGGAAGCGTCGTGGGACCTTGTGTGGATTACGTCGGACCTGGAGGTGTTTTTGAGGGATTAATAAAGTGGTGAAAGAGGGTGTTTTTTTTGTCTTTCATTACAAATAAAGGATTTTTTGGATGTGTGTGTTTATTTACTTTAACTTACAGGTTCATCATGGAAGGTATCTCGGGGAGATGCCTGCCATGATTAACCTAGGACTTAGTGGCAGCAATGGGCTGCTGCCATTAACTCCTTATTACCTCGTTTGCCACCGCACCAGGGCAATTTGGGATGAGCCGGTAAAGTCCCGGGACTGTCGCATCTAATGGATGTTGCAATTTCGTGCGGCTGCTGGCTGATATTGTTAGGCTGGGGAGCTCCCCATAACGTGGAGCTCCCCATCCTGAGAATACCAGCCTTCAGCCGTGTGGCTTTACCCTGGCTGGTATCCAAATGGGGGGGACTGAACGTTGTTTTTTTTTCATTTATTTATTTATTTATTTTACAGCTCGATATAGACACGCCCACTGGCGGCTGTGATTGGTTGCAGTGAGACAGCTGTCACTCAGCGTGGGGGCATGTCAGACTGCAACCAATCATAGGCGCTGGTGGGTGGGGGAAGCAGGGAATACGTGATGGATTAATGAGCGGCTGGCATTTTCAAAAGAGAAGAAGCCGCCACAGTGTGAACACCGTGCAGCGCAGCGCCGGTGATCTTGGATCGGTGAGTATTAGAGAGGGGGTTGGAGGGAGAGACCGACATGGACAGAGAGAGAGATGGAGACATAGAGAGAGAGAGAGAGACCGACCGATAGACCGACCGACAGAGAGAGGGAGAGAGACCGAAAGACCTGCCTTTGTTATGTTAAATAAAAACATGTGGATCGCAATAATAATGCAATGCAAGCGCACTGCTTAACATTTTAGCAGCGATTTACTACAACTCATTGATTTCAATGGGTGTAGAACGCAGCCAAAATGGCAAAAACAATTGACATGCTGCTTCTGTGAACGCATGGATTTTGCTCAAAATTATGCAAATTAAATGCAGCATTTGGAAACGCAAAGTGCGGACAAGAAATTCACATTTTCCATAGACTTTGCTAGAAAATCAAAATGCATGCCTTTTGGCATGAAAACGCTGCAGTTCAAAAAGGACCTAAAATGCAGCTGAAAAGCAGGTGGAAACGGAAAGTGCGGACACAGCCTAAGACAAGCTGGCAAAGGCTAGTTCATACTTCCGTTGTATTGCATCAGTCACAATCAGTCATCAGTCACAATCAGTAATCAGTCACAATCAGTTGTGTGACTGATGCAATGGATGCGTTGCAGATAGTGGCACAACTGATGTGACTGATGCTGCAAAAAACGATCCGTTGTTTTACCAGCGGCCGGCTTTTGTGAACGATTAGCTGATCGCCTGGCGGCTGGCTTTTGTGAATGATTATTCACAAAAGTCGGTCGCCGGGCAATCAGCTCATCGTTCACAAAAGCCGGCCGATCAGCTGATCGTTCCGGCCGCTGGAACTGGAACGGAATTTACAGTCTATCATAGTTTTTTACTGTGCGCATGCTCACAGTAAAAAAAACGATCCTTCGCACACAAAAAACGTTACATTTAGCGTTGCTCCCAACTGACGGTCAGTCAGTAAACGACTGATCCGTCACGCGGCGGATGCAACGCAGGGCCATCAGTCACAATCTGTTGCTAATAGAAGTCTATGGGGAAAAAACGGATTCCTGCAAAATATTTGGCAGGATACCATAATTCCTCAAGGTGACGGATTGTGACTGATGCAAAACAATGGAAGTGTGAACTTAGCCAAATATAACTACAGATGGATTAGTCCAAGCAAAAAGAGAAGTTTAATTTATGTGCCCCTTTATATGTCTGCATTAAATTCCCTAATAATGTATGGGACATATTAACAAATATCATTGGTGAACCATTTCAGTTCCTTAACGCACCACTACAGCGATTTTTTTTATTCTCCCGCTGAAGTGGGAGAATGTGCTTTAAGGGTCCACTCACATGAGCGTATGACTCGCACGAGTGCACTGCAAGAAAATCTGCCATTGCACTCGGAACAATGTTAGTCAATGAGGGAGAGCAGATGGTCAGCTTTTTTTCCTCATCCAGATTCTTGATGAGCGAAAAGTCGCACTATGCTGCGATTGTCTGCGAGAGCCGTGTCACCCGCACTCATACAAGGCTATAAGTAAACAATTCAGAGTAAGTATTGAACTGTACTCAAATGATATCCTAGTGCAGTGCGATAAATGCATCAGCTGACAATGGAAGAGATAGAGAGATTAATCCCTCCCTCTCCTCGCAGCTGTGATCTGATCGCAGGATCGGATCACAGTTGCATGACACTTGGCTCACCGTAGCAGCACAGCGGGAGGTGAGGGTCTTTTGCATATCGCATTGGATGGCATATGATCGTGTGACTCCAGCCTACATGTAACTCCCTTGCCCTCTGTCTTAATCTTTTTACAGCTCTGCTCCGGTCATGCTCCAGTGATTTATGACCTGCCGGCAGCTCCAGTGTTTCATGGAGCTCATCAGAGGTCACAATTCAGTGTAACTCTCTGAGAGCCTCATTCTGGCCTTGTTCTGTCTCTCATAGACTTGCATTGAGAGTTTGTGAGGTAACTTCTGATTTCTGGCTAGTCAGAAGTTATGGGCACAAGACGGTGCGGTGGAACAGGAGTGATGATGAAAAAGCATGAAGCAGCCAGAGGGTAAGTATAATACCGGGGGCAGGTGACTTACATTTAAGACACCACTCCAGTACTGAGAAAAAAAACAAAAACACTGGAGTGGTGCTTTAATGATATGATCCCACTATGAGCTTTTGGGGAGTTTTTAATGTTGCAGAATTTCTGCAATTATTATTTAAGTTAGGTTACTTGGATTTTTTCATTCCGTTTTTGTGTTCGCTATTTTAACATGCATGTTTGTCATGTTTTGATGTTGCGTTTGTCTCTTTTTGGTATATCATTCTTTAAATAAAGCTTTGCTTTGCTTTTGTTACTTCCTAATATTTGGCATTGACAAAGCTTAATTGATATACTATAAAGGTATGAATTACATACAATTTTGATGCGTTTCCACCTCGGAAATGCATCAAAAACACATGTTCTATTTTAGATCTACGGATTAGACACATCTAAAGCAAGTCTAAGGGGAAAATCTGCACAGAAAACTCAATGGACCGCAAGAGAAATTGATTTGTTGTGGATTTCAAATACGCACCGCAGGTCAGTTTACAGTGAGTAATAAAACCACAGTGGGCATGATATTTCTATAATTCCCATCCACTCTGCTGGAATCTTTAGGCCATATGCACACGCTGAGTTTTTGGTGCAGAGATTTTCTGCATCAAATCTGATTCTTCTGGCAGAAAAACGCACTCAAAACGCATGCCTTTTTGGTGTTTTGGTGCAATGATTTAATCTTAATGAAGTCAATGGGTGTAAAGGCTAAAAAAAACCGCAGGAAAAAGCGCACCAAGAATTGACGAGTTGCAAATTATTCTCTGCACGAAATCTGCAAGGAAATAATAAGGAATGTGAGCACAACACTTCAGAATTCTCATTGACTTTGCTGGCATAAAGATGAGCATGCAGATTTGTGACAAATCTGCACCAAATCTGCATAAAAAATGCACTGTGTGTACACAGGATGCTGCATCTTTTCCCCAGCTAAAATGCGCAGGGTCAAAAACTCACCAAATGCTCATCATAGAGGGGATATTCCCTGTAAGGGTACTGTTCTACTTCCATTTTGCACGGACGAGTGCAATCCGATAAAACGGATTGATCTCACTCTAATGCAAAACAATGGGCAGTGTCCATCTGCAATTGATTTCTCATACCATAGTGGCATGCGTAATGGATTGCAGTATGCTGGGTTTGGCAGCGAGTCTCAGCTCACGCACCCCCATCAAAGTCTAAGGGAGCGCGTGAAACATCACACTGCACTCGCATGTCATCCAACTGCAGTGCAATATATGGCAGAGATGCTATGCGCAAGTGGAACCGTACCCTAAAAATGACATATCAAGCTAGATCTTATTAAAAAAACCTCTGTTCTCTAAAGTAGAGGAATTTTTAATTCTGTTCTATATATACCTTATTGACAAGGTGATCAGTCTTGAAGACAAGGAGATCATGTTTACAAGTTGCTTGCTATACGTCTTACCTTGCTGCCGTCAAGCTGGTGGGATTGCTGATTTTGGATTAATACTCTATGTAAATTAAAGCTAGTTATCATAAATAATAAATCTTATATAAAGATACAAACTAATCACAATACGTTAGGTCATCCAAGGTAAAGCAGACAGCTGGGGGCTCATATTTTTGCTTGTGGTATTATGCTCTGAGATATAATATAAATTGGAAAAAAATCACCTCTATCAGCATTTCAATTCCAAATAACTTATTGAACTTAGAAGCTTTACCTCCAAACAGCTGGATAATAGAATATCACATGGATACCCCTCTAACCACCACCATTAGCAGGTACTCCACCAAACCCCATTGATTTCTCACTACACAGGCACAGGCCTGTTGTACCCCTCCTTTCTGCATGTCTGACTACTTAATCTATTTCAGCTATACAAAGTCCAAAAGCTGTCATGCTGCGCCCTCATGAACTTAACATCTATATGTGTCCAAACAATATAAAATGTAGCTAACAAGGTAAAACATCATGTCTTCATGAGAAATGTAGTGAAAACTAAAGGCCTTACCACAACACGAGCTGAGGCAGTTATTGAATGTCAATGTCCGAGAGCATTCAGGGCAGAAAAGTGAATTACAGTCAATGTTTAACCAGATCATTCTTATCCCATGTTATAAAATCCTAGATTAATAAGACACAATACCTGGAATCCCAGAGCTTAATGCACTCGTTCTGCCGGGATAAAAACACATTAAAAACAGTTGTACGAGGACTTGGAAAGAAAACATTCAGAGGGTCTGCAGCGAAGAAGTGTGTGGCTGGATTTGGGAGGCCAGGGCCTTACTTGCATCCAATGACAAAAGAGTTCTTGTCCCGAAAAAAATCCTTTAGCAGAGCAGCTGCAGATTTCCTCACAAGCTATTCGGCAGAATTTAACTCCTTATACTGGAAAAAAAGGAAACACTAGTGGACTTCAGGCCAAACCTCCCCTGACACGTGTATAACAGTCTGTAGATGCCTCCGCCGGTTCACACACTAAGCTGTCAGGCATAATAATCCCCATGCAGGAAGCCAATGTATTATACCAGAGAACAAATCAACCAGCACTAAACTTTAAAAATATGCAAGTGAATTTTGTCAATATTTTTCAGATCGACATTAAATTGATAAAACAACATTGGATGGACATGAGATATAGCTAAAGAAGCAAACTCGCTGGCATAAAAACTCCGGTCTTTATTGAAAAAAGTACATAAAAAGCAGGTCTAAGGCCGGCTTCAGACGGTGTTTCAGGTACATGTGACATCCATTTTCAACATGGATGCCAAACGTACCCATGTTATTCTCTGGAGTTACACACAAGGCCGTGTTTTCACATGGACCATGTGGCCCCGCACGCGCACATGGAGACATGTTCGTTTTTTCTCCAGCATCACAAGTATCACACGGATCACACACTGATATGATCCGTGTGACACGTACTGGAGAGAACACGCATCTTTGAAATAAAAAGATTTTCTATATTTACCTGTATCCAGCGCTGCTTTCTTCGGCTCTGCTGTCTCCTGCTTCTGACCCCCGCTAATTATGCTCGTGGAACATTCACTGCACCTCGGTCCTGGAAGCTGTAGCATCACTGGGGACAGCATCGCCAGGGACAGGTGAGTATCCAGCAAGCAATGTGTGTCCAGTGACGTCCAGGAGGTCATCGGAGGTCACCTGGTCCTGGGTGATATTATACAGAGGAGCAGTGTATGTGTGGGGATATTATAGACAAGCGCATTATGTGTATATTATACAGAGGAGCAGTGTATGTGTGGGGATATTATAGACAAGCGCATTATGTGTTTATTATACAGAGAGGCAGTGTGTGTGTGGAGATATTATATGTGGGGCAGTGTGGGAGAGATATTATGTAGAGGGGCGGTATAGGAGGTGTATTGTTAATTTTCTGAGAGAAATACTTCATTTTCTGAAACAATTTCAAGGGTGCTAACACTTTTGGCCATGACTGTGTGTGTATATATACAGTATATATACTGTAAATATATATATATACTGTATATGTATATCTCACACGTTTTTCCAAGAATGGCGGTGAGTGTAGAAGGTTTCCGGGGTGGAGGCGGAGCTGGGGTGCAGCCCGTTCAGAGTTTGATGGGGGCCCCCAAAATTTTGCCTGTATGGGGTCCTGAAATTCCTAATTGCAGTCCTGTTGGTAGGTGTATTCTATCCCTAAGTAAATCAAAAAAAGCCAATCCCGGGCAGTTCAACCATGCTTCCCAAATTTTTTCATATAAAAGAGGTCTGCCTCTCTTAAAGTATACATTTTTTTTCCATTTAAATAATATGATTGACTTTATTGATGAACTCTTGTGCATTGATGAACTCTTGTGCATTGCTTGAAATTCAATGCAGCAATCAACTTTGTAGCAGCATACAGGAGTCTAGCAATTATTTTCCTATGTATGTCCACAAATGTTTCCTCCTCATATCCTAGAAGACATATTTTAGGGTCTATAAACACTGTCATCCCCATTACCAGGCGAATTTTATATTTAAGACCATTGTCCAAAATGTTTGTAAACGAGGAAATGTCCACATCATATGCAAGGTATCCGCATCCTCTGCGGTATACCTGGGACACCCAGAGTCTTTTCGTATGCTCGCCATAACGTTGTTTTGTCGCGGGCGGGGAGGATGCCGCTGCGCTCTCGCTGGCGCTCGGGTCCGGCGCTGCTGCTCGGTGGCTCGAGCGGTGGGCCGGATCCGGCGACTCGAGCAGCGCTCCTCGCCCGTGCAGTGAAAGGGGTGATTTGCGTTTGGGGAGTTGGTTCGTGACGCCACCCACGGTTTGTGGTGAGGTTGGGACACCACCGCTGCTCTGGACGGGGATCCCGGGAGCGATGACAGGGAGC
Source organism: Anomaloglossus baeobatrachus (assembly GCF_048569485.1). Taxonomy (NCBI): domain Eukaryota; kingdom Metazoa; phylum Chordata; class Amphibia; order Anura; family Aromobatidae; genus Anomaloglossus; species Anomaloglossus baeobatrachus. The sequence goes on from NC_134356.1 coordinate 457,415,905, forward strand.
AGCCGAGATGTTTCTCTCTCCTCCGTGGGTAGGGGGTTGGTGGTCCCGGGGCCCGGTGAGGTGGGACGGGGAGGCAGGGTTGGCGAGGTGCAGGGTCGCGGGGGCAGCGCGGTGCCAGACAGCACGGTGGTACTCACTTAGCCAATGATGGATACAGAGTCTCCGGTAAAACAAACGGCTGGATGGACGGGTCCTGCAGCCGGCTGCTGTAGTTACTCCCGGTAGGTTGGTGGTGGCTGCCTTTCCCTGCACCTGTTGTGTATCTTCGGTCCCGATGGCTTCCCACCGGTATCCCGCTCCCCAGCTTGGATATGGGCCGGAAGAGGCCCTTTTGCCCGCAGGCTCTGGCCCTGGGAATTCTAACTGTGGCGGTAGTTGTGTTTCCCTTTCTCGGTTTGGACGGTTGCCTTCAGTCGGGTCTTTGTTGCTAGGAAACCCCGGAGGTTCCGGTCGCTAACGGATTTGACTAGTTTAACGGCAACTCCAAGCCTGGTCGGGATCCGCAGGCCCTGCCGGTTTGTGCTGGCTTCTCTTCGCTCCCCGGTTCGGTACCGGCGGGCCATCGCCCGTCCCCGGTCCTACGGTTCCACGTTAATCAGTCTCTCCAGCAGACGGCCACCACCGTCTGCCAACCTTGCTCTCGGTGCCCGGGCCACGTACCCGGACACCGTCAGTCTGCTCCTCTACTACTACTTCACTCCTTCTCTTTCACTCTCCCTAACTCGACTCCCTTCCTTTCCCTCCTCCAGGACTGTGAACTCCTCAGTGGGTGGGGCCAACCGCCTGGCTCCACCCCACCTGGTGTGGACATCAGCCCCTGGAGGGAGGCAACAAGGATTTGTGTGTGACTGGTGTGCCTATCTCGGGGTGTGGGGTGTGTTGTTGTAGTACCTGTGATGACCTGGCTAGTCCAGGGCGCCACAGTTTTCTATACCCTGTACATAATATATAATTGTGACAATTGTCTGGGCTCACTAAGCGATAGTTTGGGGATATGCTCCAGAATGGAATCCCACATTTCCTCTGAAATAGGTCCCAGTTCACTTATCCACTTACTTTTTGCTTTATAAGGATGTTTTACTAAAAACGCACCCATGAGATGTCCATAAATCACTGATATAAACCACTTGGTACCTCTCTGTAGTCCCATCATGTCCAGCACTACTTCAATCTGTATGACGATTGGAGAGGACCTATTGTATGTTGAGTTTCATGGTGTAATTATAGGAACCTGTAAAATATGTTTTGATGCAAAGGATATTCCTCCTCTAGTTGCCCAAATATTTTCAAAGTGTCCCCATCTAAAAATTGAGAAAGGTTCCAAATCCCAACCTTCTGCTAGTATCTAAAGCCTTGCAAGGTTAAAAATTCTGGAATGCCATCTTTATTCGAAATCGGAGTATGTTTTGTTAAAGCAACAATGCCTCTTAACTGTTTAATTTTACTCCACACCTTTTCTATCAGTTGTAGGATACCTCAGGGAGCAAGTCCGAAATTTGGCTGCTTCCAAACTTGACAACAACGGGCCCTTTCCTTGCTATAGAGTCATTTATTTCATATTCCTCCAGGCCATCAAGTGTTGTCTGTATGAAGCCAAATAATATACCCATGGATTAGGTAGTGCCAGACCACCCTCATCCTTGGGTTTTTGTAAGGATTCTAATTTGTTCCTCGGATGCCCTTTTTTCCAGACAAAGACCCTAAACAAAGAGTTTATCATGTAGGATTTATTTTGGGGAAGCCATATTGGTGCATTACGTAAAATGTACAACAACTGAGGCATGAGTATCATTTTGTTTAAATTTACTTTTCCCACCACCAAGAGATATAATTTAGACCAGGCTGTTATCTTTGGTTTAAATTTAATTATCAGGGGGAACAAGTTGAGCTTGTCATAGTCTGTAGGTCTCAGAGAAACCACAATCCCCAAATACTTGAACTCCGCCACCACCTTTACTAGAGTCACAAGATGTTACAAAGAGGTGGCCACCATATCCAGGGGAAGTAATGCCAGCTTATCCCAATTTATAGTCAACCCGAGATCTCTGACCCTTGTGTAGACTGTTCAGTCTACATATGGTTTTCTTCTCTGGCACTGATAGGATCTACATGTTACAAGGTCCGCAGCGCTGCTTGGAGTATTAATGTGTCGCCCTGGGCAAGCCAGGGGACACAGGTCACACACCACCACACCCCACATCCCAGGTAGGCACACCTAAGCTGAACCAGAAATCCTTGTTGCCTTCCTCCAGAGGCTGATGATTCACACCAGGGGGTGGGCCAGGCGGTTGGCTCCGCCCACCAAGGAGATCACAGCTCTGGAGGCAGGAAGTACCAGGCAGTTAGAGCCCAGGCAGGGCAAGAGTAAAGTCTAGTCCGGAAGGAGTAAACAAGTAGTGAAAGTAGAAAAGTGGTAAAGGAGGAAAGCAAGTGAGGTGACAAGAAGGAAGGAAAGCCTGAAGGGTCCAGCTTTGTGTAGGGCCAGAACAGCAAGGTCAGCGACGGCGGTGACTGTCCGGAGGGGGACCGTTTGGAAGTTCCTGGAACGACCCCGTTGGCTGTGTGCCCGGTGGTCTGGAGCAGTGTTCCGAAAGACAGTCAGCACCAGGGCAGGGGCCTCTCGAACCCCGGCAAGGCTAGGAGTCGCCAGATTTGCCTAATCCGTCAGTGAAGGGGACGTAGCTTCCCCCAACAACCAAGTCCCGATTGAAGGCAACAGCCCAACCCGTACAACAGAGGCACCGCCACCGCCAGGGCACCAGTCTCTGAGGGCCAGCGCCTGCGGGCAAAGTGTAGTGCTCCTCCGGCCCAGCTTGAAGCCGGGGAGCGGGTTACCGGTGGGGACCCATCGAAACCAACCGTACATACAGGTGCAAGGAAGAGGGACATCACCGTCACCTACCGGGAAAGCAAAGCAGCCGTCTGTGGGACCGTCCTACCAGCCGTGTGGTTTACCGTACAAACTGTGTCCGTGTCTCAGGCTGAGTGAGTACCACAGTGCCGCGAGGCACAGCGCTGCCCCCGCGTCCCTGCGCCCACCAGGCCCTGCACCTCCCAAGCCATCACCGGGCCCCGGGATCACCAACCCCTACCCACGGAGGGGCAACACAACACCTGGCTGCTCCACATCACCATCCCCGGGATCCCCGTATTAAGCAGCGGTGGTGCTACCAATCACCACAACCGTGGGTGGCGTCACGGACATTATCCCAACACCCCAAACACCCCCTTTCACTCACGGGCGAGGAGCGCCACTCGAGAAAACCCCCGGGATCCGGCCCACGGCTCGAGCCACCACTGAGCAGCCGGACCCGAGCAGAAGGGGTGAGCGCGGTGTGCTGACACCCTCCTCCCCGCCCGCGACAACTTGGCGTCACGAACAGGATCTTACCGCTCTGCCGTCTGGTAGAGGTGCGCCTTGTTACCGCCGGAGGTATCCGGCAGGAAAATTTCAGAAGCCGCCATCTTTGGCGCGAAAAGTTCCCGCTCGAGCGTCTTCTCGAGCAGTAGAGGCGCGAAGGCCAAAACCCCGCCCCGAGAGAGGAGGGGCCGGAAAGAGCTAAGGGGGACGGAAACAAGATGTCTGCGCCCGACGGAGCCGCCGGAGGAGCGGTGGTCGCAGCCGCAGCGGCACCCGCGGATGGGAATGGACCTGCCCAGGTCCCGGCCGTACCGGCGGGAGATGCCGCGGCCCCCACGCTCGCTCAGGTCATGCCGTTTTCCTTGCCCTATGCGCCCGGAGCTGCCTGGCTACCGCAGTATGACGGGAAACCGGATGCCCTACAGGCCTTCCGGAAAAAGCTTAACCCGTTGCTAGAGCTGTACCCCCTGACGGATAAGCAACGTGCAGCGATAGTGCTAGGCCAGTTAACCGGTGCGGCGGAGCAGGAAGCGGAGACCTGGGCCGAGGGGGACCGGCTCTCTGTAGCCACCATCTTTGAGAAGCTACAGACTGCCTTCGAGACCCGAACTGAAGCTGAGCTGAGGATGCAGTTTTACCAGTGCCGGCAACGAGCCGGGGATAGCATTCGGGACTATGCTCTACGTCTGCAGACCGCCCTCCGCACGCTGAAGCGGGCGAATCCTATTAATGAGGCGGATAGCAACAAGATGTTAGTGGAGCAATTTGCGCAGGGGATGAGGTCTCCTGAGGACCGTAAGCAACTCCGGCTGTGGGCTCTGGAACACCCTGATGTGGACTTTGCTGTGTTAAAGGAGCAGGCCATTAAAGCACTACAGCCCCCAGCAACCGAAGGTCTGGAACCCGCCCCGTGGCCCGTTGAGACGGCTCCCGTTGTGGTGGCCTCAGCCAAATCCACCTCTCCAACATCTGCAGCCCCAAGCAGCACAGTGGAAGAACTGGCAGCCCAGGTCCGTCGCATGGACGGAGACCTTGCCAAAATCCTGGCTGCACTACAACCTCTGACCAGACCTCAGCCTCCAGCACAGATCCAGCTTGCTGACTGTCCTGAGGATGTTCCCTGGATGCAGCGGAAAAGTGCTAACAACCCGCGGAGCAGACCCCCAATCTGCTACAAGTGCCGTAAGCCGGGTCATTACTACCGACAGTGCCCGTTAAACGAGCAACCCCTGGGGCCCCGGGCCAATCCTCAGGAGTAGAACATCGTGGCCCCCCGGACTGGCGGGACCGATATATCGGGGCCCGCCCTATCATCCCCGTGGCTGTGGACGGCATACCAGTGATGGCTCTCTTGGACACCGGATCACAGGTAACTACCATACCGTACACGTTGTACCAGCGGTATTGGGCCGTAGATGAACTGGCGCCCCCAGACAATAGTATAACATTGATTGCTGCTAATGGACTTCCTTTGACCCAGGTGGGGTATAAACAAGTGGCCATGACAGTGGGGCAGGCCGAGCTGCAGCACCAGGGTATGATCGTGATCATGAATGAACCCAGTGACCATAACCCGAAAATAGTGCTGGGAACCAATGTGATGGAGCACTGCATGGATGATGTGTTAACCCTATTACAACAGTTGGCCGCCACGGCGGCAGGGAGCCGGCAGAGGGCTGTGCAGCGTGAGATCCGAGCCCTGATGTACCGCCAGCATGTAAGCTCAACAGGAGGGGAGATTGGTGGAGTGAGAGTGATGGATGTTGCTCCATTGACTGTGCCCCCTAGGAGTGAGATGATGATCTGGTGTAGGGCAGCAGTAGGGTCTCAGGGGCGTGACTACCCTGCAATGATGGAGCCCATGCCTTCCGAGCACTGGCCCACTGTAATGGCCGCCCGAGGGGTGGTGGATGTGAAGAAAGGGAGAGTGCCTGTGAGAGTGCTAAACTGTGGAGAGGAAGAGGTCAGGCTTCCCCGGTATGCCACCATTGCCAAGCTGCTCACCCTGGACCCTCACACTATCCATGAAACCAGTCCGTCTACACTCCCACCTACCACCAGCACTTCCCCACACCAGGGGGAGACCAAGGAGTGGCAGCAACAGCTACATGTAGGCACTGATGACACCCCTACACATCACAGGGCAGGGGTATACAGGGTGGTGCAGGAGTATGAACAGGTTTTTAGTAAGCACCCCCTAGACTTTGGGCAGATCAAGGGGGTCCAACACCACATCCCTACCGGTGAACACCCCCCTATTAAAGAGAGGTATAGACCTATTCCCCCTGCACATTACCAGTGTGCCAAGGATATGTTGAGGAATATGAAGGAGGCAGGGGTTATTCGGGACAGCTGTAGTCCCTGGGCCGCTCCGTTGGTACTGGTCAAGAAGAAGGATGGTACCATGCGGATGTGTGTGGACTACCGGAAGATCAACCAGATAACCCATAAAGATGCCTATCCATTACCTCGGATTGAAGAGTCTTTGGCTGCGCTGAGAACTGCAAACTACTTCTCGACCCTTGACCTCACCAGCGGATACTGGCAAGTGGCCGTGGCCCCAGAAGATCGGGAGAAAACAGCCTTCACCACCCCGATGGGGCTATGCGAATTCAATAGTATGCCGTTCGGGCTGTGCAACGCCCCAGGAACCTTCCAACGGCTGATGGAGTGCTGTCTGGGAGATCTGAACTTCGAGACCGTCCTGTTGTACTTGGATGATGTGATTGTTTATTCCCAGACGTACGAAGCCCATCTGGAGCACCTGGCCGAGGTGTTCGCGTCCCTTGCCAAGTATGGGATGAAATTGAAGCCCTCTAAGTGTCACCTGCTGAAACCCAGAGTGCAGTACCTGGGGCACGTGGTGAGTGCAGATGGTGTTGCCCCTGACCCTGAGAAGATTACTGCCATCCAGAGCTGGCCGAGGCCAACCACGGTGAAGGTAGTAAGGCAGTTCTTGGGCCTGGTGGGGTACTACCGGCGCTTTATCAAGGGGTACACGAAGATGGCGGCCCCCATGCAAGACCTCCTCGTGGGACAGACCAAAGGTGGTAGACCCATTGGAGCCCCACTGTTGTGGGAAGACAAGCATGAGGAGTCCTTTTGCCAGCTGAAGGCGGCCTTGACCGGAGAAGAGGTCCTGGCATACCCTGATTATGGGCGCCCGTTCATCCTCCACACGGATGCCAGTAACGTGGGGCTAGGAGCGGTCCTATCCCAGGTCCAGGATGGAAAGGAGAAGGTGATCGCCTATGCTAGCCGAAAACTCCGGCCGACCGAAAGGAACCCTGAGAACTATAGCTCCTTCAAGCTCGAGCTATTGGCATTGGTGTGGGCTATCATGGAGCGGTTCCGCCACTACTTGGCGGCAGCAACATTCACCGCGTTTACGGACAACAATCCACTGACGCACCTGAACACGGCCAAGTTGGGCGCGCTGGAGCAGCGGTGGGTAGCCCGGCTAGCCAATTACGATTTCACCATAAAGTACCGGGCCGGTCGCGTCAACATCAATGCAGATGCACTCTACCGGATGCCCCATCTGTCAGAAGAGGGGTGCGAGGATGACGACCTCGAGGAGATTGAGTTGCCTGCGTTTCACCGGCCGCCTACTGAGAGGGTACAGGTACATCAGCAACGAGTGGATCTGGACCCACGGCCCAGTCAGGAGTGGCAAGAAGCTCAGGATCAAGCGCCGGCTGTTCGCCTTGTCAAGACTCTGGTGGAACAAGGTGCTACGGGAATAGACCCTGCCGCCCCAGCCGAAGCCCAACGCTTGTGGAAGGAACGTAAACGGCTTTACCTACACCAGGGGAAGCTGTACCGTGAGCTGATCAACCCGAAGACCCATGAGAAAATATGCCAGTTGGTCATTCCTCAAGCTGACGTTGCCACTGTCCTGCGGGCATACCATGATGGTGCTGGCCACTTCGGGTGGAAGAAGCTGGAGATGCTGTTGAGGGAGCGGTTCTATTGGAGTGGGATGCGTGAATCGGTGGAAGCCTGGTGCCGGGAGTGCGGTCCTTGTACGCTAAGGAGAAAGGACGAGACTAGCCAGAGGGCACCCTTACATCCAATAGTCACCCATCAGCCGCTGGAATTGGTCGCCTTAGACCATGTCAAGCTCACCCCTAGCCGAAGTGGGTACACCTATGCATTGACCATGGTAGACCACTACTCAAGATTTATGGTGGTAGTCCCCGTTAAGGACCTAACTGGTCGAACTGCTGCTCGGGCGTTCCAGGCTTATTTCTGCCGGCCCCATGGATACCCAGAAAAGGTGCTGACTGACCAATGCCCGGCCTTTGAAGCAGAGGTGTTCCACGAATTCTGCCAGTTGTATAGCTGCAAGAAGATCCGGACCACTCCTTACCACGCCCAGACCAACGGCATGTGTGAGAAAATGAACCACCTGGTCCTGGGGCTTCTCAAGACGCTACCACTGGAAGAACGGAACCTGTGGCCGGAAAAGCTACCCGACCTGGTCGATATGTACAATAATATCCCCTCTAGCTCGACGAAGTGCACCCCAGCGTATCTGATGAGGGCTCGGCCCGGCCGCCTGCCGGTGGATCTGGAGATGGGATTGGAGGCCCCCGAAGCACTCCCTTCGACGGTGGAGTGGGAAAGCCGGAGGAGAGCACAATACCGGCAAATCCAGGAGTATGTGGAGAAAAACCTCAGTCGAAGTCGAGAACAGCAGGAGCACCGGTTCAATCAGAAGGCGTCCGCGGATCCTTTCCAGCCAGGAGATGTAGTGCTGAAACGGAAGAGGAAAGCACACAAGCTAGATGATCAGTGGGAGCAAGTCCCTTATGTCATACAACCCACAGAATGGGAGGATGGGAAGGCCTACCAGATCAGTCGTGACCAAGGGGGCACCCTGGCCACAGTTTCCCGGGACCATCTAAAAAGGTGCCCTCCAGCGTTGAGGGCAGAGGCTGAGGTACCGGTTCCTCCACCAGCGGAGAAGGCAGCAGAGGTAATCCACACGGTAATGGGTGACTTCCCAGCAAACTGGCCTACACAGAACGGCGCGGTGATTCTTCCAGTGATACTGTTCCCACAACCCGTGGATGAAGGAGTAGTGGAAGTGGTTAACCGTGAGCCGGAACCAGTGCCAGTGCCCAGGGATGAACCTGTACCCAGCTCCCCTACGCCCCCGCCTGCTCCACACTATAGTCGGGAGGAGGAACCGATTGTTCCCTCTACCCCACTGTCTAGCACCACTGACACCGGGCCCCGAAGGTCCACCCGTTCCAACCTAGGTAGACCTCCACTTAGGTACAGGGAGACCGTTCTGTAAGGAAAAGGGGTCAGGGAATGTAAAGAGTGCTTGTTTGTTGTTTGTTTAAAAGTTGGAAAAGAATGATAAGGAAAAATGATGATACCGAAGAAGTCACCTGATTTGTTTGTTGATTTGCAACCGGCTGGAGCCGGCACCGTTGTCCCCGTGGGGACCGTTTAAAAATGCATGGGAACTATCCATGGACAAGCCCGTGAACTTGCAGGGCAACCACAGACGTTAGTGGCTTGTAAATATGTTGGGTACCGTTACCGTTTCCGCAGGCCGCCTCCGGAGAGGCAGGTTGGAGGGAGGGCCCTGAGCAGAGCAGGCCAGGGCCCAGCCACCAAAGGAACCGGTGGCTACCCTCTGGAGGGCAAGGACAGATCCCGCTCGGGTACCGTGTGCTGTAATGTGGGTCAAGGGGTGCTGCCTGGGTTTTAGGGGCAGCATCAGGGCCAGGTTACTTGGGTGGGAGAGAGCGGAAACCGTAACCGTATACCGTTGCAACGTTTAAGAAATGTGCCTCCCGTTTTGGGAAGATTGTTGAAAATGTTATGTTTAACCCTGTTATCCCCTTTTTACAGAAAAATAAAACCGGTGTAGGACGGCAGCCTGCGGACGGTCTGCGTTTTGCTAAGGGGGAATGTGTCGCCCTGGGCAAGCCAGGGGACACAGGTCACACACCACCACACCCCACATCCCAGGTAGGCACACCTAAGCTGAACCAGAAATCCTTGTTGCCTTCCTCCAGAGGCTGATGATTCACACCAGGGGGTGGGCCAGGCGGTTGGCTCCGCCCACCAAGGAGATCACAGCTCTGGAGGCAGGAAGTACCAGGCAGTTAGAGCCCAGGCAGGGCAAGAGTAAAGTCTAGTCCGGAAGGAGTAAACAAGTAGTGAAAGTAGAAAAGTGGTAAAGGAGGAAAGCAAGTGAGGTGACAAGAAGGAAGGAAAGCCTGAAGGGTCCAGCTTTGTGTAGGGCCAGAACAGCAAGGTCAGCGACGGCGGTGACTGTCCGGAGGGGGACCGTTTGGAAGTTCCTGGAAGGACCCCATTGGCTGTGTGCCCGGTGGTCTGGAGCAGTGTTCCGAAAGACAGTCAGCACCAGGGCAGGGGCCTCTCGGACCCCGGCAAGGCTAGGAGTCGCCAGATTTGCCGAATCCGTCAGTGAAGGGGACGTAGCTTCCCCCAACAACCAAGTCCCGATTGAAGGCAACAGCCCAACCCGTACAACAGAGGCACCGCCACCGCCAGGGCACCAGTCTCTGAGGGCCAGCGCCTGCGGGCAAAGTGTAGTGCTCCTCCGGCCCAGCTTGAAGCCGGGGAGCGGGTTACCGGTGGGGACCCATCGCAACCAACCGTACATACAGGTGCAAGGAAGAGGGACATCACCGTCACCTACCGGGAAAGCAAAGCAGCCGTCTGTGGGACCGTCCTACCAGCCGTGTGGTTTACCGTACAAACTGTGTCCGTGTCTCAGGCTGAGTGAGTACCACAGTGCCGCGAGGCACAGCGCTGCCCCCGCGTCCCTGCGCCCACCAGGCCCTGCACCTCCCAAGCCATCACCGGGCCCTGGGATCACCAACCCCTACCCACGGAGGGGCAACACAACACCTGGCTGCTCCACATCACCATCCCCGGGATCCCCGTATTAAGCAGCGGTGGTGCTACCAATCACCACAACCGTGGGTGGCGTCACGGACATTATCCCAACACCCCAAACACCCCCTTTCACTCACGGGCGAGGAGCGCCGCTCGAGAAAACCCCCGGGATCCGGCCCACGGCTCGAGCCACCACTGAGCAGCCGGACCCGAGCAGAAGGGGTGAGCGCGGTGTGCTGACACCCTCCTCCCCGCCCGCGACATTAACACATAGTCTCGTATACTGTCTTGCGGCCTTTGTCTAGAGTTGTAGAATCCCATTCTTAACTCTGTCTTTGTGCGGGTTTCAAAAGCAACTTTTAGCTTCTCAAAAATGGTAGTCACCGAGTCCCGATCTGCATCTGACCAAGTCTCTACTTCTAGCTATCCTGCACCTTTCAACTGTCCCAGCACAACAGATGCTTTTTGCTTGCTGGACATTGCATACATGTCCAAGACAGTACATATCTTTCTTTCAAATCCATTTAAGGCATGTGGTTTACCATCATACTGGGGCAGCAAGGTTGCTCCCGGAACATACGGTAGGGTGATCAGCATGATCGGTTCTACCACTCTGGGCGCCGCTGCTTCTGCACCCGGACTAGGCCTTGTGGCGCCTCCGTCTACCTGTGCCACCATCTTGCCTCTTCCTTGGTTAACGTTCACCAACCTTTCTCATGGGGCTGGAGCACTGCAGGAGCTTCCGGGTCAGGCCGATGCACTACGCCCAGTCTCAGCAGAATTGTGGGCGAAGCTTCTTTTTCCGCTGTCTTTACACTGATTTTGCACGCTTTCTTCCACTACAGTGACGCAGTTATCTTTTCAGTCACTCAAAATGGCTGTAAAGTCCAGTCACAATTAAACAGTTCACAAGGCACACGTCACCCAGGGTTACTGGGTCTTGTACGTATCGTGTTCGTGACGCCAAAATTTAGCTGATGTTCCCCAGGGCCTCTTGTACTCGTTTCCAGGTGTTGGATACAGGGGGGCAATGTCACTCAGGTGGCCGGTGCCCGGTTTCGTAACCCCGGGGGTAACTTGAAAAAGAATCAATATTTACGAGGGAATATGTACAAAATGTCTGTGATGCCACTTGTGGTACGTGGCTATTTAGGGGAAAGCCGCCGCTGCTTAATGTCCTCTGCTAGGGCTGTTGGTGTGGTGCAGCATAGATGTTGAACCCTCTGCAAGTAAGATTAGGCCCCATGGGTGGATCATGAGGAGAGTAGTTGTTTGTGCAGAAGATGTAGAAAGGACTCAGACGACACGAGTACTGCGGTTCAACTTTGTTTTTACTCACACTTGCCTGGTTCAGCAACCCGCTTCTTGCTGGTTCTGGGGTCCTGGGTTAGTATGGTCCCTTTGCTGGTGTGGTGACCCAGTGAACTCCTCCTCCTTGCACCTTGTTAAATTTGGGGGTCCCCATGGCCTGGAGCATCTTAGGGTCCCTCCCTGGTCTTTCTGTCTCTCTCCTCTGCGAGTACGTATGATGGGCAGCTTGAACAATTTAATGGGCTGGATCTCTGTGTCCCATTCCCAGGTTCTCACTTCGCTACTGCGCCCCGTACTCTCTGAGGGTGATGGACCTTGATAGTCCCCGATCACCTGCAGGATTATCGAGTGGGCCTGAAGCTTCCGCCCAAACTAGGGTCCTGCATCCCGCCATGCTCAGTCCTAGGGGTGCTGGTTCATTATTCCCCTCCGGCAACTGTTCTCTTTTTTAGTTCACCGGGGTCTCCTCCAGACCCCACACACACCGACCGACGTCTCCAGCCGTCACTCTCTTCACCCTCCCTCTAACTGACAAACTGACCACTCTCACTAACCACTCCCCTCCCTGGGCTTCTGGCTACTGGATTGGGCAGGCCCCAGCCAATGGGCAGCTACCCCTCTAAACCCGTTGCTAGCCTGTTGCTCAGTCAGGGAAGCAGGCAATTTAAATGTATGTAGTGCGGTTGCCAGCATTGGTCTTCCAGGAACCCGGGGAAATGCAGTCCTCTGCGGCACCTGTTACCTCAGGGTGCTGCATTTGGAATAAGATTGACCCCTGATCCAAAGGTCTGTGTGTTGGGTATTGTACCAGATACTACTGAAGAGGATCTGCTTGCAGTCGGTATGGCTATAATTCTGTATATAGCACGGAAAATCATTGCCTTGCATTGAAGCAGTCTGCCCCTCCCCCCCAACGGTGGAGCAGTTTATCAATAGAGCCAATAGTACTGTACAGCTGGAGAAAGGAGTATATATTAAAAGAAAGGCTTTACATTTTTTTTTTATAAAATCTGGAGCCCTTAGCTCAATACCCTTGGACTCCCTTCCCAAGTTTTACTATTAGAGAACCTCTTTCCTATGCTTTGGTAATTACCCTTATATTCCTAATTAGGAATTCTCTCTGATTTCCTACTTTATGGTAAGGTTTCATGACTACATTCATTGCTCATTGCTCATACCACCTAGTATAAGGTGCCTGAGAATTTCATGCTGTAAAAAGTTTTTCTCTGTTGTTTGTTGGTGTTTTGGACCCATGTATAGTGAGGTTCTGATGGTCTCTTGCTTGTTTGAAAATAATGTCTCTGTCTCCATAGTGCAGAATTCTGGCTGAAACAGGACATAGAGGATGTATAGTATTGAGGGGACGAGTTGGTACTGCGTGTGCATGTTCTACTGCGTATAAAGGAGCAAGAGTCCCAGATCTGATTTTTTGACCACAGCCAGTTTTAAAAAAAATCTAGTGGGAGAGAGGCCTTCAACTTTCTCAGGTACCCCAATTATCCTCGGATTTTTATGTCTCGACCTGTTTTCTAGGTCATCCACATTGGCCAGGAGTGCAGATATTTGTTGCGCCATTTATTTGCTCTCTTTGTTTGTACCAGATAGCAGATCTTCAACGTTGCTAAAGGTCCAGTCACACTAAGCAACTTACCAGCGATCCCAACAACGATAGGGATCGCTGGTAAGTTGCTAGGAGGTTGCTGGTGAGATGTCACACTGCGACGCTCCAGCGATCCCACCAGCAACCTGACCTGGCAGGGATCGCTGGAGCGTCGCTACACAAGTTGCTGGTGAGCTCACCAGCAACCAGTGACAAGCCCCCAGCGCCGCGTGGAAGATGCTGCGCTTGGTAACTAAGGTAAATATCGGGTAACCAACCCGATATTTACCTTGGTTACCACCGCACGCAGCTACACGTGCAGAGAGCAGGGAGCAGCGCACACTGAGCGCTGGCTCCCTGCTCTCCTAGTTACAGCACACATCGGGTTAATTACCCGATGTGTGCTGCAGCTAAATGTGCACAGAGCAGGGAGCAGCGCACAATGCTTAGCGCTGGCTCCCTGCTCTCCTAGCTACAGCACACATCGGGTTAATTACCCGATGTGTGCTGCAGCTACATGTGCACAGAGCAGGAGCCGGCAGCACAGGCAGTGAGAGCGGCAGAGGCTGGTATCAAAGGTAAACATCGGGTAACCAAGGACAGGGCTTCTTGGTTACCCGATGTTTACATTGGTTACCAGCCTCCGCAGAAGCCGGCTCCTGCTGCCTGCACATTTAGTTGTTGCTGTCTCGCTGTCACACACAGCGATCTGTGCTTCACAGCGGGACAGCAACAACTAAATAATGGCCCAGGACATTCAGCAACAACCAACGACCTCACAGCAGGGGCCAGGTTGTTGCTGGATGTCACACACAGCAACATCGCTAGCAACGTCACAAAAGTTGTTCGTTAGCAGCGACGTTGCTAGCGATGTTGCTTAGTGTGACAGGGCCTTAATTCTGCCCTCCAACACCCCTGTTGTGTCCTTTACTTTCTGTAGACTGTATCGGACACCTGATACCTACTAATTGAGACTGCTTATTCTCTTTGCAGTTGATCATTGTGGTGCGCAGTAGTCACTAGTCATTACGTTGCACACTTTTGCCATGCCCACTCCCCGTCTCCTCCTCTCCTCCCGATCCCCCACATCTCCCCCAGTTACTGGCTCTAATAATGTAGCAATATCCTGCTCCCCTCCGCTCACCAGTTTTTGCACCTCCACCCTTGTGAATAGCTTCAACCTGGCAGACACTTTTTTTCTCCTAGTCTCCCCTTCCTCCTCCACCCGCGTAACAGACACAGAGGCTTCATCTTGCATTTGGAGACTTGCATCCCCTGCCATCTTTTTACTGCTCTTTCGGGTAATTATGACCAAAAATGAGGAGATTTTCTGGGGCAGCATTACATTCAGCGTAGAGACAGTGTATATTTGTTGTACTTCACGGGTCCTAAAGCATAGAACTGGCTAGATGCTAGGCAGGAGGTCTAACATGCTGCATGCCTGTTTGGCACCGTTTTAATGTGTTTGATGCAAATTAAAAACTGATTTCACAGTCCCAGCCAAAGTAATGAGATTTGAGAAAGCTAATGCACACAATTGTTTATTTTGCTTGACAGAAATTGGAAACTGCTGCGTTTTTGCAAGAACACGAAGGCTGTGTGCACACAGTGCATTTAATTGCATTTTTTATGCTTTTTTTTTTAGTGTAGTTGTCTCAAAATTGCAAGTAAAATTCTTATGCCAGCAAAGTCAATGAGAATCCTGAAGGGTAGTGCACATATTGAGTATTTTTCCTCGCAGATTTTTTGCAGAAAATAATCCGCAATTCTTTCAGCATATTTGCCTGCATTTTTCACCACTGACAGTAATAAAAAAATACATGCAAAAACCCCCCCACATAAATAACGCCGCAAAATCGGGTGTTTTTGCTCTATTGTTTTCCTACCTATAGATGCAGAAATGGTGCAGACATTTCTGCAACCAAATACTAGATAAGCCCAGAGTCACACTTGCGAGTGCCTCGCGTGTGTCTCTCATTGAATCACCCGGCACGGACTTGCACTCTCCTGACAGGAGAAGGTCGGTTGCATGTATGTCTATGCAGCTGAGACGCTCCTGTCCGGAGAGTGAGAGTCCATGCCGGGTGATTCAATGAGAGACTCGCGCGAGTTACACACGAGGCACTCGCAAGTGTGACTCTGGCCTAAATAATAGAGATGCAGGTCTGTGAACCAGTTAAGTCAGTGACCTCACCTCAGGTAAGGTCAATGACTTTACTGAGGTCACCTGAGTTCTGGCTACCTGAGATCACATTTGGTACACCGTGGGAACCTCCAGTTGTGACTGCAAATATCCTGCGGCTCATTCATTCTCTTTTAGAAGCTAACAGTGGGTGATTTTTCTATGGTCGCCCCTTATCACTTCTGATGTAGCAGAGCTGGAATCATCATGGGACCTCATGTGGATCACGTTTTTTGGTGTTTGTGTTTATTTTTTTTCACTTACAGATTAGTAATGGGGGGTCTCTTAGATGCCTCCCATTACTAATCAAGAGCTTAGTGGCAGCTGAGGGCTGTTTTTAACCCCCCATTACCAAAATTGCTACTACACCAGGGCAATCGGGAAGAGCTAGATAAAGTTCTGGAATTGTTGCATCTAATGGATGTGACAATCCTGGGCAGCTGCAGGCTCCTATTTTTAAGCTGGGGGGCCCAATAAGCATGGGTCTCCCCAGCCTGAGAATACCAGCTCCCAGCTGTTGGGTTATATCATGGCTGGGTATCAAAACTGGAGGGGGGCCACATGCCATTTTTTAAAGTTATTTATTTAAATATTTTTTTTAAAAAAGTCACACGCCTTTCCTTTTACTTTGATACACAGCCAAAATAAGTGCAAAGCTGGGGGCTACAGCCTTTAGCCATATGCTATATCTTTCCTGGTTATCACAATATGGGGGACCCTATGTCAATTTATATATTTTTATATCCCGACAGTTACACACAGACAGAGTCTGTGATTGGTTGCAGTCAGACACTGTGACACAGGCTGGGGGCATGTCTCACTGCAACCAATCACAGACACCGGTGGGCGGGGGAAGCAGTAAATATGTATGAAGGTAAATGAGCTGCCAAGGAAGAAGAGTGAGCTGCACGAAAGCAGTTACAGCCGCGTCAGAGACTCGGTGAGTATAGCGCGCTTGCACTAATCCCCCTATCCCTTCTACTACCATTTTTAAGTGCCGACTATGGTCCCCATAGACTTATATGGGGACCGGTGTCTAGCTAGATAACAGATCAATTCTAGGGCAAAACCAATTTTTTTTTTTTTTTTAAGGCCGGTTAGTCCCGCCAATCCTGGATAACTGCGAGTTTACTGATCACTACTCCTGAGGCCTCATGGACAGAGAAGTCCAAGAGATTAATATCTGGTTCAATAATTGTGATAGGAACCTGTAAGGATAGTATTAAAGTGGATGTATCACTCAGGTTTAAAGCTACAATTGGTATGATAATAGAGGAAGAATTGAGTTGTTCTTTCTGAATTGTCTCAATTTGCAGTCTGATGTTTTCTAGGTGTTTTTTTTTGTATCTGCAAATGATAGGAGTTTTTCCATTGGTCCAAGTATTGAAGTAATTGTTGCGAGGGAGGTAGTATCTGCTGATGGAGAGTTGTTAATAGAGGTGCAGGTGTTTGAAGAATAATTTATTATGGATGAAGTGGGATCAAACACTTCTTGGTCATAGATAATGGGAGTAGTAATAAGTTTGGATACATCTGAATTGCTAGGAGCAAATAATCCTGCAGAGTGTGATTCCACTAGGGGTTAAGTTAAAATTGATTCTTTGGGAGAAGTGTCCAAGATTCTTGGAATTGTGTTATTTTTTTTTAGATTACTATTGAATAATGATGAAGTTCCTACTATTGTTATTGTTCTAAGAATGTTTCCGGTGATCCATAGTCATAGAAGAGATGGGAATATCTTTATTTTTTGGTTGGAGAAACCAGAGGAAGTCCTCTCTGTCACGGTGACATTTTTAATTTTTTTTATCTTCTAATAGACTAATGTCTCTAGTAATATTAGAATTATTTTTTTTTTTTTTAAATCAGGATCTTATTCAAACAATATTAATTCTTTGGACACAACATAAATGTTTTCATCAGCTTTGTCAGCAATGGCCAGTTTATTTAGTTTATCTATACTTCCTAGTAATTACAAAATAAATACATATACATTTCTAAGCATATACAGTTAGGTCCAGAAATATTTGGACAGTGACACAATTTTCGCGAGTTGGGCTCTGCATGCCACCACATTGGATTTGAAATGAAACCTCTACAACAGAATTCAAGTGCAGATTGTAACGTTTAATTTGAAGGTTTGAACAAAAATATCTGATAGAAATTGTAGGAATTGTACACATTTCTTTACAAACACTCCACATTTTAGGAGGTCAAAAGTAATTGGACAAATAAACCAAACCCAAACAAAATATTTTTATTTTCAATATTTTGTTGCGAATCCTTTGGAGGCAATCACTGCCTTAAGTCTGGAACCCATGGACATCACCAAACGCTGGGTTTCCTCCTTCTTAATGCTTTTCCAGGCCTTTACAGCCGCAGCCTTCAGGTCTTGCTTGTTTGTGGGTCTTTCCGTCTTAAGTCTGGATTTGAGCAAGTGAAATGCATGCTCAATTGGGTTAAGATCTGGTGATTGACTTTGCCATTGCAGAATGTTCCACTTTTTAGCACTCATGAACTCCTGGGTAGCTTTGGCTGTATGCTTGGGGTCATTGTCCATCTGTACTATGAAGCGCCGTCCGATCAACTTTGCGGCATTTGGCTGAATCTGGGCTGAAAGTATATCCCGTTACACTTCAGAATTCATCCGGCTACTCTTGTCTGCTGTTATGTCATCAATAAACACAAGTGACCCAGTGCCATTGAAAGCCATGCATGCCCATGCCATCACGTTGCCTCCACCATGTTTTACAGAGGATGTGGTGTGCCTTGGATTATGTGCCGTTCCCTTTCTTCTCCAAACTTTTTTCTTCCCATCATTCTGGTACAGGTTGATCTTGGTCTCATCTGTCCATAGAATACTTTTCCAGAACTGAGCTGGCTTCATGAGGTGTTTTTCAGCAAATTTAACTCTGGCCTGTCTATTTTTGGAATTGATGAATGGTTTGCATCTAGATGTGAACCCTTTGTATTTACTTTCATGGAGTCTTCTCTTTACTGTTGACTTAGAGACAGATACACCTACTTCACTGAGAGTGTTCTGGACTTCAGTTGATGTTGTGAACGGGTTCTTCTTCACCAAAGAAAGTATGCGGCGATCATCCACCACTGTTGTCATCCATGGACGCCCAGGCCTTTTTGAGTTCCCAAGCTCACCAGTCAATTCCTTTTTTCTCAGAATGTACCCGACTGTTGATTTTGCTACTCCAAGCATGTCTGCTATCTCTCTGATGGATTTTTTCTTTTTTTTTCAGCCTCAGGATGTTCTGCTTCACCTCAATTGAGAGTTCCTTAGACCGCATGTTGTCTGGTCACAGCAACAGCTTCCAAATGCAAAACCACACACCTGTAATCAACCCCAGACCTTTTAACTACTTAATTGATTACAGGTTAATGAGGGAGACGCCTTCAGAGTTAATTGCAGCCCTTAGAGTCCCTTGTCCAATTACTTTTGGTCCCTTGAAAAAGAGGAGGCTATGCATTACAGAGCTATGATTCCTAAACCCTTTCTCCGATTTGGATGTGAAAGCTCTCATATTGCAGCTGGTAGTGTGCACTTTCAGCCCATATTATATATATAATTGTATTTCTGAACATGTTTTTGTAAACAGCTAAAATAACAAAACTTGTGTCACTGTCCAAATATTTCTGGACCTAACTGTAGCTTATCTCAACAACAACAGTGACAGCACTTTAACCTCTTTATCACCGTTCAATAATTCCACACTAGTATATGGCTGTGGATGTGTGAGCCCTTGTTTCTGGACTGATAACAAATGCAAGGGTTCAAATCTCATTTTCAACAACTTTTATTTAAAAATATTTTAACTCTTTGTATTCTTTATTTTTTTATTTTCTCATCTTCACTCTCCATATTCTCAATTTTCACTTACAAAAGATGTTATGATAATTTTTTAAAATGTTTATAAAAAAACTTTACATTATATGATGTCTCTTATCCGGTCATATGACTTTTTGCTGACCGTTTGGATACGCGCCTTATTTTGCACAGCAGTTCTCTCTCCCTCTCTCCGTCTCCCTCTCTCTCTCCTTCCCTCGCTCACTCTCTCCCTCTCTCTCTTTCTCTCTCTCTTCCCTCCCTTTCTCTCTCTCCTTCCCTCGCTCACTCTCTCCTTGTCCCTCTCTCTTTCTCTCTCTCTCTCCCTCTCTCTCTCTCCCTTCCTCTCTCTCTCTCCCTCTCTCCCCCTCTCTCCCTCTCCCCCCTCTCTCCTCTCGTCTCTCTTCTCTTCTCTCTCTCTGCTCTCTTTTGCCTCGCTTCTCTCCTCTCTCCCTTGCCGCTCTCTCCACTCTCTCTCCACTTGCTCTCGGTCTCTCCCTAACATGATTGGCCTGATGTAGAGTCAGAGCACTCCAAAACGTGTTGTCTAATGAATCACAATCCAGGAATATCTCTTCTGTCTTCATTCTATTGGCAGCGCAGGATTAATGCCTTTCTCTACAACCTCAGATGCTTACTATTGCTTCACCTATAGAATGACCAAATAATCCTGATTCTAACCCCATTCATGACTGGACAATTTTCCATTTCCATTTTTCCATTTATCTTTTTGTTTTCCTCTTCTAAAAACTTAATTGTTTGGTATGTTTCTGTTGACATTTGAGAGTGTGCTTTTTGTCAGACTAGTTGTTCATTTTACCATAGAATCTTTTGAAAAAGGTGGAACAAAAACTTAGTGTCTTGAAACTCAAAAAACCACCCACAATTCCACTATTGTTTTGTTTATATGGTGTTCATTATGTATTAAAAATGACCCAATAATGTGGTTCTCCATTCCTCTTTCTCCTGTCTGCTCTTGCATCGACACATTATATGTTCAGCCATGTGTATATACAAATAGTCACTGCAGGAGCCAAGATATCAGTTTATGCAAAGAGATTGTAATTGAGGTGTGGAATGGTGCAATGACCCCTTGGCCACTTTGAGGTTGCACAGAGCACTTTAATTTGCATAATGACTAAAGATCATTTTCTACACAAGTTAATGAAAAGCTATATGGTTTAGTGGTGATTTTTATAAAGTCCAAGTTCCCTATATGAGTACTTGATAAGCCTAAATTATATTTGGAGGATGACAGAAATAATTTAAAAAGGGACTACTAGTGTATGATTGCCCTTTCTATTGTTACATTTTCAAAAATGTCCACTACTATCTACAGGAACAGTCAATGCGGGGTAGGTTATTAAGGCTGGCATGTTATATGCCCATCCAAAACCCAAAGCTAACTCAAACTGCACCAAAATTAGTGAGGTGCCTGGGCATGGAAGGACTTAAGGGGGGGGGCACTATTACTATATTGATGCACATAAGGGGGGCATTATTACTATATTGATGCACATAAGGGGGCATTATTACTATATGAAAGCACAGATGGAGTGCTGTCACTATATGGGGCAATATTAACTCATGGACACAATGATAGGGCATTGTTACTATATAAAAGCAGAGAGGAGGCACTAATACTGTGTTCTATAGAGGTACATAGAGGTACAGTTTTATTATGTGGGGTGTAGGGGCAATATTACTGTTTAGCTATAATTACTATATTATATATTATATATACTATAATTGGTTCTACATGTATGAAGATTGTTTGGAGTTGGGGAAAAGTAGGAGGGTGCTGGAAAAGTAAAATCAGTAAATGTGTCTTTGTGTACCATTTTGCAAAGTCATGTATACCATATACATTATCCCCTCTCACCCTGTAAAATCTGATTGAATATTATCCGCACCACCCTACCCCTGTAAAATGGCCGGATGCACTTATTTTCCTCCCCACTTCTCTCTCAAAAGCCCACACGTCCGGCTGCACAAAGCAACCTCAGCAGGCTTTAGCTGAGTGGTGATGAAAAATGTAGAGCGGCTGGAACTGGGCCCGCCCACCCGCTCGGCTACCTAGCAGTCACATGGTCTGTCGCTCTGGGTGGTACACCGCTGTCTGAAAGTAGTATTTATCATGAACACTGCAATGGAGAAGACATCTTTCATCTTGGTACAGTAGACTTTATAAATGTTGGTATTATTGATGGGCAATTTTTGCATTAATGGTGTTATTATTCAGTCACTATGTGGTGGTAATAAGTTGTCATGTTGTGGTGGTAATATTTGTCACTGGTATATTATTGATAATATTGGTCTTGATATTCTGGATTTTTTTAGGTAACAGTATGATGATTAAACTTGTCACTCTTATTAGTGATATTATTTAGTATTCTGCAAATGTGATACACCCTGATCAGCCATAACCCACAAGTTCACAATCATTTTTCACATTTACGGTACAGAATTCTAGTCCCAATCTGACACTGATTCAGACCATTAAAGAGGTTGGCTACTACCTTTTATATTGATGGCGTATCCTTAGGATAGGTCATCAATGTCTGATCGGCCGGGGTCCGACACCCTGCATTCCCACAGATTAGCTTTTCTCAGTGTTGGTGGTGGCAGCAGGCAGACAGAATTTCTCAGTTCCAAAGCTGCCCTGTCAACTGATCCACCTATTCGCCTCCTATTGGTTTGAATGGGAGGCAGATGTACAATACCCGGCTGCAACCATTATCACTTGATGGGGAAGCTCTGGAACTGAGCATTTAAATCTGCCTGCTGTCACCGGCACCAAGAATAGCTGATTGGTGGGGGTGCTGGGTGTCGGACCCTGGCTGATCAGACATGGATGACCTATCATATGGATAGACCATCAACGTAAAAGTAGTGGACAACCCCTTTAAGCTATTGTCTTTTTTTATAATTTGCTTTACAGTTGAGTTACAATTTTTTTCACAAATGTTCTTAGTTAATTATTTAAAAGGATTCCTTTACTACTATCACTTTGAACCATAGGTCTTTGTCCTCCTGTTCAACCAGTGTTATCAAAGTGCAAAATATGCAGGATCTGAAAACCCATTCCACCTTTAATTTCATTGACGAGTTTGTTGTAAGGTAATCATTTGCTCTTATTTTGCAGGATGAATCTCATGCTGGGGATATTCGGCTTACTCCCCATAGGAGTATATATAATTCGGAAGATATTTTCACTACACCTGTGGGAAGACTTCAAGTTCTTCTTAAAAGTTGTCTATTATTTCAAGAAGATGGAAAAGTCTGTGCAACATTACAAAGCCCCTGGAGTGTTGGAAGTATTTTTACAGCATGTGTCTACCAAACCTCACAAGACATTTATTTTATACGAGGACCAGGCCTATTCGTACAGGGATATAGATCTGAAAAGCAATCAAGCAGCATGGGCTTTAAGCCACTATGGAAATCCGAAAAATGGAAATTGTGTTGCTGTCTTCATGAGTAATGAACCTGCATATATCTGGCTTTGGTTAGCACTAGCCAAACTAGGATGGCCAATGGCTTGTCTAAACTACAACATACGTTCAAAATCCTTTCTTCATTGCTTTCAGTGCAGTGGGGCTAAAATCCTGATTGCAGATCCAGGTGAGACATATGCATTGTCTATACACTGTTTGCTACAATGATAATTATGTTTGGTGTTTATATATTTTGTGGGGAAGTTTTAGGAATGGCCTATTTATTTAGATTTTTTTTTAGAACAAAGCAATTTCATTTATGTTGTTTTGTTTATTGTACACCAATATAGAAGTGCCAAAACCATTTCATTTTTCCTTCCACATAGCCATATTTTAGCTAGTTGAGTTATACATTTTAAAGTCATTATTTTGGGATATATGCTGTGTGTGTGTGTGTGTGTGTGTGTGTGTGTGTGTGTGTGTGTGTGTGTGTATCCAAAAAGAATGTAAAATGCTCGAATTTTGATATAAAATGCGTTTTGCATCTGCTCATTGACTCTAATGTTATCAAAACGCAGCTCAAATGGCAAAAACAATTGACATGCTGCTTCTTTAAACGCTGAGTTTATGCCCAAAAATATGCAAATTAAACACAGCGTTTTGAACAGCATGGTATTTCTATAGACTTTGCTTGGAAATCAAAACGCATGCAT
Organism: Anomaloglossus baeobatrachus; assembly: GCF_048569485.1. Lineage (NCBI taxonomy): Eukaryota > Metazoa > Chordata > Amphibia > Anura > Aromobatidae > Anomaloglossus > Anomaloglossus baeobatrachus. The sequence goes on from NC_134356.1 coordinate 457,439,232, forward strand.
TTTGGCATTAAAACGCTGCAGTTGAAAACGCTGCAGAAACGCATGTAAAAACGCAACATGAGCACATAGCCTTATATGCACTAGGTGTAATGGCAACTTCAGACTCTGCTCATACTGCAGAGTCTGACACACCACCTGGTGCTTCTGTGTTGCTTATTAAGAGCCGGGCATCAACCAGTTTTGTGCTCGCTGGTGATGGGTCTAGCAGGAGTTAATTACTGCTAGCCTGTGAGTTGCTGTTGGGGTCACATGTTATGGAAGACCTATCACAGCCACCTCTGCCCTTTAAAAGATGGTGGATCCTGAGAGTCCATGCTGAAGTGATATCAGTCTTGGTTCATGGTGATTTAACTTCTGCAGCACTGCTATATGCTACTTTGGTGTGTTGTGGCGATACCCATATTTGTCTTACTGTGAAGCCCAGACTGTGGCTGAGCTTCATAACAGAACATCAATTTCACTAATGCATTGGTATTGCAGTAACAAGCAATCAAAATAATGCAGGTTCTAGTCCCAAACTGAGACTTAAAAATAAGGTGGGAAAAAAAGTTTTTAAACAATTTAAAAAAAAACCAAACCCTAAATCCCACCCATTTTCTAAATTTAAAAACAGGGAAATAAAAGTAAAGATATTTGGTGTCGCCACATCTGCAAAAGTCCAATGAAAACATAATACTAATTAATTTAGACGTTAAACACTATAAGGCTACGTTGCCACAATGAGCTTTTGTTGAGTTTTTGATGTTGCAGCATTTCTGCACCTATTATGTAAATTAGGTTACTTGCATTTTTTCATTGCGGATCTTAACATGCCTTTTCATAACATTTTTGATGCTGCATTTTTTTGTCTCTTCTTGGTATGTCATGATTTAAATAAAGTTGCTTTGTTTTTGATATTCCTTGTATTTAGCTTTGGCTTGTTTGATATACTTATGTGCGGTTTGCATGCGTTTTCTAAGTGTTTCCACTGCGGACATGCACTAAAAATGCATGTGCGTTTTTTACTTGCTGATTTTCTGCATGACACACAGCCTAAAGCCTCATTCACATATCTGTATTTAAACATCTATTGAATAAATGGTACTGTGGTCGCTGTTTTACATCATTGTGTCTTCCAAGTGTCTGTTTTTACCATTGGTGTATCATCACCATTTTTCACAGTGGGATCATAAAATAAAGAAATTACAAAACTTCTCCTACCCTTTTCAATGTTAAATACATACAACACACTGAGGCCATCCATGTGCTTTTTGTGTCTTTCATGGGCCCATAGACTTGTATTGGCCTTTTTCATCTGTGGGAAAAATATGGACATGTCTCCCTTTGTTTTGCATTGACACACGATATGTGTAAAAACATGGACATGTGAATCGCACTATAGATTAAACTCTTGAAAATGTATGAATATCACTCTGTAATGTCATGATAAGGTGGGATGGCTATTATGATTTTTTAATCAAAATAGCATTAACCTATTAACCAAGTAGCCTATATTATTTACATGTCCTGTTTCCATTTTTACTTAAAGGGAACCTGACATTTGCAATATGCACCCAGAACAAAGAGCAGTTCTGGGTGTATGTTGCTAGTCCCTGCCCAACTGTTCCTGTAGCATAGATAAAGAGATCTTTAGAAAAAATATTTCCAAAGATCTTTTATCGTATACTAGTCCCAAGGGCATTGCTTACCTGGCTAGTCGGCACCATTAGCATATTAGCACACCCCTGTGGGTGTGCTAACATGCTAATGTCTGTGCAGCGTCAGAGGATGATCTCACTCACCTCTCTGCCGCCATTGCTGTCCGACACTGGTTTTCGGCTCAGTGAGCATGATCCCAGACTTTCGGTCACACAAACTACTTTAGTTTGAAGCCTGGACGTGTACACCCAACTTCATAGTGCGCTTGACCCAAACTCCGGGGTCATGCGCACTGAGATGAAATCCAGCGTCGGGCAGCGATGGCAGCGGAGAAGTGAGTGAGATCATCCTCTAACGCTGCGCATTCATTAGCATGATAGCACACCTACAGGGGCATACTAACATGCTAATGGGGCCAGGGAAGCAACGCCCAGGGGACTAGTCCCCGCGCTCATTAGCATACGATAAAAGATCCTTAAAAATACTTTTTCTAAAAATCTCTTTATCTATGCTAGTGTATACAGGGACAGTTAGGCAGGGATTAGCAATATGCATCTAGAACTGCTCGTGGTTCTGGGTGCATATTGCACCTGACAGGTTCCCTTTAATAGTCTATGTGCTGAATTTGTTTTTGTTGTTGTTGTTTCTTTTCTTAGGTTTTAACATACTGCAATTGCAATATTTTCTAGTCTGGACATCTGTTTCTTCTTGGCCTGTATTAATATTATTTATTTAATGAATTACATATGTATATATGGAGCATTTGCATTCATAGATTATTTAAAAAGTTGGTTCATTCAGAATGGAATAATTTATTAAATGCTAAATAATATTTTTTATGTGAAGAATTGAAGGCTGCTGTGGAGGATGTGCTGCCCATTCTGATAGAAGATGGGGTACTTGTGTTTTACCTAAGCAGAGAGTCGCCTACTGAAGGGGTTCAAAGTTTACTGGACAAAATAGAAGCCGCCCCTGAAGAGCCTATTCCAGAATCCTATAGGGCCGGCATTAAACCAACTTCTCCAGCTCTTTATATTTACACATCTGGAACCACAGGTAAATCATCCTTTTAAGAACTGGGATTTTTCTGCCCCTGAAGAATTAATCAGTAGTGATGAGAGAGTATGCTCGCCATTGCTCGTTACTCAGTCTTTAATGTTCGAGTTTCTCTTTGACTTCCATTATACTCGGTGCTCGAGTTGCACCCAAGAACCCAAATGCTTGATCGAGTAACGAGCAGGGGCTCGCACACTCGCCCTTCACAATTAGTCAGTAGTCAGGGTGCTGAACATTAATTATACTGGTAACAAAGCTTCCAGCTTCCAGCTCTGTCTTCTGTTGATACCTTGAGTGTACTCTGCCTTTATCACAGTTAATGTTCACCAATAAGGTTTCAAAATCTGGCAATAAATGATTCCAAAATATTCATGTGTCTGTCTATGGAAGCTGTAGTTTTCAGACTTGATAAATACGTAGCGGTACCTAAAATAAATCATCTTCAGGAGAATGAGGCACAAGCAGTTTTGGCTTTTGCTATTAGGTGATTTTTGCTGAATCCTTCAGAGTTTGGAGTCAAACACAACCTTCCCCAAGAATGTCTACTGGCATAATGTAATAATTTTTTTTTTTTTTGCTCTCCTATTTTGTAAAGGCTGATTTACACAATATGCGGCTATGGAGTTATGTTTCTTTTTGGGAAAACAAATAATTGGAAACAGTTGTTATACTATAATGAAGCTGTTACAAGTAAGGTGTGGTCTACATGGTGACATGTCGTGCAACACTGAAGCCGCAGCAACGCATTGCAACGTTGGATGTAATGTTTTGTTTACATTTGGCATTGCACCTTGCGACATATCGCAACACAAAGTTGCATACGTTTTCAAAAATTATTTTTGTTGCACACGACACACTTGCTGTAGATTTCACTGTAAGTCGCACGGGACATACAAGTTGACTGCACCATTACTGATTAATTTACAGCAAGATCAGAGCTTTAAAATACTCAGACGACAACATTACACAAAGAAATTGCACAAATGTTTCTAAGGGGTACTTTGCATGCTGCGACATCGATGCTAGCGATGCCGAGCGCGATAGTACCTGCCCCGTCGCACATGCAATATCTTTTGATGGCTGCCGCAGCGAACATTATCGCTACGGCAGCTTCCCACGCACTTACCTGCCCTGCGACGTCGCTCTGGCTGGTGACCTGCCTTCTTCCTAAGGGGGCGAGTCATGCGGCATCACAGCGATGTTACACAGCAGGCTGCCAAAAGAAGCGGAGAGGCGGAGATGAGCGGGACGTAAACATCCCCGCCCACCTCCTTCCTTTCGCATAGCTGCTGGAGGCAGGTAAGGAGATGTTCCTCGCTCCTGCGGTTTTATACACAGTGATGTGTGCTGCCGCAGGAATGAGGAACAACATCGTACCTGTCGCTGCAGCGATATTATGGAAATGTCCGACACTACACAGATCACCGATTTACGACGCTTTTGCGATCGTTTATCGGCGCATCTAGGCTTTACACATTGCGATGTCATTACTGGCGCCAGATGTGCGTCACTTTCGATTTGACCCCGGCGATATCGCAGAAGCGATGTCGCAACGTGCAAAGTACCCCTAAGAGTTGCTGTCGTGTGACATGTCACTGTAATGCCCATAACACTAGTTTAGAAATTTGTCAAGTCATTCTAGAAGATTGCAGTTGGAGCATTGATGAACTTATGGAGTTGACTAGGATTTCATGGGGATCCTGTCAGCAAAGTTTAACTTAGAAAGTGGTCATGAAACGCGTTACATCAAACTTGATGTCTTGCAACAACAGTTTATTTTCCCAAAAAAGAAATAAAGCGTCATAGCCGCATGTTGTTCTTGTTAATCAGCCATCACAAAATAAGTGAAAGATCGACTCAGAAGGTTCTGGGAACATTCACCTGGCAGCAGAACCCTGTACTACAAGTGTCCCGAATTCCAGAAAATGATTTCTGTTCCTTCTGGGTGCCTCCTCGTATATAATTCTGACTACATACTGCCATCAGTATGGGGAGCTAAGTGCACATGGATTCATTTAGTCAGAAATAAAAGTTAGGTAAAGAACTGAAAAGGAAATAAATGTCAATCATTGGAAATCACATTTTTGCGGCCCCTATGATCAGCAGAGGGGATTCACCAATTCCCTGTTCTTATTTACGTCTGTGAATGAATGGAGTGGCATGGTTAGTGGTGGGATCACCAGCGACCCAACATTTATCACTTAGCTTGTGGATAGGTGATAAATATATTTAGTGGTAAAATCCCTTTAAATTATAAATGAGCTGTATAAATGTGTATGCAGCAAATTCTCCATTACTGATAAGTTTTCATAGTATTTGTAGTTCATAGTTAATCATAGTATTAATATACAGTAAAAAGTATTAAAGGGTTTGTCTAAGACAATAAATCTTCAGTCCCTATGTGTCACTCCATGTAACTGCAGATTCACCAGTTTCAGAACCGGGAACAGAGGTCACGTGGACACAAGTATGTGGGATGCATACTCCTGGACAGGATATGACTGCATGGGTGTGGCCCACTCAGTACAAGTGTATTGAGCATGATCCCACCCATCTAGCCAGAATGTGGCCAGTAGTGTTCATATAACTTACTTGCGGCCATGTGACCACTGTTCCCGGTTCTGACACCAGCGCTTCCTCCCAGCGCATAGTGCACGCGATGTGAAGATTCAAAAATCTGCATTCACATAGAGTAACACATAGTGACTGCAGACTTGTGGATTTGGACCGGACAACCTCTTTAATAGAATATAGTTGTTGACAAAACAATATATGGAGTTACTATGTAAAAGGCCAACAGGTGACGCTAAAGGGTGCTTTACACGTTGTGACATCGCTAGCGATAGCTAGTGATGTCGTGCGCGATAGCACCCGCCCCCGTCGTTCGTGCGACATTTGGTGATTGCTGCCGTAGCGAACATTATCGCTACGGCAGCGTCACACGCACATACCTGTTCAGCGATGTCGCTCTGACCGCCGAACAATCCCTTCTTCAAGGGGGTGGTGCGTTCGGCGTCATAGCGACGTCACTGTGGCGTCACTAAGCGGCCGCCCAATAGCAGAGGAGGGGCGGAGATGAGCGGCTGGAACATGCCGCCCACCTCCATCCTTCCTCATTGCGGGCGGCCGCAGGTACGAGGTTGTTCCTCGTTCCTGCGGTGTCACACATAGCGATGTGTGCTGCTGCAGGAATGACAAACAACATCGCAACTGACCAGACAACGATTTTTGGTAAGTGAACGACGTGTCACAGACCAACGGGTTTTGCCTCTTTTGCGATCGTTTAAGGTCGCTCATAGGTGTCACATGCTGCGATGTCGCTAACGGTGCCGGATGTGCGTCACAAACACCGTGACCCTGACGATATATCGTTAGTGATGTCGCAGCGTGTAAAGCACCCTTTAGAATCCATGTGCCTTAGCAATTGAAGAATATGCATTCATTCAATTACTTTCTTTTTTTCTTTTTTTTTATTAAATGGGTTTTCTAGTTTTGGGAAAACTCCTGTTCCCCAGCTGTAGTATGTTTAAAAAAAAAACTGTGTTGTACTTATCTTCCCGGGGTCCACCTCACTTTGACAGTGCTGCAGGCAGTAACTGAGTTTGGCAGCTTTGCCCCAGTTATCTGTATGAGTATGAGTTGCCCAGATTTGCTGAGCTCAGTTGTTGGCTGCACTATCAAACAGATGTCTGCACTGCAGACAATAACAGACACCGTGAGCAGTGACAGCAGTACCAAAGTGTCTGTCCTGCATCCAGAGAGGGTGAGTAAAGCGCAGTATGTTTTTTTTTGTTTTGTTTTTCTAAACAAAACGCAATTGGCGGACAACATTTTTGAAACTGGAAAATGCATGTATTGTGGGATAAAATCATTTTTGCAATTGGATTTCATTACAAATTTTATAGAGCACCTCTCTACTAATTTATAACCACAGACCACATGGTTCAGTTGACTCATGTGATACATTGCTGGAATTGGAGTTTCTGTCACTACTTTATGCTCCACTCATAATAAACCTGGTGCCAGATTTCATCTATGAAAGTCAAATACAACATATAGTTTAGGAGCTTCCACAGCAGCAGTACATGACTTAAGATGGGTTTCTCCTCATCCTGTCAATTATGATCTACTTAATTTCCATGCACTTAGAAGTGTCCAATACTCTTTATTTCTTCAAGGGCTTCCGAAGGCTGCTGTGATAACACAAAAGCGTGTTTTTGGAAGCGGCTTAGTGGGCATGTTATGTGGACTTACAAGTGAGGATGTCTTCTATCTTACATTGCCTCTATACCACAGTGCCGGACTGCTCGTTGGACTCCGAGGATGCATTCAAACAGGTTAATATATTGATCTCTCATCTTTTCTGAACCATTCTGAAGAGTATGCTCATTGTATTTTCCAATCTGATGATGGTGAAAAAAATGACTATAAAATACCAATGTCATTTCAAAAGTGTTATTATTAAACCTTTTATAGAAATGTAAAAAGAGAGAAATAAGAGGGAAGCATGTATTCCAGGAACTGCGTGTTTGTTGAATCTGAATATATTCACTATTGTTAATCTCAGAGTAGTGAATCGTCCAAATAAAGTTCAGTTTGTCAGAGAAATCAGTAATAGATTCCTTGCACTGGCCATGATCCGCATTTAGTGATATTTGTCCAAATCAGGTTTAATTGCCTTAAAATTGGTTTTCAGGCAGTCAAATTAACGGACCAGGATATTCCCTTTATATTGAGCATTATGGAAGGGAAGGGGCAGAGAACTTGTAACTTTGTTCCATTGATTCCCTGTCACATTGTTTAATGCTATTAACCTGCAGACTAATAGCATTAGAAAGCTAAGCTCCCTAGCAGGGCTGTATTTTGCCTTCATGCTGCCCTAGGCACTTTAAGTGGTTGCGCCCCTTAGTGACAACGTAAAACTGAGTTTTCGCACACGACATCTGTTTAAGGCAGATCTACTCTGTAAAACACTTGAAAAAGTATCAATGAGAAACGAAGGGCACAAACCCCCCCAATGGGGATCACCACAGGCACATCAAAACATAGCATGAGTATAAAATATTCCCACCACACCGTCCTCACTTATATACTGTGACTGTCACACTGCCCCTAATATACTACACACTGCCCTCCCTTATAAATTATACCCACCACACCTTCCTCAATTATGAAATATGATCTGCACATTGTCCTCACATCATGCTGCCCCCTCCTCACAATGTCCCATGCATGCTGCCCCCTCCTCACAATGTCCCATGCATGCTGCCCCCTCCTCACAGTGTCCCATGCTTGCTGCCCCCTCCTCACAGTGTCCCATGCTTGCTGCCCCCTCCTCACAATGTCCCATGCATGCTGCCCCCTCCTCACAGTGTCCCATGCATGCTGCCCCCTCCTCACAGTGTCCCATGCATGCTGCCCCCTCCTCACAATGTCCCATGCATGCTGCCCCCTCCTCACAATGTCCCATGCATGCTGCCCCCTCCTCACACTGTCCCATGCATGCTGCCCCCTCCTCACACTGTCCCATGCATGCTGCCCCCTCCTCACACTGTCCCATGCATGCTGTCCCCTCCTGACAGTGTCCCATGCATGCTGCCCCCTCCTGACAGTGTCCCATGCATGCTGCCCCCTCCTGACAGTGTCCCATGCATGCTGCCCCCTCCTCACAGTGTCCCATGCATGCTGCCCCCTCCTCACAGTGTCCCATGCATGCTGCCCCCTCCTCACAGTGTCCCATGCATGCTGCCCCCTCTTCACAGTGTCTCATGCATGCTGCCCCCTCCTGACAGTGTCCCATGCATGCTGCCCCTCCTGACAGTGTCCCATGCATGCTGCCCCCTCCTGACAGTGTCCCATGCATGCTGCCCCCTCCTGACAGTGTCCCATGCATGCTGCCCCCTCCTGACAGTGTCCCATGCATGCTGCCCCCTCCTGACAGTGTCCCATGCATGCTGCCCCCTCCTGACAGTGTCCCATGCATGCTGCCCCCTCCTGACAGTGTCCCATGCATGCTGCCCGCTCCTGACAGTGTCCCATGCATGCTGCCCCCTCCTGACAGTGTCCCATGCATGCTGCCCCCTCCTGACAGTGTCCCATGCATGCTGTCCCCTCCTCACAGTGTCCCATGCATGCTGCCCCCTCCTCACAGTGTCCCATGCATGCTGCCCCCTCCTCAGTGTCCCATGCATGCTGCCCCCTCCTCACAGTGTCCCATGCATGCTGCCCCCTCCTCACAGTGTCCCATGCATGCTGCCCCCTCCTCACAGTGTCCCATGCATGCTGCCCCCTCCTCACAGTGTCCCATGCATGCTGCCCCCTCCTCACAGTGTCCCATGCATGCTGCCCCCTCCTCACAATGTCCCATGCATGCTGCCCCCTCCTCACAGTGTCCCGTGCATGCTGCCCCTCTCCATGAGCTCCTAATGCTGCCTTCCGCTTTTCCATAATGACATCTCCATGCTGCCCCACTCATCATACTAAGACCACCACACTAGCGCTTATGCTGAGACACACATACACACACACACACACACACACTACCCCACTCTTGATATTGACTCCCCTACATTGCTCCACTCCATACTGAGCCCACACATGCTGCCCCTTCTCCATAATGAGCTCCCAATGCTGCCCCCCTCTTATTCTGAGTCCTTACACTGCCCCCCATCGATATGGTCATTGCTCTATCCCTCAACCCTTGTCCTCTGTCTCTAGCATTGGCCCCTCTCTTCCATTCCCCCAGCAGCAGCCTCTCTCCCCCCGCCTCCAGCAGCAGCCTCTCCCCCAGCATCAGCCTCTCTCCCCCCAGCCTCCCCCAGCATCAGCCTCTCTCCCCCCAGCCTCCCTCAGCATCAGCCTCCCTGCTCCCAGCTTACCCCAGCATCAGCCTCTCTCCTCCCATCCTCCCCCAGCATGAGCCTCCTCCAGCATCAGCCTCTCTCCTCCCAGCCTCCCCCAGCATCAGCCTCCCTCCTCCCAGCCTCCCCCAGCATCAGCCTCCCTCCTCCCAGGCTCCCCCAGCATCAGCCTCCCTCCTCCCAGGCTCCCCAGCATCAGCCTCCCTCAGCATCAGCCTCCCCCAGCATCAGCCTCCCTCCTCCCAGCATCAGCCTCCCTCCTAGCCTCCCCCAGCATCAGCCTCCCTCCTCCCAGCATCAGCCTCCCTCCTCCCTCAGCCTCCCTCCTCCAAGTCTCCCTCAGCTTCCCTCCTCCAAGCCTCCCCCTCCCCCTCCCAGCCTCCCTCAGCATCAGCCTCCCCCAGCATCAGCCTCCCCCAGCATCAGCCTCCCCCAGCATCAGCCTCCCTCCTCCCAGCATCAGCCTCCCTCCTCCCTCAGCCTCCCTCCTCCAAGTCTCCCTCAGCATCAGCTTCCCTCCCCCTCCCCCCCCTCCCTCAGCATCAGCCTCTCTCCTCCCAGCCTCTCAGCCTCTCTCTCTCTCCCCAGCCTCCCCCCCAGCCTCTCTCTCTCTCCCCAGCCTCCCCCCCAGCCTCTCAGCCTCTCTCTCTCTCCCCAGCCTCCCCCCAGCCTCTCTCTCTCTCCCCAGCCTCCCACCCAGCCTCTCCCTCTCTCCCCAGCCTCCCCCCAGCCTCTCAGCCTCTCTCTCTCTCCCCAGCCTCCCCCCAGCCTCTCTCTCTCTCCCCAGCCTCCCCCCAGCCTCTCTCTCTATCCCCAGCCTCCCCCCCAGCCTCTCTCTCTCTCCCCAGCCTCCCCCCCAGCCTCTCTCTCCCCAGCCTCCCCCCCAGCCTCTCAGCCTCTCTCTCTCTCCCCAGCCTCCCCCCCAGCCTCTCTCTCTCTCCCCAGCCTCCCCCCCAGCCTCTCTCTCTCTCCCCAGCCTGCCCCCCAGCCTCTCTCTCTCTCCCCAGCCTGCCCCCCAGCCTCTCAGCCTCTCTCTCTCTCCCCAGCCTCCCCCCCAGCCTCTCAGCCTCTCTCTCTCTCCCCAGCCTCCCCCCCAGCCTCTCAGCCTCTCTCTCTCTCCCCAGCCTCTCAGCCTCTCTCTCTCTCCCCAGCCTCTCAGCCTCTCTCTCTCCCCAGCCTCCCCCCCAGCCTCTCAGCCTCTCTCTCTCTCCCCAGCCTCCCCCCCAGCCTCTCAGCCTCTCTCTCTCTCCCCAGCCTCCCCCCCAGCCTCTCAGCCTCTCTCTCTCCCCCCAGCCTCCCCCCCAGCCTCTCAGCCTCTCTCTCTCTCCCCAGCCTCCCCCCAGCCTCTCAGCCTCTCTCTCTCTCCCCAGCCTCCCCCCCAGCCTCTCAGCCTCTCTCTCTCTCCCCAGCCTCCCCCCAGCCTCTCAGCCTCTCTCTCTCTCCCCAGCCTCCCCCCCAGCCTCTCAGCCTCTCTCTCTCTCCCCAGCCTCCCCCCCAGCCTCTCAGCCTCTCTCTCTCTCCCCAGCCTCCCCCCAGCCTCTCAGCCTCTCTCTCTCCCCAGCCTCCCCCCAGCCTCTCAGCCTCTCTCTCTCTCCCCAGCCTCCCCCCCAGCCTCTCTCTCTCTCCCCAGCCTCCCCCCCAGCCTCTCTCTCTCTCCCCAGCCTCCCCCCCAGCCTCTCTCTCTCTCCCCAGCCTCCCCCCCAGCCTCTCTCTCTCTCCCCAGCCTCCCCCCCAGCCTCTCAGCCTCTCTCTCTCTCTCCCCAGCCTCCCCCCAGCCTCTCAGCCTCTCTCTCTCTCCCCAGCCTCCCCCCCAGCCTCTCAGCCTCTCTCTCTCTCCCCAGCCTCCCCCCCAGCCTCTCAGCCTCTCTCTCTCTCCCCAGCCTCCCCCCCAGCCTCTCAGCCTCTCTTTCTCTCCCCAGCCTCCCCCCCAGCCTCTCTCTCTCTCCCCAGCCTCCCCCCAGCCTCTCAGCCTCTCACTCTCTCCCCAGCCTCCCCCCCAGCCTCTCAGCCTCTCTCTCTCCCCAGCCTCCCCCCCAGCCTCAGCCTCTCTCTCTCCCTAGCCTCAGCCTTTCTCTCTCCCCAGCCTCAGCCTCTCTCTCTCCCCAGCCTCAGCCTCTCTCTCTCCCCAGCCTCAGCCTCTCTCTCTCCCCAGCCTCAGCCTCTCTCCCCCCAACCTCCCCTTGCATGATTATAGTGGACAAAAAGAGGCATCGCAACGATCATCAACTAACCTGTAAGGAGCCCATACATTCTAGGCTCTGCCTCTGCCTTACCTGCTCCGGTGCCCGCCGCCCTGCTCTGGCTAGCTCCTCTTCTGGCTGGCTCCAGCTTCAGACGCGTCCTCCTCCGCGGCGTGTGTCATCTGCAGCATTGGACGCTGCAGCACGGGGCAGTCAGCTGATTGTCGCGCCCGCGCGCCTCTGACCCCGGAAGTGCAGGCGATGGAACTTCCGGGGTTAATCACTATGCCTATTTAAATAGACAGAAGTGCGCCTCTCCTCTCTCTAAACCCCCCCCCCCCCCGAACACAGCCGAGTGTAACGGAGGGAGGGACGGGGGGCGGGGATGTAAAAAAAAAAAAAAAAAAATTTATATAATTTTTTTTTTTTTTTTTTTTGCTGCCAGAAAGTGCCGCCCCCCGCAACGTGCCGCCCTAGGCATGGGACCACGGGTGCCTAGTGGCAAATACGGCCCTGCTCCCTAGAGAAAAAGAACTTTATTCCTTCTGGCAGCTGCCGCATTTCGGTCATACAGAACCGCCGATTTGGCTATAGTCATCTGTTATGACTGAACCCAAAAAGGAAAGAACAAAACTGAGGAGTAAAAAATATAAATAACAATAGTGTTTGTGTTTCCTGTAAAATGGATACTGCCCTCTCTCCTCTTCTGGGCCAGCATGACCCCGGTCCCACACTGGATTGGAACCTAGGAAATAGAGTTCAAGTTCTTTACAACAATGGCCCTCAGACCAACACAATAGGCAGCTCATTCAGTCCTAGGGTACAGTCCCTTTATCTTCAGTCTGGTTAAAACATTGGGTCGTCCATCCTCCTCTCCCCAACAATAGTCCTCTGACAAGGACATAAACCATGAGGGGCAAGGTCTGGAGCAGATGGGGTGAAGTCTTTAAAGAGGCACAGTAAATGATGGAGCTGGGGCAAAATCTATAGCTGGTTGGGAAAAGTCCAGGGCGATGGGCGTAGGACCCTCTCATGGATCAAAGTATAGCAGAGGAATGTGCAATGTGTGCAAATAAACTAGTGGAAGGGGTAACACAAAACTTTTGGCCATCTGCTGCAACAACAAGGAGTCCTTGATTTAAGGCTATTCAGGGACATAGTAACTGTCCCTTTCGAGGTACAAGAGTCCAGTTTAAAGCCCAGGCAACTGACTCTAAATCTTCACTCCTCATTTGGTTATCACTATTGATTAGGGAGCACTACCATGCTTGGGTCCTCAGTACTCGTAATGAGCAGCTGGATGCTCGAATGGGTGCAACTCGAGTACCCGAGTATAATGGATGTCGATAGGGAACTCAAGCATTCTTTTGGAAAATTTCCCGGATAAGTGCTTGAGTTTCTCTTTGACTTCCATTATCAGTTGTGCCCATCTGAGCATCCAACTGCTCGTTAGAAGTACCGAACATGGTAGTGCTCACTCTTCATTAATTTTCATTTAGTAACCACCCTTCACCTCGAAGGTCCCATGACTCTCCCCAAGTGCCTTCCTTGCCCATAGAAAGGATAGAAATGGTAAGTGAATGTAGGTTTCCACCTATCACATCGACCGCAAACCATCCATGAGGCTCATCAATCTTGAAGAACATTACCCGTAGATCTCCCGCAAAGAGGATTCCCTGTCAATGCAAGTGTTCCACCTCCACCGCTTTCTGTTTCACAAAAACCCAGTGACCAGTCTCAAACTTCCAGATGGAGTGGCACCCACCTAGTGAGTTATTATAGGCATTATAATTCATCTTCAAACTCAAAGAATCTAAAAAGCAAAAAATAAACAAATAAAAATGACAAGTAATCAACTGAGGGAAAGTAGTAATCTGTTTATTCTCCCTTTGTGCCTCCTCTTACTCCCAAATTAATAGTATTGATTTCCCTGAAAGGCCGAAGTCACCAATTGTAATTGTGATGTTAATTAAAATGTTCTGGAATAGTTTTTCATTTTGCTAATTTGACAGCGCTGTGGGAGGTGCGTTACTGCAAACCACTGTATATGTAAGGTGCTACAAAACGCCAGCTATCATGCAGAGCGTGGAAAATTATCAGCGGGTGTCAGCTACTGTATATATCAAAGCTGACACTCTGCTGTATAGATAGGTGCATACAGAAATAGATATAAAAAGACCGACTATACACAAAACAATGAGAAATACAGTGTAAATGACAAGTGTACAAATTATAATCGTGTGTGGGTCATATGGATATTATTGACCTACGGAGATAATGGAAGGCACCAAAATTTTATAACAAAACATTCTAAGAGAACCGATTGGGTCAAATATAACAAATTTTATTAAGATTAAAAATAATGACCGTCAACTGGCAGTATAACTAGAGATATGGGCATCACATGTAAGGGTATATTAAAAATCAGGCACAGGTATTCTGCAAAAATATAAGGTGTGATGAATATTGAATGTAGGAGGAAAAACACATTACTGGGAGAAACAAGACCAAAATAGGTACAACACTGAAGAAAGCGGTTTGAGCCCTGAGAAGTTCAAAGCAGAGCTGGCAAATAAGTACCGATAATGGAAATGGTATAAGTGTATATATACTCAACTATGTTATAACCATTAGCTATTATATATAGCTAATAATATAATAATATATAGGATTAAATAGTGACAAAAAAGTTATGGAATCAGTATTGGTTTCAAATAATGTCACTGTAAAGTACAGAGGGAAGAGTAAGTGAAAAAAATATGAAAATTAGTCTCAAAAAGTATTTAATTATTATAGTGATTGCTACAAATGCATGTACTGGTATATGCAGCAAGCAACTATGTTTTTTGGTACATGCTGCCCATGTGAACAGAGCTAATATAGTGAGAGATCATACATGGTGGAGAGAAAGAACCTTAAAGCAAATATAGCAAGGATGCTTAAAACTGCAGCATGTGCTGTTCACAATAGAAACAGTCAGATATACAAAAAGCCTCCTAAATGATACATATAGACAAAGGTGCTTACCTGAGCAGAGTGGAACCTACACGTACATGCACGTATTTGTCATATTTGACCCAATCGGTTCTCTTACAATTTTTTGTTCTAAAATTTTGGTGCCTTGTATTGATAGGTGCAAGCACCGATCGCATTTCGCTTAACCCCTCTGATGCTGCTGTCAATAGTGACAGCGGTATCGATTAATTTACCAGAAGGAGGGGGCTCCCTCTTTCCTTCCATCCACACAACACGATTTTGAGTACGTTGTGCTGATGGTCTCCATGGTAATGCCAGACCGGATAATGGCCACTAAATCACCCAGGAATGATGACCTGTGAGATCCTAATACCCTGCAATATAAAAGCATTGTAGATTGTTAGATCATCGATTATAACAGAAAAATATAATTTTGCATCCTGGTAGTGGGTAAAAAAGTTTAAAAATATTTTTTTTAAAAATCACAAAATAAAGAACAAAAAAATTAAAAAATATTATACCAATAAATACATATATTTATTTACAAGAAAACCAATAAACAAAGTACACATATTTGGTATCACCACACCCGGAATAATCCAACCTATAAAACGTACACTAAGTAACTCATTCAATGAATACTGTTAAAAAAAAATGGCAAACCAATATGCTTTTTTTTCATCATACTGGTGGAAAAAAATGGAATAAAAAAAGTCAAATGTAAATAAGAATAGTATTGCTGAAAATGTCATCTTAACCTGCAAAAGTCCAGGCCTCCACTCAGCTCTGTCAAGGTTCAAAATGACAGAATATAATAAACAGATCCGGTTCTGCACTGAACCGTGCAATACCTTACACCGAATACCTTGGAACAGCCTCAGTACTCCTTTTAGAAGAAATGGTAATGGGTGCTCGTGGACGAGGAGAAGAGATATCCAGAACAAAAGTCCATGAAGTAGAAAACCACGGCATATACCATCCAAGATCCAAAAAGTGCTTTTATTCCATATGATGTGGAGGTAAAATAGCGGGAAGGAGAGAGCTGGGTGCAGCCCTCCAAGGACGACGGCCATTTCGCACCTTGTGTGCTTCTACGGGACCCATAGAAGCACACAAGGTGCGAAACGGCCGTCGTCCTTGGGGGGACCTGCACGCAACTCTCTCCTTCCCGCTATTTTACCTGCACAACATATGGAATAAAAGCACTTTTTGGAACTTGGATGGTGTATGCCGTGGTTTTCTACTTCATGGCCTCTTCTTCAAAATGACAGAATTCAGAATAAAGTGATGCAAAAACAATTGCTTTTTTTATAAAATTATTTATATTATGTAAAAGTGGCAAAACAAGAAAAAAGACACAAATATGGTGTCACTCTAACCGTACCAACCCAAAAAATAAAGGTTTCTCATCAATTTTCCTACATGGCGAATGGCATAAAAACAAAAAGCAATTCATAAATTGCATGTTTTTGTTCAATTAACCTCCAAAAAATCAGAACAAAAAGCAATAAAAAATGTTATGTGCCCAAAAATGGTACAAAAAAAATCTTCAACTCATCTTGCAAAAAACAAGCCCTCACATGTCTTTGTCGGCAGCAATCTAGAAAAGTTACAATTCTCAACATATGGAGATGGATTTTTTTTAAGTGTGTGATAAGAAAACATAACAAAATGATAGAAATCTGGTATCACTGTAATCACACTGACCTGCAGTCTAATCATTTATACCGCACAAAGAATGGCGTAAAAAAGAAATAAAACCAATTCTTGACCTGCTGTTGATTTGTTCTTTCTTCTTCCCAAAAATTGCAGTTAGGCTCAGCTCACATTTATCCTGCACTCTATGCTGAGCACTTACACCTGGGTTTCCATGTAACTCTCTGAAATATATAATTCAGACAGAACCCCCAATGGAAGATTTCCTATAATGAGGCAGATGGAAAAACTGACTAACTCTGACCTATGATTCAATTGTGTCTATATTTTTAAGCATTCCTAAAAACATGGTTAACCACAGTTTTGTGTACTTCTGAAAAGAAGGACACCACTGAACAGAGTCTAGACGCAGTCCAGAATATCTCTGCTGCCTCATTATAGTGAATTGATCCCTTGGGAGTTTCAACTGAATTACAGTATATGGAGATTTACATGGAAACCCGATGTAAGTTCTCAGTGTAGAGCACAGGAAAATGTGATCCAAAATTTTATGTAAAATATTTCCAATAAACGCGTGTCAACTAAATCCACAAAAAAAAAATCTCCACTCAGGTCTTCCATCTGTTAACAGCAATATAGGGGGTTTCCACAATACTAGTAACACAAAGGCTTTGGAAAAGCGAAATGGCTTTCTCTCTCTACAGCACACAGCCTAATAAGTTACACATCACTGGCATCAGGCTTTCATGCCCTATATTTTACTGCTCTTAGATGAAATAGCAGAAACCTGTTAAAAGATTTCCTTTTAAAATAAAAGATAACCAAAATACAATGAGTTCAAATAAAATATGAATATGCTCATTTTTTTTATTAATGAATATCATTAACCAGCAGGATAGGAGGTGTTTAACACTGAAATCCAGAACACCTTCATGTTCAGCCTGGTTTTCCAATTCCTTCCCTGCATTAACCTTTTCAATGGATTAAAAGGTCAGATAAGTTAGATTGCCTGAGTGGAGTGTACTACAGTTTTGAAACAAGAGACTATGTGCGCACAGTGCGTTTTGATCCAGATTTGGGGCAGATTGGGGCACAAATCTGCATGCCCATCTTCATGCCAGCTATACCAGCAAAGTCAATGGGAATTCTAAAGTGCTGTGCGGACGTTGCTTATTTCCTTGCAGATTTAGTGCAGAAAATATTCTGTAGCATGTCAATTATTATTTTTCCTGCATTTTTTAGCCCTTCTATCCATTGACGCTATTAAAAAAAAAACACATGGCACAAAAACAGATGCATTTTTTTGGTGTGTTTTTCTGCCAGAAGGTGAAAATTTCATACAGAATATTTCTGCAAAGTGCGCACATAGCCTCAGAGGAACTAGGTGCATTTATATAAACAGAATCCCTGATATGTTCTTGCATTCTTGATTTAATTTGTTAGTGGTGCCACCAACATAGGATTAATTACATGCTTTACAGTTAATGCGGTAAACTACATACAAAGAATTACATTTTATAAATTGATTCTATAAATCATATCAATAGAATTATGAATTTCTGTAGTTTTAACTACAATCTTGCAAAACAAACATTTTTGCACCCTACATTTGAAAGCCATTACATTTGAGCTAGGATACACTACCACATTTCTTATATCACAAGGAGACAGCAAACTGCTCAATGTGGGAGCTTTTTAGTAGAAAAACTGAACCCATTATGAATGATAACATGCAGTTTGTCATCATGTAACAACATGCAAGATATTTCTCTGTTTCCTCACATTGATATAAATCAGTTTCTTCATGCCCTGGTTAAGGGTACTTTACACGCTGCGACATCGCTAGCAATTACTAGCGATGTCGCTAGCGTTAGCACCCACCCCCGTCGTTAGAGCAATATGTGGTGATCGCTGCCGTAGCGAACATTATCGCTACGGCAGCGTCACATGCACATACCTGTTCAGCAACATCGCTGTGACCGCCGAACAATCCCTCCCTCAAGGGGGAGGTGCGTTCGGCGTCATAGTGACATCACTGCGGTGTCACTAAGTGGCCGGCCAATAAAAGCAGAGGGGCGGAGATGAGCGGGACGTAACATCCCGCCCACCTCCTTCCTTCCGCATTGCCGGTGGAGGCAGGTAAGGAGATGTTCGTCGCTCCTGCGGTGTCACACATAGCGATGTGTGATGCCGCAGGTACGAGGAACAACATCGCTACGTATGAGACAACGTTTTTTGGCGTTTGGACGACCTCTCCAAAACCAACGATTTTTGTCTCTTTTGTGATCGTTTAAGGTCGCTCGTACGTGTCACACGCTGCAATGTCGCTAATGGCGCCGGATGTGTGCCACAAACACCGTGACCCCGACGATAAATCGTTAGTGATATCGCAGCGTGTAAAGCACCCTTTAATGTTTCCGTATAGGGTCTGTTTGCTGTTTTGATTCCCCTCTGTGAGTTTTCTTTTTTTATCATTGATTACTCAATTGATTCTTAATTGAACTGGTGATGTTCCACATCTGAGAGTGATATTGGCATACTAGTTGTTCACACCAGGAGGAGATTCTTGAGTCAGATGCTCTTGATTCATGAAGAGACATATCTCTTTTATGAATCAGGGGCATTGGACGAGTGTGGTGCTCCTCTGTGTGCACCTCGGCACAAATCTACTTCATTCCCCACTCATGAAATTTACACCACCGTCGTGCCCTAGCTCTGTCCACTTTGTCGAAGCTGAGCATAAATCCAAAGGTTTCAATATTTTAGCACAGCCTCGAGTTCACCCAAAATTATATGACTTTTCAAACCTTTTTATGAAAGAATACTGGCATAAAAGCTTTCATCAATTGGACCCATTGAGTTTCATAGTAAGGCTATTTTAGTCTTGTATTTAGGAACTATGCTGTATCACTTCTAGCCAATGGAAGATAAGTAAGCACAGTCTACGGTCCCTTTAAATGATCACGGATTTAATAACAGCTCAATCATGCATCTAAGGTTGCACATATGTGTGCAGTCCCAAAATTAAAACATTGCTGTTTTTTGAGTCTTGTTGCCTCTACCACGTTTACTGTGCAGACATATGAACCCCAAAGTAGGAAAAGTAAGTAGGAAAGTTCCCACAACTATCTACGGTAGCAGCCAGGCATTATGGTGGTCTATTTACATTGTACCATGGAATAATCTGAATGACTGAGAAAGTTTTACCAGGCTCCCTAAGCAAAGTTATATTTACAAATACTAGTATATGTGCTGATATCCATACAATAATTGTCTAGCTACATAAAATACATTGATGATTATTTTTTTTTTTTTACTAAGGAGCTACATGTGCCCTAAGAAAAAAATTTTCAGCCGGACAGTTCTGGGATGATTGCAGAAAATACAATGTAACATCATTCCAACATATTGGGGAGATACTTCGTTATCTATGTAGCACTCGTAAGGTGGGTAAAGCTTCGCTGCACATACTTGTGAAGCACTCAGAATTACTTTGAAAATCATTTCTGTTATAGTCTTCATTTCTTACAATCTGCAATCATGTTTTCTTTGAAATGTCTGTGAATGTAATGCACTGGGTAAGAGCATTAAGTCATCTTTACTCTATTATTCTCGTCTTTCTAGAGAGATAATGATAAGGATCATAGCGTGCGGTTCGCTTTGGGCAATGGTGTGAGACCTGAGATTTGGAAAGAGTTCACTGATCGTTTTGGTAAAATTAGAATAATTGAAATCTATGGGGCAACGGAAGGAAATGTGCTCTTTTTTAATTACTCTCAGAAAAAATGTGCAATAGGCAGATACAATTACTTCCTAAAGGTAAGAGCTGATAATATTTACCTTATTTACACTTACAGTAAAATGTGAAAACATTGAAGAAACTCCACCACCAATTTTAATGTAATTTCATTACTTGGTTCTAGTAAAAGACTACTTTGCATCTAAAGGGATTGGACACTTTTTCACAATTTTACCAAATACTGTATGTTGTTGACATTACTAATATATAGTCTGTGTATTCTAGGTTCTTTTTATGCATAGTTCTCCAGTTATTAAAAAGGCTACTAATGGTCATTGTCCTAAATATACCTAATGGCCAACTTTATCATCATTTAAACAAAGCATTTGTAACCAAGTTAAAAAGTTTACAATTAATGGGGTGGTTCACCCATATTTTTTATTGTCTAGTTCAATATTATATTGAGAAACAATGTTTCTTTAAAATGCCTTGTGTTGGCAATAGTGCCTGTGAGAGGTGCTATTGCAGACTGCTGTTCCCGGTCCAGTGACTTCACCGTCAAGTGCCGCACACGTCACATCCGTGCAGCCGGCTGCAGATTTCCTCAGTCACTGAGCTGTGGGCTGTGTTTCACCGCTGTCTCAGTACATCGAGTCTCCTGCTCCCCCCTCCCTCCTCCCTCACAGCACAGCGCGTCTCCTGCTTGCAGAATTCTGCTGTGAGGGAGGAGAGAGGGGGGAGCAGGAGACGTGCTGTGAAACACCGCCCACAACTCAGTGAGTGAGGAAATCTGCAGCCGGCTGCGCGGATGTGACGTTTGCGGCACTTGACGGTGACGTCACCGGAGCGGGAACAGCGGTCTGCAATAGCGCCTCTCACAGGCACCATTGCCAACACAAGGTATTTGAGAGAAACATTGTTTCTCAATATAATAGCGAACTAGACAATAAAAAATATGGGTGAACCACCCTTTTAAACTGTGACTTTTATTAGATATGCCCATGATGGATTTGTTGCATAGATATATCTAAAGTACACAATTTTATAACATCGTTGAAAAATATTTACCTTTTTAAAGTATTTGCAGGCTCAACTTATGCAACTAAAACTCCATAGTTACGCTATGACCTGTTCAATAGTGATAAGCGAGCTCTAAAATGCTTCTGTGCTCATTACTCAAATTGAGCCGGTCGCACCCTCAGATGTGCTCGATTTCAGCAACGAGTATAATGGAAGTCAATGGGGAACTAGAGCATTTTTCCAGAAGACCCTAACAGGAGGGCTGAAAAATCACTAACATGGATGGAAACGGCATGGGAAGATGCCTGGATACATCTCCGACTACCAGGTCACTGCTGGAAACTAAATAAATAAAAAAATGTAAAAAGAATTATGTGGGGTCCCCTCACTTTTGATAACCAATCAAGGTAAAGCATACAGCTGGGGCTGATATTATCAAGCTGGGAAGGTCTATGGATATTGGCCCTTCCTAGCCTAAAAATACCAGGCCTTAGCAGCCCCAGAATTGGTGCATCATATTACATGCATCAATTCTATATTTTTGAGGGTTGATGTCAGTTGTGTAATGTCAGTTGGCATCAAGCCCCGGTGTTAGTTATGGAGAGGTGTCTATGAGACACCCCATTACTAACCCAATAAGTGAAAAGTAAAAAAAAACACACAAAAATAATTTATTTGAAGAAACACTATCCCTGGTTAACCAATTTATTAGCAAAAATGTTCCCACAAAGTTCCGTCGTAGCCACAATCCACAAATGCATCTTCGGCATCTGTGAATAGCAGGAAAGTACAGCTATTCGCAGGCGCTTGGTAGTGACTACAATGCTCATCAGCATCACTGGTTCTTTGGTTCTTGCATACCATAACTGGGATGTACAATTTTGGTAGTTTGAATTAAAGAGGCTCTTTGGTGAAAACAAGTTATCATCAATCTATGAGTTGCACATGATCGGTGATAATTAATTAAATGGTGGAATCCGACCATTGGAAACAGGCCCATCGGAAGAATGTGAAACTTTTATCCCTGGTAGGACACTTTTAATCTCATTTTAAAAGGTAGCGGCAGGTTGGATGTGTGACCGCAGCTCCATTCATCCTCTTTGGAGTTGTCAGAAAAAGCCAAGTGCAGCTCTCGCAGCCACTGATGGATCAGGGATCCAGTCATATACAAGCTCCAGTCTAATGGGGATAAAAGTTCCAGATGCTGCCAACTGGTGCATATCCCAGCAGTCAGAGCCCCACCAATCATTAAGTTATCACTTATCCTGTGGAGAGGCGAATACTTGTTTTTAGTGATGGGCAGATACCCAAGATTGGTGAGTCCAACCGGACTAAAAAAAAAAGTTTGGGCCCAGAATTGATCCTGGATATCTGGCCGGACACCATTCTCCATATAAGTCCATGGGGAAAAGAATCTGGAAATTTAAAATGGTGGTTGAATGGATAGGGGGATTGGAGCAGGCGTGTTATACTTACCGAGTCTCCGCATGGCTCTAACGCTACTTCCGGGGCTGCTCATTATCCTTCATACATATTAACTTTTTCCTCTGCCCACCAGCACTCCCGTGTCTCTGATTGGTTGCAGTCAGATGTGCCCCTAGTCTGTGTGACAGCATGTCTAACTGCAATCAATCAGAGGCGCTGTGTGTGCTCCTCTATTGCTGTAAAAATAAAACAAATTGGCGTGGGGACCCCCATAATATGATACCCAGCCATGATAAAGCAGACTGCTGGGAGCTGATATTCTCAGGCTTGGGAGACCCATGCTTATTAGCCCCCTGCAGCCTGTAGCCATATGCTTTATCTGTGCTTTGTAGGAAAATATAGGGGGACCTTATTCCAACTTTTGTATTTATTTATTTTTACATCAATCCAGAAGCAGACACAGCTCCTCTGGTTGCAGTCAGACATGCTGTCACACAGGCTAGGGGCGCTGTCTGACCGCAACCATCAGAAACGCTGGGACAGCCAGTGGGAGGGGGAAGCAGTGAATATGTAAGAAGGATAATGAGCGGCCTCGGAAGTAGAGTGAGTGGCCTGGAAGCAGACTTATATCTGTGTGGAGACCAGTAAGTATAAAGTGCTTGCTTTATTCTTACTTTCTTTCTTTTTTCTCTGATTTTTTTTTATTTTTATTTCCTACGTGGCTAGACCCGGATCGTTACCCGGAGTTCCGTGAGAACTCCGTGCCCTTGGTCAGTGCTTGTGTTCTTTTCAACTCGCGCAGATCCGGACTTTTACAGTCCGGGTCCACTTATCATTACATCTTTTCACTTGAAACCCCTATAAGTGCATCTCTACTGCTGTATAATAGCCACAGTACAGGGAGGGGTTAAATCAAATATTTAATCTCAAATGGAAATAACTAATCTTCTCCTAATAAATATCACAAAGATCAAATGACTTCCATACACAACACAATCCCCTATAACAAGACCAATAATACAACATACAGGAGACAAATACCGTCACACCATGACCAGATCCCGTATTACCACCACATAGTGACCAAATAATACCACACACGAGAGAAATACCACCAAACTGTGACTTGAACACATCAATTCACTCCATGGTGACCGAATAATATCATATATATACAAGAGAAAAATACTACCTCACCATGACCAGACCACATGATTAGTGATAGGGCAATCCCAAACTTTAAAGTTCGGGGATCGTACTGACCACATAGTGATCGTGTATACGATCCGTTCACAAGCTTTCCTGGGAAGCTCGTGTTACAGTTCGGGTCCAGTTTGGGTCCAGGGGCTGTAAAAAAAGAAAAGCACAATATTAAAATACATTATGATCATACTTACTCTGTCTCTCGACAGCTTCTGCTTCCGCACGGTAAGCATCACTGCCTAAAGAGCCTTCCCTGATGTCATAGCCATGTGACCAGTCTGGTGTGAATGTTGTACAGACATTGGCTTACAGACTGGTCACATGACTTTGACATCTTCGAAGGTCCTGTTAACTGAACTTTGACTGTCACTGTGCGAGTGTCGTATCGCATCACGACGCACAATCTCTCGACAGGAGCGGGTCAGCTGCATGTATTTGCATGCATCTGAGGGGCTCCTATCCGGAAAGCGTCAGGCTGTGTGGGGTGATACCGATGCGAGACGCAATTGGAATCATCCCCTCACTGTCAGCCTGCTTCTCGCACTGTACAGAGCATTGTAGCAAAGCTGATATGGTTCTCTCTGTCTCTGCTTCTCACTTTGTATAAACGCTGTCTGTACAGAGTGATGAAGCTGACATTGCTGTCCCTGTGAACTACGTGAGACTAAGGATATTTTTATAATAAAGATGGAGTCTCTAAATATTATTTTTGTTTTATTTCTAAACTTTATTTCTAAACAGGAAAAAACAGGCATCTGGGGGCTGGGATTCTCCGCAGCCCACAGCTGCACCTGGAAATGGCACATTGTTTCTTAGCGCCATTTACAGGCGCTTTACAAAACTCATCCAACAGCCCTGATGGTGGTGGCACACTGGGTGATAAAGTGGTTAATACCAGCTTTGTATTCTCAGCTGGTACCAAGCCCGAAATTCATGGTGTCAAGCCAAATTAGACGTGGCCACCATGAGTTTCTAGTAAACCGTAAAAAACAAAAAACACAACACAGAATTTTTTTATTAGAAATAAAACAAAAAAACATTTAGAGACTCCATCTTTATTATAAAAAACTCCTTAGTCCGACGTAGTCCACAGGGAGAGCCATGTAAACTCTGCTTCATCACTCTGTAAAGACAAGTGGCTCCACAGAGAGAGAAACAGAGAGAGCATTGTCAGCTTTGCTACATCGCTCTGTACAGAGCGAGAAGCAGGCTGACAGTGAAGGGATGATTCCATCTTGTGTCTTGCATCGGTATCAGCCGGTATGGCCTGACAGTCTCGAGACAGGAGCGCCTAAGCTGCATGGATACATGCAGCCGACTGCTCCTGTCAGAAGAGTGTGCGGCCGTACTAGGTGATGCCGATGCAACACTCGCACAGTGACAGTCAAAGTTCAGTTAACAGGACCTTCAATGACGTCATAGTCATGTGACCAGTCTGTAAGCCAATGTTTGTACAACATTCACATCAGACTGGTCACATGGCTATGACATAATGGAAGGTCCGTTAGACAGTGCTGGTTACCGGGCGGCACAGCAATGATCGGACGCGGAAGCAGAAGCCATTGGGAGACAGAGTCTGCAGGACCTGTAAGTATAATGACAATGTTTATTATTAACTATATTCTTTATTTTACTGCCCCCCCCACCCCATCCCATAACTGTAAAGCACGAGTTTGGTGATAGGACGTAAGTTCGCATTATCTCGATCCCGATCTTGATCTTTACAAAACTATTGGGAGAGGCTCCCGGTCCGAACCAAATTATACTACAATAATGATAATAACTAGAAACCACAATACTAATAACACTAATATTACTGCCAATGTACACAGGAGCTCTGTATATAGTGTATAGTGTACAGGTAATACAGAGATCACCGATGACATTATACACAGGAGCTCTATACATACTGTATATAGTAAGTGTACATGTAATACACTGACTTACCTGTCATGTCTCTAGGTGAAGTCATTCATCTTCACTTTTCATCTTGACTGTATTGGCGGCAACTTGACGCTGAAACAGTTCAATGCTGCAGTCTCAAGAGATCCGGCGTTTTGGGCAAGAAGTTCGGGGCATTAGTGCCGGATCTTTGAACCTAGGGATGCCCCTGTCGATGGGTCCACTGACGCTGCTATTGACCCTGTTGCAGTAGAATTAAAGGGAACCTGTCAGACTCTTGAGGTGAAACTCATTACGTGTGGGAGTTGCACAGTGTTATAAATGCCTTATGTTGTTAGTGGCATCACTGCGTGAGAGGGAGATTAGTTCGCCTTCATGAGCATTGAAAATAAGAGGGAGGGCAAGGATTGCCCCCATATAGGTGAGAAAAGAGGCTCATTTCTGTGATTGAAGAGTGTGTTTGCCTACAAGGTGAAGTTGAGCTCTTCACAAGAGACAAGTACAGTAGCTAGCTACTGCCTGTGATTGAAGATGACTGCAACTGCATAAATTGCGAGGAGATTGGTGCTGGAGTGTGAGACCAGAGAAGTCTGTAAGATTATAATACAAGCAACAGCAGAGCATTACAATCAAGAAGGTGACTGAGTGATAAGGCTGAACCAAGAACACAGAGAGATAGTGCGGAGAGCTGTGAAAGGGACACAGATGTGCCTAAAAAGGAGTTTAAAGCGGCACTCCAGCATCCAAAACTACACCTTACATATTGCCCTAATGAGGTGGCAGCATTGATAGAGGGAGATACATACATTGACATTTGGATTACCATTTTAAACTAGAAATAAATCCAAATTATTAGGAGTAATACAATAAGTCATATGGCATAGAATAAAGCTTTAAAAATCAGCATTGTAAAGTCTGATTCTTGACCTAAATTTTATCCTTTCAGCTTGTTCAGCCTTTTGAAGTTATTAAATATGATGTGGAAAAAAATGAAGCAATACGAGACGCTGCAGGACGTTGCATTAAAGTACCAAGCGGTATGGAAAACTGACCACTTAAAAGTGTAAACGCATCAAAAATGCATCATTTTGTAACGATTCACCAAAATCCTGCATCATGGCTGCATATTGTGAGCATAATGGTTACCAATGCAGAACTAAAGCACTAAAGGCTCCACCATTCTAGCTTGAGATATTACTATTGTTTGACTGATTTTTAAGATGACTGGACCTACCCATCCTTCTGGATTGCACATCCCTCTAAAATGTTTATAGCGTATTATAAGCGCCCATACATTTTTGGGCAGACAGAGCTTTCTTGACCCTTTTAATTGAACAACTGATATAAATTCTTGGACCCAGAATCTTAATTCATTCCCACCTTGTAATAAACTATTCTGTGGCAGCAGAAAGTTGTCTCGCAGACAATAAA
This sequence comes from Anomaloglossus baeobatrachus, assembly GCF_048569485.1. NCBI lineage: Eukaryota > Metazoa > Chordata > Amphibia > Anura > Aromobatidae > Anomaloglossus > Anomaloglossus baeobatrachus. The sequence goes on from NC_134356.1 coordinate 457,466,318, forward strand.
CCTTCATAATTGTATTTTAGCTAAACATAAAAATTGATGAATTATGAAATGCAGAGATAAATAAATAACCAAGTCATAACATGCAAGGCAATGTGCGCACGCTGTGGATTTACTGTGGATTTTACAGCAGATTTGCCGCGGATTTGCTGCAGAAAATGTTTCTAACATTTCTGCAGTCATTCCCCAGCAAAACCTATGGGTATAAAAAAATGCTGTGCGCACACTGCGTTTATTTATACCTGCAGATTTACACGCGGATTTTCCGCTGCGGAATTAATGTGCATGTCACTTCTTTTCCGCAGGTGCCTGCGGTTTTTGACATAGATAATGGTACCAACCCACGGAAAAATAGCGGCAAAACCGCGTTGCCTAAATCATAAATATCTCAACAGACTAAGCCTTTAGTTAAAGAGTCCAATATGCTGCTGACAGTGCCTAATTAATAGAGATGAGCGATGTTTAATTCGAACCATTCGCCAATTTAAAATTCGAGTGATTTTGGGCGGTGTTCGAGATGTTTGACGAACTCGAACGATTTGCTTTAACCCCTTCAGCCCCAAGCCTATTTTGACCCTAAAGACCAGGCCATTTTTTGCAATTTTGACCAGTGTCACTTTATGAGGTTATAACTCTGGAACGCTTCAACGGATCCCGGTGATTCTGAGATTGTTTTCTCATGTCATATTGGGCTTCATGTTAGTGGTAAATTTAGGCCGATATTTTTTGCGTTTCTTTGTGAAAAAAATGGAAATTTCGCGAAAATTTTGAAACTTTTGTAATTTTCAAACTTTTAATTTTTATGCTCTAAAACCAACGAGACATATGACACAAAATAATTAATAAATAACATTTCCCACATGTCTACTTTACATCAGAACAATTTGGGGGAAAAAAAAAAAATTTAAGGAAGTTAGAGGGGTTCAAAGTTTATGAGCAATTTCTCATTTTTACAACAAAATTTACAAAGCCACATTTTTTAGGGACCACATCACATTTGAAGTGATTTTGAGAGGTCTACATGACACAGAACACCCAAAAGTGACACCAATCCAAAAACGGCACCCCTCAGGCTACTCAAAACCACATTCAAGAAGGTTATTAACCCTTCAGGTGCTTCACAGTAACTAAAGCAATAAGGAAAAAAAAATGAACATTTTACTTTTTGCAACAAAAATGTTAATTTAGCCTCAAATATTGCATATTCACAAGGGTAGTAGGATTAAATGAACCCCCAAAATTTGTTGGGCAATTTCTTCTGAGCACGCAGATACCTCATATGTGGCGAAAAAACACTGTTTGGGCGCACGGCAGGACTCGGAAGGGAAGGAGCGCCATTTGACTTTTTGAACAGAAAATTTGCTAGAATCGTTAGCCGCACCATGTTGCGTTTGGAGAGCCCCTGAGGTGCCGAAACAGTGGAGCTCCCCCATATGTGACTCCATTTTGGAAACTAGACACCTCATGGCATTTATATAGATGTTTATTGAGCACTTTGAACCTCTGGGGGCTTCACAAACGTTAATAGAGTTGAGCCGTGCAAATAAAAAAAAAAATTTACCACAAAATTGTTACTTCAACCAGGTAGCTTTTTTTTTCACAAGGGTGTCAGGAAAAATTGCACCATAAAATGTATTGTGCAATTTCTCCTGAGTACACAGACACCTCATATGTGGTGGAAATCAAATGTTTGGGTGCACAGCAGGGCTCGGAAGGCAAGGAGCGTCATTTGACGTTTCAAACGCAAAATTGTCTGGGATAATTAGCGTATTCCATGTTGTGTTTGGAGACTCCCTGAGGTGCCAAAACAGTGGAGCTCCCCCACATGTGACCCCATTTTGGAAACTAAACCCCCATGGCATAGAAAAAAAAATAGGGCGCACGCACAAATGTTCTGCAAAAAAGGGGGGGGGGACTAGGTGGGATGGAAAAAAGAAGTCCTGTCCAAAGTCGAGTACAACTGCAGGACGATTGCTGATCAGGTACCTAATTGTACATGTTTTGTTTTGTTTTTTTTATTTGGGGTGCACAAAAAAAAGCAAAAACTAGAGCAACAATTACGTACCTGATCAGCCAATCACGTAGCTGATCAGCACTTGGCGGCAGGCAGGTGGGGGAGGAGGGGGGGAGAGAGAGTGGGAGATGCGATTGGGGATAGTTAGAAAACAGCCACGAACAATACTTACAGGATGGATCAGAACAGCGGCAGATTGGGGGGCGGCAGATTGGGCGGCGGCAGATGGGGGGGCAGCGGCATATAAAGGGAACATCTGTGAATGTGAGACGGCAGCGGCTGGGATAGGGTGGGGGCGGATGGGAGAGGGCGCAGTGGATGCAGGAGCGGCAGAGGATGGGGGGAAGGGTGGATGGCAGGGAAGGGGAGTGGGAGGTGAGATTGGGGATAGTTACCCTACAGGATGGATCTAGGCAGCAGGATCACAGGAGATGAAGGAGGCAGCAGATCGGGGAGGGTGAGAGGTGGGAGAGGGAGCGCAGCGCAGATCACGGGGGAGACAGGTGAGCAGAGCACAGATCACGGGGGTGAGAGATGAGGGAGCACAGATCACGGGGGTGAGAGGTGAGAGAGCGCAGATCACGGGGGAAACAGGTGAGCAGAGCACAGATCACGGGGGTGAGAGATGAGGGAGCACAGATCACGGGGGTGAGAGGTGAGGGAGCGCAGATCACGGGGGAGACAGGTGAGCAGAGCACAGATCACGGGGGTGAGAGGTGAGAGAGCGCAGATCACGGGGGAGACAGGTGAGCAGAGCACAGATCACGGGGGTGAGAGGTGAGAGAGCGCAGATCACGGGGGAAACAGGTGAGCAGAGCACAGATCACGGGGGTGAGAGATGAGGGAGCACAGATCACGGGGGTGAGAGGTGAGGGAGCGCAGATCACGGGGGAGACAGGTGAGCAGAGCACAGATCACGGGGGTGAGAGGTGAGAGAGCGCAGATCACGGGGGAGACAGGTGAGCAGAGCACAGATCACGGGGGTGAGAGGTGAGAGAGCGCAGATCACGGGGGAGACAGGTGAGCAGAGCACAGATCACGGGGGTGAGAGATGAGGGAGCAGAGATCACGGGGGTGAGAGGTGAGGGAGCGCAGATCACGGGGGTGAGAGGTGAGGGAGCGCAGATCACGGGGGAGACAGGTGAGCAGAGCACAGATCACGGGGGTGAGAGGTGAGAGAGCGCAGATCACGGGGGAGACAGGTGAGCAGTGCACAGATCACGGGGGTGAGAGGTGAGAGAGCGCAGATCACGGGGGAAACAGGTGAGCAGAGCACAGATCACGGGGGTGAGAGATGAGGGAGCACAGATCACGGGGGTGAGAGGTGAGGGAGCGCAGATCACGGGGGAGACAGGTGAGCAGAGCACAGATCACGGGGGTGAGAGGTGAGAGAGCGCAGATCACGGGGGAGACAGGTGAGCAGAGCACAGATCACGGGGGTGAGAGGTGAGAGAGCGCAGATCACGGGGGAGACAGGTGAGCAGAGCACAGATCACGGGGGTGAGAGATGAGGGAGCACAGATCACGGGGGTGAGAGGTGAGGGAGCGCAGATCACGGGGGAGACAGGTGAGCAGAGCACAGATCACGGGGGTGAGAGGTGAGAGAGCGCAGATCACGGGGGAGACAGGTGAGCAGAGCACAGATCACGGGGGTGAGAGGTGAGAGAGCGCAGATCACGGGGGAGACAGGTGAGCAGAGCACAGATCACGGGGGTGAGAGATGAGGGAGCACAGATCACGGGGGTGAGAGGTGAGGGAGCGCAGATCACGGGGGAGACAGGTGAGCAGAGCACAGATCACGGGGGTGAGAGGTGAGAGAGCGCAGATCACGGGGGAGACAGGTGAGCAGAGCACAGATCACGGGGGTGAGAGGTGAGAGAGCGCAGATCACGGGGAAGACAGGTGAGCAGAGCGCAGATCACGGGGGTGAGAGGTGGAGGGAGAGCGGACAGCAGATCACGGGGTGACAGGTGAGGGAGCACAGATCACGGGGGTGGCAGGTGAGGGAGCACAGATCACGGGGGTGACAGGTGAGGGAGCACAGATCACGGGGGTGACAGGTGAGGGAGCACAGATCACGGGGGTGACAGGGGAGGGAGCACACATCACGGCGGTGACAGGGGAGGGAGCACACATCACGGCGGTGACACGGGAGGGAGCGCACATCACGGCGGTGACAGGGGAGGGAGCGCACATCACGGGGGTGACAGGGGAGGGAGCACAGATCACGGGGGTGACAGGTGAGGGAGCACAGATCACGGGGGTGACAGGTGAGGGAGCACAGATCACGGGGGTGAGAGGAGAGAGAGCGCAGATCACGGGGGAGACAGGTGAGCAGAGCGCAGATCACGGGGGTGAGAGGTGGAGGGAGAGCGGACAGCAGATCACGGGGTGACAGGTGAGGGAGCACAGATCACGGGGGTGACAGGTGAGGGAGCACAGATCACGGGGGTGACAGGTGAGGGAGCACAGATCACGGGGGTGACAGGTGAGGGAGCACAGATCACGGGGGTGACAGGTGAGGGAGCACAGATCACGGGGGTGACAGGTGAGGGAGCACAGATCACGGGGGTGACAGGGGAGGGAGCACACATCACGGCGGTGACAGGGGAGGGAGCACACATCACGGCGGTGACAGGGGTGGGAGCACACATCACGGCGGTGACAGGGGAGGGAGCGCACATCACGGCGGTGACAGGGGAGGGAGCGCACATCACGGGGGTGACAGGGGAGGGAGCACAGATCACGGGGGGTGACAGGTGAGGGAGCACAGATCACGGGGGTGACAGGTGAGGGAGCACAGATCACTGGGGTGACAGGGGAGGGAGCACAGATCACTGGGGTGACAGGGGAGGGAGCACACATCACGGCGGTGACAGGGGAGGGAGCACACATCACGGCGGTGACAGGGGAGGGAGCGCACATCACGGCGGTGACAGGGGAGGGAGCACACATCACGGCGGTGACAGGGGAGGGAGCACACATCACGGCGGTGACAGGGGAGGGAGCACACATCATGGCGGTGACAGGTGTGGGAGCACACATCACGGCGGTGACAGGGGAGGGGGCGGGTAGCTGACCACAGGGGTGAGAGGTGGGGGGAGTGTGCAGCACATCACGTAGGGGAGGGGGGCGAGCAGCACATCATGGAGGGGAGGGGCGAGCAGCACATCACGGAGGGGAGGGGGCGGGCACCGATCACGAGGGGGAAGGGCCGGGCAGCAGATCGGAGGGAGCGGTGGCACTATGACAGATGGAGGAGGACAGGGATCGTGCAGCACATCACGGAGGGGAGGGGGCGGGCACCGATCACGAGGGGGAGGGGCCGGGCAGCAGATCGGAGGGAGCGGTGGCACTATGACAGATGGAGGAGGACAGGGATCGTGCAGCACATCACGGAGGTGAGGGGCCGGGCAACGATCACGAGGGGTGAGGGGCCGGGCAGCAGATTGGGGGGAGCGGTGGCACTGTGGCAGATGGAGGGCGGCGGCGGCAGCGGATCGGGAGGTGTGGGGGTGAGGGTGCGGGCAGGAGATCGGGGAGACAGGTGGCAGATCGCGGAGGGCAGCGGCGGATCGGGACGCTTTTCGCCGGTTTCATACAGTGCAATGGCAGCGCGGCAACTTCCGGGTCCCATGCTCCGGTCTCATAACAGCATGGGACCGGAACTTGTCGCCCTGCCATTGCACTGTGTTCACTCACTGTGCTCAGTGTGCTGGCGTGCTGCAGGGACGACAAGTGAAGCTGATGGGGGCGGTCACCGGCAACAGGTCCACTGTGATTGGAGAAATCGGTCACAAGGCCGATCTCTCCAATCAGAGCTACTGGAGCTGGGGGAGGGTGATCCAGTGAGGTCACCCAGCTCCAGCCAATGGCCAGTGCTACAGCTGCACTGGCCAGGGCTGGATTTCAATGTTTCAGTCATTTTAAATGGCTGGAACATTACAGTGGCTGTGATTGGTTGAGCGGCGTTCGTCAGCCAATCACAGCCTCCGTAGGTCCGGGGAGGAGGCACCACCCCTCCTAAGGTCAGGAACAGGTCCCCTCCTCCCCGAATCTGCGATTTATGTTAACATATTGCAGTCACCGGAGGCTACGGTGCCGCGATTCCGCCATGACGGAAAGATCCGTCCTTGGTCGTTAAGGCCGGTTTCACACATCCGGCTTTTTGCCGTTTTGCCGGATGCGGCGCTCTCCCGTACAGTTAATACAGTACAGTGACAGCGCTGTAACTTCCGGGTCACATGCGCCGGTCACATGACAGCATGTGACCGGCGCTTGTTGCGCTGTCACTGTACTGTATTAACTGTACGGGAGAGCGCCGCATCCGGCAAAACGGCAAAAAGCCGGATGTGTGAAACCGGCCTAAGGCCCAGGGCACAAGGACGGATCTTTCCGTCCATGGTTGTGAAGGGGTTAAGTTCGGCCGTTCGAGTTACCGTTCGATAAGGGTTCGATCACCAAAAGCGTGGCTTTTCACAGTAAGGCTATGTGCGCACGTTGTGTATCTGCATGCGTCCTGCATCCCTGCATAATCCCTCTCTCTTTCCTACTCGCCAATCATCTGCACGGCTGTCACAAAGCTCCGGTGGCTTTTCCTCTTTTGAAAATGGCTACCGCTCATTATTCAATCTGGTATTCCCTGCTTTCCCCGCCCACCGGCGCCCATGATTGGTTGCAGTCAGACACGCCCCCACGCTGAGTGACAGCTGTCTCACTGCAACCAATCATAGCCACTGGCGGGCAAGTCTATATCGTGTAGTAAAATAAATAAATAAATAATTTTAAAAAAACTTGCGGTTCCCCCCAAATTTGATACCAGCCAAGATAAAGCCACATGGCTGGAGGCTGGTATTGTCAGGATGGGGAGCGCCACGTTATGGAGAGCCCACCACCCTAACAATATCAGCCACCAGCCGCCCGAAATTGTCGCATCCATTAGATGCGACAGTCCCCGGGACTCTACCCGGCTCATCCCTAATTGCCCTGGTGCGGTGGCAAACGGGGTAATAAGGCTAGGTTAATCATGACAGGCGTCTCCCCGAGATACCTTCCATGACTAACGCCTAAGTGAAAGTAAATAAACACATGCAACGAAAAATCCTTTATTTGGAATAAAAGACAAAAAAACCTTCATTTACCTCTTATTAATCCCCAAACACCAATCCAGGTCTGAAGTAATCCACACGACGCTTTCAGCTCTGCTACATGAAGCTGACAGGGAGCGCCGTAGAACACGGAGCGCTCTGTGTCAGCTCCACGCAGCAACTGACGTGAGCCGCGCTGCCACCGGAGGACTTCACTCAGGTAGTGCCTGCGTCTCTCTCTCTCTTCTCTCTCTCTCTTTCTCGCTCTCTTTTTCTCTCTTTCTCCCTCTCTCTCTCTTCCTCTTTGTAGCTTAATAATCCACTTCTGGATTCTCTACTGCATTACAGAGGTCAAGGATTACCAAATCTTCCTATATTTTTCATTAGAGGCAGTGGCTCAATGGGTAGAGCTACTGCCTAAGGAGAATTAGTTCACGAGTTTTGAGTCCCGGTCGTCCAGGTAAAGAATTTAATTTAATTTATTTTTAATTTTAAATTATAATTATTATTTAATTATAATTTAATTTAATTATGCACCGAGGGGGAGGAGCCGGACATCAGCTGTGAGCCGCGGGACAGACCTCTAAAATCGGAGCCGTTCACGGAATGAGGCTGCATTGCTTTCTCCTCTCTCTCCTCTCTCTTTTCTCTCTCCTCTCTCTTTTCTCTCTCTCTCTCTCTCTCTCTCTTTCTCTCTCTCCTCTTTCTCTTCTCTCTCACTCTCCTCTCTCTTCTCTCTCTCTCTCTTTCTCTCTCTCTTTTACTCTTTTTTCCCTCTCTCTCTTTTTCTCTCTTTTTCTCTCTCTTTCTCTTTTTCCCATTCTCTCTCTCCTCTTTGTAACTGAATAATCCACTTCTGGATTCTCTACTGCAATACAGAGGTCAAGAGATTACCAAATCTTCCTATGCTTTTCATTAGAGGCAGTGACCTCAATGGGTAGAGCTACTGCCTAAGGACAATTAGTGCACAAGTTTGAGTCCCGGCCGTCCCGGGTAAAGAATTTAATTGAATTTATTTTTAATTTTAAATTATAATTATTATTTATTTATAATTATAATTTAATTTAATTATGCACTGAGGGGAGGGGCCGGACATCAGCTGTGAGCCACGGGGACACACCTCTGAAATCGGAAGCCGTTCACGGAATGAGGCTGCATTGCTCTCTCCTCTCTCTCCTCTCTCTCCTCTCTCTCCTCTCTCTGTTCTCTCTCCTCTCTCTTTTCTCTCTCTCTTCTCTCTTTCTCTTCTTTCTCTTCTCTCTCTCTCCCTTTCTCTTCTCTCTCCTCCCTCTCTCCTCTCTCTTCTCTCTTTCTTCTCTCTCTCTCTTCTCTCCTCTCTCTCTCTCTTCTCGCTCTCTTCTCTCTCTCACCTCTCTCTCTTCTCTCCTCTCCTCTCTCTCTTCTCTCCTCTCCTCTCTCCTTTCTCTCTCTCCTCTCTCTTCTCTCTCTCTTCTCTTTCTCTCTCTCCTCTCTCTCTTCTCTCTCTCTTCTCTTTTCTCTCTCTCCTCTCTCTCTCTTCTCTCTCTTCTCTCTCTTTTCTCTCTCTTCTTTCTCTCTTCTCTCCTCTTCTCTCTTCTTTCTCTCTCTTCTCTCCTCTCTTCTCTCTCTTCTCTCTTCTCTCTCTCTCCTCTCTCTTCTTTCTCTCTCTTCTCTCCTCTTCTCTCTCTCTTCTCTCTCTTTTTCCCTCTCTCTTCTCTCTTCTCTCTCTTCTCTCTCCTCTCTCTTCTTTCTCTCTCTTCTCTCCTCTTCTCTCTCTCTTTCCCTCTCTCTTTCCCTCTCTCTTCTCTCTCTCTTCTCTCTCTCTTCTCTCTCTCTTCTCTCTCTCTCTTCTCTCTCTCCTCTCTCCTCTCTCCCTCTCTCTCCCTCTCTTCTCACTCTCTCCTCTCTCTCTCTTCTCTCTCGTCTCTCTCTCTCTCTCTCTCTCTCCCTCTCTCTCCCTCTATTCTCTTTTCTCTCTCTTTTCTCTCTCTCAGACCTGGCGATGATCAGCTGATGCGGTCACCTGACAGGATCAGCTAACACTATAAGTCGAGCGGTTGAGGACGGCTTTTTACCACCCGGCCGGCTAAACTATCAGCTGCTGGTGTCGGACAGGAGTCTGCACAGAAGTGTATAGTTTGTTGGGGGGTTTTTGCACTGATGCATCATCTGATTGTATAAACGGGCTTTTTATACAATCAGCTTGCTGTGTCATGTGATTCAGGCCATTGAACCTGACACATCATCTGATCACTTTGCCTTCCCAGCAAACCGATCAGATGATATTGGATCCGGATTGGACGGCGCGGGACCCTTGACCCAGGATTACTGCGGAGGGGGGTTCTTTATTTCAATAAAGATGGAGTCACTAATTATCTTGTGTTTTATTTCTAATAAATAAAAATAATAATTATAATTTAAAATTAAAAATAAATTCTCTCTCCTCCCTCTCTCCTCTCTCTTCTCTCTTTCTTCTCTCTCTCTCTCTTCTCTCCTCTCTCTCTCTCTTCTCGCTCTCTTCTCTCTCTCACCTCTCTCTCTTCTCTCTCTCTTCTCTCCTCTCCTCTCTCTCCCTCTCTCTTCTCTCTCTTCTCTTTCTCTCTCTCCTCTCTCTTCTCTCTCTCTTCTCTTTCTCTCTCTCCTCTCTCTTCTCTCTCTCTCTCTCTCTTTCTCTCTCTCCTCTCTCTCTTCTCTCTGTCTTCTCTTTCTCTCTCTCCTCTCTCTCTCTTCTCTCTCTCTTCTCTCTCTTCTCTCTCTTTTCTCTCTCTTTCTCTCTTCTCTCCTCTTCTCTCTTCTTTCTCTCTCTTCTCTCCTCTCTTCTCTCTCTTCTCTCTTCTCTCTCTCTCCTCTCTCTCTTCTTTCTCTCTCTTCTCTCCTCCTTCTCTCTCTCTTCTCTCTCTTTTTTCCCTCTCTCTTCTCTCTTCTCTCTCTTCTCTCTCCTCTCTCTTCTTTCTCTCTCTTCTCTCCTCTTCTCTCTCTCTTTCCCTCTCTCTTTCCCTCTCTCTTCTTTCTCTCTTCTCTCTCTCTTCTCTCGTCTTCTCTCTCTCTTCTCTCTCTTCTCTCTCTCTTCTCTCTCTTCTCTCTCTCTCTTCTCTCTCTCTTCTCTCTCTCCTCTCTCTCTTCTTTCTCTCTCCTCTCTCTCTCTCTCTCCCTCTCTCTCCTCTCTTCTCACTCACTCTCCTCTCTCTCTCTTCTCTCTCGTCGTCTCTCTCTCTCTCCCTCTCTCTCCCTCTATTCTCTTTTCTCTCTCTTTTCTCTCTCTCAGACCTGGCGATGATCAGCTGATGCGGTCACCTGACAGGATCAGCTAACACTATAAGTCGAGCGGTGAGGACGGCTTTTTACCACCCGGCCGGCTAAACTATCAGCTGCTGGTGTCGGACAGGAGTCTGCACAGAAGTGTATAGTTTGTTGGGGGGTTTTTGCACTGATGCATCATCTGATTGTATAAACGGCTTTTATACAATCAGCTGCTATGTCATGTGATTCAGGCCATTGAACCTGACACATCATCTGATCACTTTGCCTTCCAGCAAACCGATCAGATGATATTGGATCCGGATTGGACGGCGTGGGACCCTTGACCCAGGATTACTGCGGAGGGGGGTTCTTTATTTCAATAAAGATGGAGTCACTAATTATCTTGTGTTTTATTTCTAATAAATAAAAATAATAATTATAATTTAAAATTAAAAATAAATTCTTTACCGGGATGGCCGGGACTCAAACTCGTGCACTAATTCTCCTTAGGCAGTTGTTCTACCGATTGAGCCACTGCCACTAATGAAAAGCATAGGAAGATTTGGTAATCTCTTGACCTTTGTATTGCAGTAGAGAATCCAGAAGTGGATTATTCAGCTACAAACAGACAGACAGCAGATAGCAGCTGCAGAACTACAAACCTCAGCATACTCCATCCAGGACTGTATGCAGGAGTTTTTTGCCCACCAAAAAAATGACGTGGGCTTCACCATATTTTTATATGCTGGCCAGGTACAGCAGGCAGGTATGGCTGTCCCCAACCCCCAGCTGCCTATTTGTACCCGGCTGGTAACTAAAAATATAGGGAAGCCCTTTTTTTAATTATTTCATGAATTTCATGAAATAATTAAATAAAACAACGACATGGTCTTCACCCCATTTTTGTGTCCAGCCAGGTAGAACTAAGCAGCTGGGGATTGGAATCTGAAACACAGGTTGGCCCTAGCTTTCTGGGCCCCTCTGCTGTGAATTGCAGTCCTCAGCCGCCCCAGAAAATGGCGTTTCATAGAAGCGCCATCATCTGGCGCTGTATCCAACTCTTCCAGCTGCCCTGGTGACGGGTGGCTCGCTGGGTAATAATGGGTTAATACTAGCTTTGTTTTACTAGCTAGTATTAAGCCAGAGATTCTTAATGTCAGGCAAGTTTGACCCGGCCATTAAGCATCTCCAATAAAGGGTTAAAAAAAAGACACCACACAGTGAAAAAATACTTTAATAGAAATAAATACACAGACACACTTAGAGACTCCATGTTTATTACTCCCTCTCACCCCTCCACGATCCTGGTCTTCTGTCTTCTTTCTCCTTCAACCCATGCAGCTCTGCTACATCAGACAGCACTGCATGGTAGGAAGAACATTGCTGCTCATGTGCAGTCTAATTGTGACACCCTGGACTAGCCAGGTAGTCACAGATAGCGCCCCACACAACACCAGTCTCACATTAGGTAACATGAGCCAAACACATAAACCCTAGTCATCTCCCTCAGAGCTTAATGGACACACCAGGGGCGGAGCCAGGCGGTTGGCACGCCCACTGAGGAGTTCAGAGGGCCTGAGGCAGGAAACACAAGTTCAGTTGTCAGTTGAGTTCTAAGTGGAATCAGGAGTGAAGTGCAGCAGGCCTGTGGTGACAGGTCTGCAGCGGAAACTGACAGGTGCCAGGGTCGTAGCCCTGGTACCTTGGCTAGGAGGCACACGGTGGCCTAGCCTGCAGGAGCCGGGAAGACGGCCAGGAGGAACCGTGTTGGATCGGGACAGGGTAGTGGCCCACCGGTACCGACCCGGGGAACCAACTGGAAACCGGAGCACACAGGGGGGTACTCAGACCCTGAAACGAGGTCCAGAAGCCACTGGACTGAGTTAATTCACTGATTGAGGTCTGGACTATAGGTCCTTTCCCACCCAAGTCCCGACTAAAGACAACAGCCCACCGAGGGGGATAGAAAGCCACGGCACAGGCAGAGAGATCCCACGGGCCAGCGTCTACGGGCAAACGGGCTTTCCCGACATACATACCGTGGGGAGCGTACTCCCGTCACTGAAGCGAAGGCAGTCTACATACACACTACACAGTGCAGGAGAAAGGCAAAGACCACCAAACCGGGTGGGGGACCAGACGCAGCCGGCTGTGGGCACCGACCACCATCAACTTTGTTTACCAGAGACTTGTGTGTGTCAATCACAGTGAGTACCATAGTGCCATCCGGCCGCACACCGCCCTGCACCGCCCAGCTCCCCCCAACGGGTCCCGGGGCCATCATCCCTGCCCACGGAGGGGTTAACATCTTGCTGTATAACCATCTCCCCCGGGTGCCCCGTAACTGCAGCGGTGGTGTCTACACCTTCACCACATCCCGTGGGTGGCGTCACGAACTCATACACGGCTTCGGCCGTACACCTTCCTACCATTCCCCTTATGTAGCGCCAGTATCCTTTCAGAGCGAAGTGACCCCAGGTCCGGAGGCACTCGAGCCACCCACCAGCGAGCCCGGATCCAAGCGGCTCGGCTCCGGCCGAGCGCGGGGCGGTACATAATCACTCAGTGAGTGAGCAGAAGCTGCGGGTTGTAAGCGGTGACGTCACCGCTTCCACTGTTGCTATAGTAATCTGACAGGCGGGTTACTATAGCAACGGTGATCTCCAATCACGTGATTCCCGGTGACGCTATTCACCGGCTGTGGCATCCAGTCCCTGCATGTGGGCTGACTCTGTAAAGAGCGCTGACATGCAGGAACAAGGAGCCAAGCATTTGCCCAAGCATCTCGCCGGTACCGGAGAGATGCACTGACAGGACGTAGCATGACATCTAGCCATGTGACCAGTCTGTAGCCAATGAGATAATAGACACGTGACTGTTCACATGCTATGACGACGTCACGGAAGGTCCTATCATCAATGCTGGTTACCGGGTGGGCGCAGCGATGATCGGAAGGAAAAGCGGCGGGAGACAGAGTTCAGGACGCATAGCGGGGACCTGTAAGTAAAATGGCAATGTTTATTAACTGTATGTGTATATGTATAATGTGTTTGTATGTGTTTGTGTTTGCCTGCCATTGTTTTCAATGGGGTTCGAAGGTGTTTGTCGAACGTTCCCCAAACTAACCCGTCGTTCGATGAACCGAACCGAACTTGAACACTAGGGGGGGTGGCTCAACACTACTAATTAACCATTAATAACTTTCATAAGCATTTAGATGCCCCAAGTTTGCCATTTTACTATGCCTATTAGGCCATGCCAAAGGCTCAATGGTGAAATGTTAACAGGAGAATACACTGCAATACAGAATTATTCCAGGGTTTTTTTCTTTATTTTTTTTCTTTATTTTCACTTTCTTTTATATAGCACCATCATATTTCCCTGTGCTTTACAGACATTATCATCGCTGTCCATACTGGGGCTCACAATCTAAATTCCCTATCACTCATTGGAGTGTAGTCTTAAAAATATTTGTAAAAATTATAAACAAAATATAAACATGTAGTATTTAAAAAACTATTAAAATGTTTTAGTATTTATCCTGTATAGAAGAGGCTGTAAAAAAATGCTAAAATTGCTCTTTTTTAACTATCTTACCAAAAATATGAATTCAATTTGATTAAAAAGTTTTATGCTTATTAAATTGATACAAATAAAACCTATAGCTCATGGTGCAAAATACAACTTCACACAACTTCATCAAGGGAAAAATATGATTCGGATTGGGTCGGTTTGGATATATGTATACCCATACCAAAAGGTTGCAATGATGTGGCTTCTGGGCAGGTATGAAAATGGCCATTTTGACATGCAAAACATCACACATTTTTTAGATCTATCTTAGTAGTTTAAAGCTTTGTCATTTCAGTGTGCGATTGTTCCCCTCTTTTTTGTTACTATTTATCATGTTGTCTCTCCAGTAAAGGAGACAAACTCTAGCACAGCGCCACCTATTGGAAGTAGCGATCCTAAAAGTCACAAGTGGATTTTCAACAATCCATTGCAATATGACTCAGGATATATAAGCCAGATCAGAATCCCAATTTGCAGACACGGTGTTTCATTTATCATGATCAGATATGCACCCGTTCACACTATTGGAAGTGCTGTCAGTCTATTTTGTGTGTGTGTGTGTGTCTCACAATAGAGGAAATTAAATGTGCTTATTTTGTTTTATGCTAATAATGTGATAGACTGAATTTATGTTAAATCTCTGGGCAGAACTTTATATACTGTATATACAGTGTTGTGCCTTAAGCAAGGTCTTAACATGGTGCAAAGAAGAATCAATCTTTTCCTTGTGTCTTAGGTGAGACTGGACTGCTAATTGCAAAAGATTTCTCTGGCAATCCATTCGTTGGATATGCAGGAAATAAAAGCCATACAGAAAAGAAGAAACTTCACAATGTTGTTAAAAAAGGAGATTCATATTTTAACACTGGAGATTTGGTCATGGTTGACAAAGAAGGCTATATTTTCTTTCAGGATCGTGTAGGAGATACATTTCGGTAAATACTTTTATAAATTTGACTCAACGTAATATATTAGATTCTCTTATCAATACTTATTCAATTTCAGAATTGAGTCCACTTGAAATTTTTAGGGCTCTATTTATGCACAATTTTTAATTAAAATGTTTTTATTTGCTTTCCTTGATTTGTTTCTGACATTTAAAAAGTTCTTTAGAAAGCCCTATGCGAAAATGTCAGAAAAAAACATACCTAAGCATGCAGTATTTTGATAAAAACGCTACTGACCTGTTTTGTATGTAACAAAGCCACCAAAATTTTTTTTTATAACAATAGATTCATTTATTCTACTTGTCAAGGGAGGCTTTAACTTGGGTATAGTTAAAAAACACAATCTGAGAAGAAGTGAAATTAGTGCTTCCTTCCAGGTCATTCGCTCTATCTTAAAGGTCCTTTCCAATTTCTACTATTCAAGTTTAGATGGCAGTGTGCCACATAGCCAGATATGTTTTTGAACAATCTCTATAGTTGGTTTGAAGATTCCCTGAGATACGGCTGTTCAGGAATTGTTCAGATCTGGACACAGATGCCACTAGTCTTAATGGCTAACCCAAATTCACAATGATATTCTGTGAGTCCTACCTGTCTGTACAGTCATCTCTGTGAACACCAGGAGCCCTTTTGCCATGTACACGATGCGCCCATGGGGTATGGGGTTACCCGTCACCGGGCTGCGGTTCTTCTCTTGGGTGGCTGTGGTGGCCTTGCCCGGTTCCATGACCCCAGCAGTGTAAAAACAGATGGGGATGGGGATGATGGGGGTAGTTGTTCGTGATGCCACCTGTGGTGTACGGCCAATTATTATCCGTCAGTGCGGAAGTGCTCGCTGGGGAGGATGGGAATGCAGCTTGGATGTTACAGCTCTCCACAAGTAGAGCTAGGCCCTAGGGAGAATGATGGTGGTAGTAGTCGCCGATGGCGCCGGGCTGGGAAGAACGAAGAAAACGAGTGACACAGGGATTGTAGTCAAAGGTCTTTACTCACTGAACTGTCGTTGCTCTTAGGATGCTGGACTCCGCTGTCATGTTGTTGCCCTTGGGATGCTGGACTCCACTGTCATGGGCTCCAGCCGATCCCGGATAGTTCAGAGACCAGAATCGGTGTTTTGAATCTGTGAGTCCTTCCTCCGTGCACCTTGTTTGGTGGGTGCCTGCGGCTTGAAGCGATGCGGGAACCTGATATCTAAGATAGGCTCCATTCTTGTCCCATATAGCAGGCAGCACGAGTCCATTATTGGGGCAAACCTTTGTCATGACTCCTGGCTCTATTTGCTGCTTTGCCCCGGGCACTTTAGGTGGCTCAGGAGACTTGCAATCTACTGCCCGGCAGATTCTGCTGGCAGGACCTGAAGTTCCCACCAGCCTAGGGTTCAGCACCCCAAACAGTGCGCGCAGTTCTGAGGGAGCTACAGCTATCCCCTCAGCGACCATGTGCTCCTGTGTCTCACAACTTCTCTGTCTCTCCCTGTTCTGTCTGAGTCTGTGTCTGTAACCTTAGTCCCCAGTGTGTAGCTCCACCCCCCCGGGTTGCTGAACTAATAGGTTGTAGCTCCCATTCACTTTGGTGACCATCCAGATGACCCTACCTTAACCCAGTCCAAGTGGATGGCAACTAAGCTGTGTGTTGTATGAAATGTGATGCACACCGCTGATGGTCTCCTCCGTATCCAAGATGAATACTGCACCTCCGGTGAGGTGCAGTACTCTGTGCTGCCTGAAGCTGCAGGGGCGCCACATACACACTGGCTCCTCTTGCTGTAACAGGACCTTACTAGTTATAGAGTATTCTTGAAGACCACAAGGTCTCACTCTGCTTATATAGGAACTCAAGTAATCTCCCCTTGCTAATTCTGTACACTGGCTGAGCTGCTCTACTGCACTTCTCTCTCCTGAGAGCCCTGCACACGTGTTACTCTTTATCCTCCAACCTACTTCATATTCAGGCTGAATCTCCTTCCCTGGCCATCCTGACTAGAGATGAGCGAACCGGTCCCGGTTCGGCTCGAGGTCGGTTCGCCGAACGGAGGTCCCGTTCGAGTTCGGCTCGTCGAACGTTCGACGAACCGAACTCGAACCAATAGGCTATAATGGGAGGCAAATCACAAACACATAAAAATGCATTATAAATGTACACAAACAGTTAATAAACATTGCCATAACACTTACCGGTCCTCGCGATCCCTTCTGCACTCTGTCTCCTGCCGCTATTCCATCCGATGATCGCTGAATCCTCCCGGTGACGGCACTGCCAGCAGAGATGCAGGACCTATCGTGACGTCAAAATAGCCATGTGACCAGTCACGTGGCTATTATCTCATTGGCTACAGACTGGTCACATGACTATAACACGTCATATAGGACCTGCGAGTGCATCTCTCCGGTACACGGTGCACATATGTGTATCGCCGTGTACCGGCGACATGCTCTAGCACACGGTCGACTCCCCGTTCCGTTAGGGACCGGCTGACACAGCCGGTCATTAACGGAGATCACCGTTGCCATAGCAACGCAGTTAGCGGTGACGTCACCGCTAACCGCGGCTCCGAGAGCACCGTTGCTATGGTAACGCGTCTGTCAGCGTTACCGCTGTTACCGCTGACAGCCAGCACTGATCACTCACGGAGTGAAGGCTGCACGCTGCTTCCCGATTGTAGTGAGGATTGTACTGAGGATGAGGTTCCCTAGCCCCAAGTGATGGGCTGGTGAACCTTATCCTCACTACAATCGTCACTACTACTACACTAGTGAGGATTGTACTGAGGATGAGGTTCCCCAGCCCAAGTGATGGGCTGGTGCACCTCATCCTCACTACAATCGTCACTACTACTACACTAGAAAGAAAGAAAGAAGACAGAAGAGCAGGATCGTGGAGGGCTGACAGGGGGTAATAAAGATGGAGTCTCTAATGTGTCTGTGTATTTATTTCTATTAAAGTATTTTTTCTCTGTGTGGTGTTTTTTTTTAACCCTTTATTGGAGATTCTTAATGGCCGGGTCAAACGTGCCTGACATTAAGAATCTCTGGCTTAATACTGGCTAGTAAAACAAAGCCAGTATTAACTCATGATTACCCAACAAGCCACCCGGCTCCAGGGCTGTTGGAAGAGTTGGATACAGCGCCAGATGATGGCGCTTCTATGAGAGCGCCATTTTCTGGGACGGCTGCGGACTGAAATCCGCAGCAGAGGCGCCCAGAAACCTCGGGCTAACCTGTGCTGCGGATTCCAATCCCCAGCTGCCTAGTTGTACCCGGCTGGACACAAAAATGGGGGGAAGCCCACGTCATTTGTTTTTTAATTATTTCATGAAATAAGTGAAATAATTAAAAAAAAAACGGGCTTCCCTATATTTTTGGTTCCCAGCCGGGTACAAATAGGCAACTGGGGGTTGGAGGCAACCCGTGGCTGCCTGCTGTACCTGGCTAGCATACAAAAATATGGCGAAGCCCACGTCATTTTTTTGGTGGGCAAAAAAATTCTGCATACAGTCCTGGATGGAGTATGCTGAGCCTTGTAGTTCTGCAGCTGCTGTCTGCTCTTCTCCATACAGACAGACAGCAGCTGCAGAACTACAAGGCTCAGCATACTCCATCCAGGACTGTATGCAGAAGTTTTTTGCCCCCTGAAAAAATTATGTGGGCTTCGCCATATTTTTGTATGCTAGCCAGGTACAGCAGGCAGGTACGGCTGCCCCCAACCCCCAGTTGCCTATTTGTACCCGGCTGGGAACCAAAAATAAAGGGAAGCCCTTTTTTTATTCATGAATTTCATGAAATAATTAGAAAACAAATGACGTAGGCTTCGCCCCATTTTTGTGTCCAGCCAGGTACAACTAGGCAGCTGGAGATTAGAATCCGCAGCACAGGTTGGCCTGAGCTTTCTGGGCCCCACTGCTGCGAATTGCAGTCTGCAGCCGCCTCAGAAAATGGCATTTTCATAGAAGCGCCATCTTCTGGCGCTGTATCCAACTCTTCCAGCACCTGCCTGCTATACCTGGCTAGCATACAAAAAAATGGCGAAGCTCACGTCCTTTTTTTGTAGTTTTTTGGCAAAAAAAATAAAAAATGCTTCCCTGGATTTTCCATTGCCAGTGAAGGTAACACCAAGCAGTGGGGGTTAGCAGCCAGTAGCTGCTTGGATTAGCCTTAGCTAGCAATACAAAAAATGCAGCGGGAGCCCATATATATTTTATTTAATTATTTATTTAAATAACTAAAAATAAAATGGGCTTCCCTGTATTTTGATTGCTGGACATCACAGTGCTGTAAAAATAAATCTTTAAAAAAATGACGTAGCGCTCCGCGGTATTTTTGATTCTCAGCGCAGATAAAGCAGACAGCTATGGGTTGCCACCCCCATCTGCCTGCCGTTACCTTGGTTGGCAATCAAAATACAGGGAAGCCCATTAATTTTTTCTATTTAAAAAATAGTTAAAAAAAAAAATGACGTTGGGTCCCCCCATTTTTGATAGCCAGCTAGGGTAAAGCAGACGGCTGTAGCCTGAAAACCACAGCTGGCAGCTTTACCGTGGTTGGGGATCCAATGTGGAGGTCCCCTCAGGCTCTTTTTTATAATTATTTTATAAATATTAATAATTACACAATAAAAGTAGGGTCCCCCCCAAATTGGATCACCAGCCAAGGTAAAGCGGACAGCTGTGGTCTGGTATTCTCAGGGTGGGAAGGTCCATAGTTATTGGGCCTTCACAGCCTAAAAATAGCAGGCCGCAGGCACCCCAGACGTGGCGCATCCACTAGATGCGCCAATCCTGGCGCTTCACCCCAGCTCATGCCGTGCCCTGGTGCAGTGGCAAACGGGGTAATAAATCGGGTTGATACTAGCTGTAAAGTAACCTGAGATCAAGCCCAGCAGTTTGTGATGTCATGGCGTCTATTAGATACCCAACATCATAAACTGTCAGTACTAACAAAAAAAAAAAAAAAAAAAAATCGACAAAAGAAATTTATTTGAAAAAACAGTCCCCAAAACATTTCCTCTTTCACCAATTTATTGTAAGAAAAAAAATAAAGGGGTCCCACGACGACTCTGGACCGTCTAGAATATGGGGGGGAGACACTCAGGGAACGTATCCCCCATTTTCTAGGAGTGCAGACCCTTCATGTGAGGAGTGTGGGTGCAATGAATCTGCACTCACTCTTCTCGGGTCCACAGCAGCAGAGTCCATGTCGTAATGGTTGCTACCAAAGCTGCAATGCCCTGCTCATGAGGTAAGGGCATGCCTAATCAGGAGAACTACTGTAGAGGAAGCTCTGCTCACTGGTATATAGGTGCTCAGAGGTAATAATAGATAAAATTAGTGAGTAACCTCGGCACTCTAAATCTCCCAGACTAAGTCAGTAAGTCACAACGGATAGTAATGCAAAATCACTCTTTATTGGTCCGTATTAAGAAAAAAAAAATTTTCATAAGCATATATGTTTTTGTCCAAAACAAGTTACAAATGACGTTTCGGCCTGAGCCTTCGTCAGATTGGACTTATCTGCATGTAATCATGAAAAATGACAATAATCAGTATCACATAAGAGTGAGAGAACAATAACATAAACTCGAACAATGTAGAGGTGCAATTGGGATGCAGCAAAAAAATTGCAACACAGCAAGAAATGAAACACATGATACAAATGTCATAATACAGTACAAGGATAATATAGTAATGACAAATATGGGGTCAGAGTAGGCTTAGACAGCTCTGGTACGAAAGAGATGTCAATCATAAAGTAACATGTGCAGTAGGTGTAGAGCTACAGTATGCATGGCAGAGCTAATGGGTAGACCGACCATAGAAAAAGAACGGAGAAAAAGTGGAGAAAAAGTGGAGAAAAAGTGGAGAAAAAAATGGAGAAAAAGTGGAGAAAAAGTGGAGAAAAAGTGGAGAAAAAAATGGAGAAAAAGTGGAGAAAAAGTGGAGAAAAAGTGGAGAAAAAGTGGAGAAAAAGTGGAGAAAAAGTGGAGAAAAAATGGAGAAAAAGTGGAGAAAAAGTGGAGAAAAAGTGGAGAAAAAGTGGAGAAAAAGTGGAGAAAAAAATAGAGAAAAAGTGGAGAAAAAATGGAGAATAAGTGGAGAAAAAAAGGAGAAAAAAATGGAGAAAAAGTAGAGAAAAAGTAGAGAAAAAATGGAGAAAAAAATGGAGAAAAAGTGGAGAAAAAATGTAGAAAAAGTGGAGAAAAAAATGGAGAAAAAGTGGAGAAAAAGTGGAGAATAAGTGGAGTAAAAGTGGAGAAAAAGTGGAGAATAAGTGGAGAAAAAATGGAGAATAAGTGGAGAAAAAAAGGAGAAAAAAATGGAGAAAAAGTGGAGAAAAAAATTGAGAAAAAAATGGAGAAAAAGTGGAGAAAAAATGGAGAAAAAATGGAGAAAAAGTGGAGAAAAAATGGAGAAAAAGTGGAGAAAAAGTGGAGCACCCTTTGGTGCCTTTCATGTGGCACTAAGGGGTGCTTAGCTTTGTATTTAGCCAAAAAATGAAAAAAAAAAATGACGTAGGGTTCCCCCTAGTTTTGTAGCCAGCCAGGGTAAAGCAGACGGCTGCAGCCTGCAGACCACAGCTGGCAACCTCACCTTGGCTGGTAATCCAAAACTGAGGGCACCCCACGCTGTTATTTTAAATTAAATAAATAATTTTAAAAAAAAAACACGTAGGGGTCCCCCAAAATTGGATCACCAGCCAAGGTAAAGCAGACAGCTGGGGCCTGATATTCTCAGACTAGGGAGGTCCATGGTTATTGGACTCTCCCCAGCCTAAAAATAGCAGGCCGCAGCCGCCCCAGAAGTGGCGCATCCATTAGATGCGCCAATCCTGGTGCTTCGCCCCAGCTCATCCCGCGCCCTGGTGCGGTGGCAAACGGGGTAATATATGGGGTTAATACCAGATGTGTAATGTCACCTGGCATCAAGCCCTGGGGTTGGTGAGGTCAGGCGTCTATCAGATACCCGATATCACCAACCCAGTCAGTAATAAAAAAAAAATAGACGACAAACACATTTTTATTTGAAAAAACACTCCCCAAAACATTCCCTCTTTAACCAATTTATTAGAATGAAAAACAAATCCAGGTCTGGTGTAATCCAAGGGGTTGCCATGACGATCCACACTGTCCCAGTCAATGAAGAGCAGGATGTTCCCCATTGACTGGGAGAGCAGTGCAGTGACCTGAGCTAACATCAATGGGTCAGCCCAGGTCACTGCAGGGGATGACAAGTGCTGCTGTCAGCGAGGTACATTACCTGCGCTGATCTCCAGCACACTGACAGCCCCTGTCACTGAGTTCAATGACCGGCGCTTTCACACCAAGTATCGCGAGAGGCCCGTGACGTCACCGCTAGTCAGTCTCGGGTCGGAAGCGAGAGGTGATGTGACAAGCGGCGGCCATGGAGGACAGTGACAGCGCTGAGGTCAGGATGGCGGGACTTCATCACCGCAGGTAAGCCGAGCGGGGCCATGTGTGCAGAGAGTGTGTGTGTGTGTGTGTGTGTGTGTGTGTGTGTGTACGTGTGTACATGCCGCGGGCAGGAGGGGGCGGAGCGAGCTGAGTGGGGAAGTGTGGGCTTCCTGCACGTAACTAGGATAAACATCGGGTTACTAACCAAAGCGCTTTGGTTGGATACCCGATGTTTATCTTAGTTACCAGCTTCTGGCAGACTGCCAGCGATGGCTCCTGCACACTGTAGCTGTAAAAAGCCCTGCTTTTTGCTGCTAGAACCGTTCTCGAACGTATCTAGAACTATCGAGCTTTTGCAAAAAGCTCGAGTTCTAGTTCGATCTAGAACAGGCCCCAAAATCACTCGAGCTTAGAACTGGAGAACCTCGAACCGCGAACCGCGCTCAACTCTAATCCTGACCAAGGATCTAGCACTCTTTTTAAAAGGGTATTCCCATTTCCTAGATCCTATCCCAATATGTAATAATAATAATAATAATTAATAATACAAAATACCTCCAATTGAAAATGTAGTAAAATTCTCCTGATTAGCTATGTTGCTTACTTTATGTGCAGTGCATTGCAGCTTAGGTATCCATGGTTATGACCAGGGGCAACTAACTGCCACTATAAGTGGTCATAAACATGGATAGCTAAGCTGCAATGCTCTGCACATGAGGTAAGCAACATAGCTAATCAGGATAACTATGCTACATTTCTAATTGGAGGTATTTGCTAATATAATTATTATTGCACTTACTACATATTGGAATAGGATCTTGGAGATGTGATCCTCCTTTAAGGCAATCTGTCAGTTTAAAGTGAAGACTTTGGCCTTATTTTGTCAGTTTGCACTCTAGAGGGCACCATAACCAAGGTCAGGATGACTAGGGAAGGAGATGGATAGCCTTAGCCATCAACAATTTTGGTTCTAAAATCCTCAGACAGTTATTTTCCTCTTTCTAATCTCCATGCTTTGTGTAGCACACACAGACACACATTGCAAAGACTGAGGGTATGTGCGCACGTTGCTTTTTACCTGCTTTTTACCTGCTTTTTTGCTGCTTTTTCTTCTGCGCTGTTTAATGCCAAAATGGATGTGTTCTTCTATTCAAGCAAAGTCTATGGGAATTTGGGTTTCTTGTTCACACTATGTTGTTCAAAATGCTGCCTTTTTGAGGCAGAACTTTGGTCAAAAACTCAGCTTTGCAGTGCAAAACCCAAATGGCAAAAACAATTGACATGTTGCTTCTTTGAAAAGCTGAGTTTTTGACCAAAGTTCTGCCTCAAAAAGGCAGCATTTTGAACAACATAGTGTGAACAAGAAACCCAAATTCCCATAGACTTTGCTTGAATAGAAGAACACATCCATTTTGGCATTAAACAGCGCAGAAGAAAAAACAGCAAAAAAGCAGGTAAAAAGCAGGTAAAAAGCAACGTGCGCACATACCCTTAGTCACCTGGCTATAGGTGAGCTTTTCATTTTGCCCACACCTGTTACTAGCCACAGGTGAGTGAAAGAACTTCCAATGCTTGAAACAAAGTTGTTTACCCACAATTGGGGAAGGTGACAACAATTTTGTCTAGCCCTTTTTTGGAGTTTTGTGCAAAATTATGCCCAATTTGCCTTTTATTGTGTTTTTTTGTGTGTTCCAATACACACAAAGGAAATGAAAATGTGTATAACAAAACATGTGTAATTGTTATAATTTTTGGGAGAAACACTTCATTTTCTGGAACAATTGTTAGGGGGCCAACACTTTTGAACATGATGGTATGATATCCTCCATATGACCAACATCCATATTTGCACTTACCTCCTCATAAAAGTCCAGCATGTTGGTTAGACACAATTTATCTTTGATGAATCCATGCTGGTTGTCAGTTATTATCCTATTCTCTGCAAAATATTTTTCCTGTTATCTCTTATAATGCCCTCGATATTTTTTATATTAGCTTTTATAATGCCCTCAATATTTTGCATAAATTGATGTCAAACTGACCAGATGTAGTTGCACAAATCCATCTTCTTATTCCTCTTAAGGCTGCTTTCACACCTCCGGTTTCTGCAATGCGGCACACTCCGGCACTTTGCAGGAAAATCGCAACCGTTTTTTTTTGCTGCCGGTTGCGATTTTCCTGCATAGACTTTAATTAGTGCCGCATTGTGCCGCATGGCCTTGCGTTCCATCCGGTTTTTGCCGCATGCGGCAGATTTAGCCGATGCGGCGGCCGGATGGAACGTTGCCTGGCACGTTTTTTCGTGCGGCAAAAAAAAACGCATCGCGCCGCATTCGGCCGATGCGGCGCATTTTTCAATGCATGCCTATGGCGGCCGGATGCGGCGCGATGCGGCAATAACCGCATCCGGCCGCCGCATGCGGTTTTTGCCACTGCGCATGCTCAGTAGCATGCCGCAAGCGGCAAAAACCGGACTGGCCGCAAAGGAAAAACTTATGCAAAGGATGCGGTGTTTTCACCGCATCCGTTGCAT
The DNA here is from genome assembly GCF_048569485.1 of Anomaloglossus baeobatrachus. NCBI lineage: Eukaryota > Metazoa > Chordata > Amphibia > Anura > Aromobatidae > Anomaloglossus > Anomaloglossus baeobatrachus. The sequence continues at coordinate 457,491,092 of NC_134356.1, forward strand.
AGCTTGCACAGCCGGATTGAGCCGCAGAGCTCAAGCCGGATGTGTGAAAGCAGCCTTAGCCATCCTCCAATCTTGTGGTATTGACACTATTATGAGAGTCTAAGAAGATGTGATAACAGTGGTCTGTCAATTATTGAGCTGAACTCCCTCAATATCTGTGAATGAATGCCATCTAGCCCAGTGAATTTGTCAATATTTAATTTGCTCAGAGGTTGGCTTACTTCTTCATGCCCTAGGCTAGTTATGCACTATGTTCAGAATTATTAGGTAACTGAGTATTTGACCATATTAACCTTTTTATGTATATTTTCCAATTCCAAGCTATATAAAATTGAATGTTTATTGGTTTGAAGCATATCAGGTGATGTGTATTTTTGTGTAATGAGGGATGACGTGGCCTACGGATATCAACACCCTGTGTCAATATAGGAAGAATTATTAGGCTGCTTGTTTTCCTCTGGCAAAATGGGAGAACGTCAAATTTAACAATTGTTGACTTTTTAGTCAGTTAAAACTCTAACAGGGGGGCGTGTCCAGGATGCTGAGCTGAGTGGACGTAGGGAAGAGGAGCTCCTGTTGACCCTAAGCTAAATCAGCACTTATCATAAGCACAAACCTACTCACCGGCTCTCAGGATGGGACCACGGAGGATTAAACCGTCGCAGCAGGCATCGGTGGCCCCCCCCGCTGCACACCACGGCGCTGGATACTTTCCTGGGCCTGGAACAGGGTCCATGGGAGGCCCGGACGCCATCTTTCCAGGAGCATGGAGGGGAAATGGAGGCACCGGCCCGGCCTGCTAAGCAGCAAGAGAAGGAGGAGTGGGTGAGCGGGGACACAGGGTGGAGTGGAGGAGTCCCTGCAGCAGTTCCAACAGGGAATGCCTTGGCTCAGCAGCCCTGCACTGCATCAGATCCTCAGGCACAGCAGCAGCAGGCCCAGGAGCACATAGTGGCGGTGGGAGATAAGGTGGAGGTCGGGGGGCAGCCCTCCCCACTGCCGGGAGAAGAAGGGACTGCAGCCACAGCTGGTAATATCAGGGAACAGAGCAGCCTGCTTCCCCCCCTCTGGGCCTCGGTGTGGAGATCAACCTCCCCAGCTTCCCCAGCACCAGACTAAAACTCCAGCGTCTATTACTGCAGGTGCTCACCTTAAAGGGCCAGACACCTCCTATAAGGACATGCATGATTTCATAAGTAAACTTCCTTCTAAAGAGGACTTTCAATGCCTCATACATGAGGTTAAAGCAACTTGCAGGTCAGAAATAGCTGAAGTGAGGAGAGATTTGCAGCAATTGTCTGGCAGAATTGAATCCCTGGAGGAAGAGCATGACATCACCAGATCCCATGTATCAGAATTACACAAACTGGCAACATCGCAACAAAAAATTATGGAGGATATGCAGTCTCACATAGAGGATCTCGACAACAGAGGACGCCGTTGCAATGTCCGTGTGAGGGGGGTCCCAGAGTTAGATGGGCCCGAGGACACAAACTCCATACTACAATCCATCTTTAATGAAGTGTTGGACGCTTCCCCTTCTAACATCATCAAGCTGGACAGGGCACACAGGGCTTTACAGCCGAAGAATTTATCCACCCAACCCCGGGACATCATTTGTTGCATTCACGACTTCTCCACCAAAGAACTGATCATGGCTAAGGCTAGAATGAGGCGCACGGCACCTGTGTTCAATGGCAAGGAAATCCAGCTTTTCCCGGATCTTTCTCGCATCACACTCCAGAAAAGGCGGCACCTCAAACCCCTCCTCACGAGCCTGAAGGAGCACCAGGTTCCATACCACTGGGGTTACCCGTTTGCACTAACAGCGCGCAGAGGGGGTAAATCGGCGACCCTTCGCACTCCAGCAGATACCACTCTGTTCTGTGAAGCACTGGCCATTCCAGCGGTCTGTATCCCAGATTGGGACTTGCAAAGGTTGGAAGGGCCGCCCCCTCCCGTGTGGTCCAAGGTGAGGGGTGGAGGGCATGGGGCTTTGGGGGGGAGAGGAGGTAGGGGCCGCGGGTCGCTCCCCTCCCCGGCTCACCGTTGAGGACACTCCTTAACCTGGTTGGTGCCTATTTCTTATACCCTCTGGGTTCCAGTGGCTGAGCATGCTTTGTGATACTGTGACTCTCTCTACAGCAAGCCTCTGACTGTCCATTGTGTCATCTGCGGCCCTCTGGGTCTGTTGAGCAGCATAAGGGGGGGGGGCTGTAGCCACAATGATGCCGTGGGGGGTAGGGGGGTTGGCGGGAGCCCGGTCCCCTTACTTGGAGTTAGTGGTTGAGGTTTTTTGGGGTTTTTTTCCCTTGTTTCCTTTTGGCACGAGCCCGTGCCCACTGGACTGACCCCCGTGGGAGGGCTACTGGGGAGTGAGGTGGGTGGCTCTCTTAGCCCAGACGGGTTGGGGAACCTCCCTCTAGGTCTCTCCCTTCCGGGTTGACCCCCCCGGGAATCTATGCCTAAGGTTTATGCATTTTGGTTAATGTTCTTAATTCATGTTCATTTCTATGTTTGTCCTTGTCTTCCCCCCTCCCCGATGTTTTTTCCTTATGTGTCCTTACAGGTACCACCCCTTCTAGAGTCCCTGGGAGCTGCGGCCCTTTGTCGTATGGACCGTCTCCTCTGGCCGGCTTCACAGGGGAAGTCATGCCCCCGACGGTATAGGTGTGCCATTAGCTTTTTCTTACTTCTAAGTTTTAGATATGACCCGCATTATCTCTCTTAACGTAAAAGGTCTGAATTCACCCCGTAAAAGGAAATTGCTGCTACAGGAACTGAAAACATCAGGTGCAGACATAGCCTTTATCCAAGAAACACATTTTGTGGAATCAAACACTTTCAAATTTGCGTCCCACCGCTTTCCCATCCATTACTCGGCCTACTCGGGCTCCAAGAGAGGGGGAGTTGCTATTTTAATATCCTCCAGTTGTCCTCTACAAATTACGGGTTCTCACTGCGATCCAGAGGGTAGATATGTGATTCTGGAGGGCCAACTGGGGGGATCCCCGCACATACTGGCCAACATTTATGCACCTAATGAAGGGCAGATACGCTTTCTTAAGAAAATACTCGATCTGATAGGCGGACTGGCACCGGCCTCTACGGTGTTGGGGGGAGACTTTAACATCCCTTTTTCGGAGGTGGCCGACAGACTCTCTGTGGGTGGACATCCTCCATCGGGTGCTTTGAAAAATTTGTCCCGGGACTTTCGTAGGCTCATTAGATCAGGGACTTTATACGACGCTTGGAGGGTGGACCACCCGGGAGAGAGGGCCTTTTCCTTCTACTCGCATCCGCATCAGACACACACCAGAATAGACTATTTTTTCATTGACTCACAGCTGCTGGGGCGTCTTGAGAGGGTGGAAATGGGATCCATTACGTGGTCAGACCATTCCCCACTCATAATGGACTTCAAGAAAGATGGTCCTCGACCTAGGCCTCAGCATTGGCGCCTTAATGAATCTCTGATCAAAAATCCCGACACTAGGGCCTTTTTAAATAAGCAACTGGTCGAATTCTTTCAGTTGAACACAGGCACGGTCACGTCGCCGGCAACACTCTGGGAAGCTCACAAGGCAGTGATGAGGGGACTATGCATTAGAGAGGGCGCCAGGGCTAAAAAGAATGCCACAAGCCAGCGGGACTCTATAACGGCCCATCTTAAGCTACAGGATGGGAGACTGGCGGCTGCCCCATCACTGACTATTCTTAGGAGAGTCATCAGCCTTAGGGAAAAATTGAGAGACTTGGCAATTGGCAGAGCAGAAAAATTGCTAACCTTTTCCAAACAAAGATACTATGAAAGGAGTAATAAGGCTCATACCTTACTCGCCAGGCAGCTTAAGGAGCGCGCTACATCCTCATGCCCTCAGGCTCTGCGCGACGAAAAGGGCACTATCCACTATCACCCCGCTTCAATAGCTGACATTTTTTTCAATTACTACAACAAGCTTTATAACCTTCCGGTTCCCCCGGGCATGGCTTCGCGTGGGGCTGGGGCACTTGGGGACTATTTTTCGGCCCTTGAGCTCCCTTCACTGCCTTGCGGAGCAGCCGTGGCTTTGAATGAAGAGATTACTACAGAGGAACTGGAGCAAGTTCTGGAAGCCCTGCCTGGCGGGAAGTCACCGGGCCCGGACGGCTTTACTTATTTTTATTACAAGGTGTTTGCGGCGGAGCTCCTGCCACACATGGCCGCATTGTTTAACTCTTTCCTTCAGGGTGACCCTATCCCTCCATCCATGCTACACTCCCATTTAATCCTCCTGCCCAAGCCACCCAGGGACCCATTGGACTGTGCTAATTATAGCCCAATAGCCCTTTTGAACTCCGATTTGAAGATGTTCACCAAGCTCTTGGCGGCCAGGCTTAATCGATGGTTGCCCCAACTCGTGTATAAAGACCAGGTAGGTTTTGTCCCTTGCCGTCAGGGGGGGACAACACCAGGAAGGTCATAGACCTGGTGGATGTGGCAAATCGGACGAAGCAACAGGCGTTGGTGTTGAGTCTAGATGCAGAGAAGGCTTTTGACCGCCTTGCGTGGCCTTTTCTCTTTAAGACAATGGAGGTCTTTGGGATCTCGGGTGGCTTTATGTGGGCCTTGAAGTCCCTGTATAGCGCTCCTACGGCCTCTATCAAACTCCCCCTCCACATCTCTAAGCCTTTTCTCATCTCCAATGGCACCAGGCAGGGGTGCCCCCTGTCCCCCCTCCTTTTTGCGCTATGCATAGAGCCCCTCGCGGCCTCGGTCAGGAGCAACCCAGACATCTCAGGGGTCCTGGTCAGGAATAAACCGTTTAAAATCTCGCTTTTTGCCGATGATGTGCTCATTACACTTACTAACATCCATGTGTCCCTTCCAATTTTAATGTGCACCTTGGGTAGGTACGGGAGCCTTTCAGGGTATAAGATCAACTCTAGCAAAACGGAGGCAATGCCCTTGAATCTCGACCCGGTGGCCTTGGATTACCTGCGTTTGAATTTTAAGTTTCGTTGGAAGACAGATGCGGTCAAGTACCTGGAGGTTAACCTCACATCTACTTACGATTCCCTCTATAACCTTAACTTCCCCCCCCTTTTCCGAGAGCTGAGAACTCTTTTGAGCAAGTGGTTGCTCCTCCCTCTTTCGTGGATGGGGCGCATTGCGGCAGTTAAAATGAGCTTGCTCCCAAAATTATTATATTTCTTTGAAACCCTCCCAGTTAAGGTACCAATAAAGGAGCTGAAGTCCCTTCAGGCGGCTATCCTTAGATTTATTTGGTGTAACAAACGTCATAGGGTGGCCAGGGAGGTGTTGATGGCTCGGAGAAACAGGGGGGGCTTTCTGTCCCGGACATCCTAAAATACTATTGGGCGGCCCATCTTAGGAGGATCCCCTGTTGGGTGTCCCTTTGGGCATACAACAGGTGGACTGAGATTGAAAAACTTTGGCTGGCGCCTATACATCCAAACGCGCTCCTGTGGCCCCCGGCCCGGTGTGATTTGCCCCCCCCCTCTTCTTGGACCGATGCAGTTCACTAGGGACCTCTGGGCATTTTGCATTAGAAGATTTCCTTTGGCATCCCCCTGCTCCCCTCTGGTGTTCTTCATATACCAACCCTTGCTCCCAAGCAGTCTGGAGTCGGACATGGTGCACCCCTGGCTCAAGGCAGGTCTATTCAGATTTGCAGACATTATAGATGGAAGTACAATGCAGATCCATTCCTTTGAGTACCTTAGAGATAAATTCTCTCTCTCTAATCGAGAGGTTTTCCAATATCTGCAGATCAGAGACTTGGCTGGCTCCTTGTTTGGCAGGGCAGGGGCCTCGATTCCCACAGATTTTGAGAAAATTTGCAGAAGGGGCACTGATACCAAGGGGCTGATTTCGGAAATTTACATTTTGCTTTCTGAGTCACGGGAGGGGCCCGAGGGGTCTTTTCCATACATGCGTTAATGGGAGTCTCTATTGGGAAGGCGGATACTTCCTCAGGAATGGGCAGCAATCTGGGGAAACGCCGCCAAGACATCAATATGCACACTATATAAGGAAAATATCTATAAAATTTTGCTATTTTGGTACCACACTCCAGATTTCCTTCATGGCATAGACCCCTCCATACCGGCTTGTTGCTGCAGAGGCGGGGGAGGCAGGGGCACCATTCTGCACATATTCTGGTCCTGTCCAGGGATAGTCCCCTTCTGGGAGCGGGTTAGAGGGATGATCCATAAAGTACTATATATAGAGGTTGATCTTGATCCCCTGATCTATGTTCTGGGTCTTGGGAATGGGGGATTGGGAAAAACGGCCTCTAAGCTTTTGTCCCACATCCTTACGGCGGCCAGATGCTTAATTGCAAAGAATTGGAGGCAGCCAGGGACACCCTCACTCCAGAGCCTCAAGTATAGATTAATGGACGGTAGACGCATGGAACATCTCACGGCACTATTGCATGACACAGTTGACCGTTTCCAGGCCGTGTGGGCACCATGGGACTACTTTGCGGGACAGGAGGATCTGTGAGACTGAGGCCTATGGGTCCTATGGAAGGAGCATGGACTCTTGAAACCCTTCCCTCTTCCCTCCTATTTCTCCTCTCCCCTCCTAACCCTCCTCACCTGTCCTGTCATTGTTTGTCTAGGTTCGATAAGAATTGTGAATTTTATGTTTTATTTTATGTATGAAAAATGTAAATTGAAAATCTCAATAAAAATTCAAAGTTTAAAAAAAAAAAAAAAAACTCTAACAGAGGGATGCGGCACTCTTGAACTTGCTAATATACCCTGTTTCCCCGAAAATAAGACACTGTCTTATATTTTTTTTGCCCTGAAAAAAGCACTATGTCTTATTTTCAGGGGGTGTCTTATTCTCGAGGAGACATGGTTGGGGGTAAGTTTACCCCCCACAAAAAGCAGACCCCCCCATCCAAAGATCGTCATACTTACCAGCCCAGGGCGTCTGTATGCCTCCCAGATCCTTCTGTGATCTCCCATCAGATATGCTGCACGCCTCCCCTGCATCTGGCCGACATCAGATCTCACACACACACACACACACACACACACACACACACACACACACACACACACATACTTCTCCCTGTGATCTCCCTGCAGCTGTGCTCCCCTGTGACTGGCTGACATCAGATCTCACACACACACACACATCAGATCACACTCACTTACTCACACACCCACCCCACTTCTTCCCACGATCCCAGCAGCTGTGCTGCACGCCGTGCTCATCTGCCTCCTGCCGACACTCACAGATCCGATCGCATACACTCACACATCAGAACACACTCACACATCCGATCGCATACACGCACACATCCGATCGCATACACACACACACACACACTGACGATATCGCACATACGCGCGCGCACACACTCACAACATCCGGAGATACCACATACTTCCGGCCATGTGATCCTCCGGCAGGTCCTGGAAGGTCACTGCATGCACAGTATCGCCGCCGAGAAGCAAGCGATATCACTGGATGTTGTGAGTGTGTGGATGTGATCTGATGTGTGTGTGAGGTGTGTGTGAAAGTGAGTGAGTGTGATCTGGTGTGTGTGTCTGTTCTTGTGTGTGTGTGTGTGTGTGTGTGTGTGTGTGTGTGTGTTCCGCCGCTGCAGGATCTTGATGCGCTCACCTGCTCCCGGTCGGCGTCTGGTGAGTATGATCGGGGGTCTTACTTCTTCTGTCTTCTCTCTTCTGGGGGTGCCCACTGCCTATAATGAAGTGTCCTGCAGTGTCTTTAACTCTTTCACCGCTGCATGACACTTCATTATTGACCGCAGCTGTCTTATTTTCAGGGGATATCTTATATTAAAGCTTCCCTGAAAACTCCTGGGATGTCTTATTTTCGGGGGATGTCTTATTTTCGGGGAAACACGGTATTAAGGTATGATCACAGAGCCATCAAAACACTTGTTGTAAATAGTCAACAGGGTTGCAAAAAATATGTTGGAAAAAAAGACGCATATTAACTGCTAAAGATTTGAGAAGAATGAAATGTGAAACAACCAGGATCCCCTTCACCCCTAAGGGCAGGCATATTCCAGAAGTGCAGCCTCCCTGGAGTGCTCAGAAGTACAAGGTGTTCAGTGCTCAGTGACATGTCCAAGGTAAGGATAGCAGAAATCTAACCACCCATGAACAAGATACAAGAGTTGAAACGTAAAGACAAGAAATATATGAAGAGAAATATTTTAAAGGTTTATGGACTGGAGAAATGAGATTGACTTTTGATGAACCAGACAGATGGGCTCATGGTTGGCTGAATAATGAGCACAGACCTCCACTTTAACACAGATACCAGCAAGGTGGATACTACTATGAGCTTATAGCATTAAAGATGAGCAAGTTCGACCTTTATGGCTTGAAGATGGACTCAAACTCAACTCCCAAACTTACTGACAGTTTTAGAAGGTATTTTTCAAGCAATGGTAAAGAAAAATGTTAGTATCTTTCAAGAAAACAAAGCATTTTATGCAGGACAATGCTACCTCACAGGTAGAAATGTGTGTACCTATTTAAGTTTGGGTTCTGTGGGTTCAGCTGGAGTTTAGATAAAGTTCAGTTAGGGACAGGGACTTGATTTGAACTCAATTGAACCTCATTGATTGAGCAGTTGTCACGATGACAATGGGATAGAGGGGGACCGGAGCGCTTAGGCTGTCCCTTAAACTAGGGGGCCCTATGCTATCCCTAACCTCAGGGATACTCCTGATGTCCTGATGGTGGAGAGGCATAAGTCTACTTTTTGGCCCTTCTCTTGACCAGTCCTGATCTGATTCCATCTCCTCCTCCCCCAAGGAGGGATGGGACAGGAGTGTGATGATACCAACAAAATAAGACAGATAGAGGAAAACCAAAACTCTATCACACAATGCGCACACACAAGGTAAAGACAATAAGAGGTTCAGGAGGAAAAACAAGAGCAGGAAGTAAGCTACAAAACAACAGGGGTAAACTCCACAACCACACTAAGCAATGAGCACAACTTTCACCAGTAAGTATGGGGCACCACAGCTCACAGACCAAAATAGAATAAACTATAGCTGGCATGGGTAGAAGGTTTCAACCAGTATAAATAGGAGGGGAGCAAATGTGATAGGTCTCCCCACAACAACTAAACCCTCTCCCATGTAGACGATAATACTGAGACCAATTGGTCCTCCTAGGTACCCCTGACTAGAGCCCCTCCTGAAACATACAGAACTGGGGATGCCAACCATAGACACAAAAAAGCAGATATACCAGAAGATTCATTGATGGCAACTTCAGCAAAACAAAGGAACAAGGACCACTCTTCCTGATTATCAGAAACAAAACAATGCAAATACTGCTACAAATTCTAATTCACATGTTCTATTTGTCCATTAGACTGAGGGTGGAACACTGATGAATGAGAAAGTTTAATCCCTAACCGAGAGCAGAAAACTTCTCCAAAAGTGGTCAATAAACTGAGTTCCTCTATCAGAGACAACATTAGAGGGCACTCCATGGAGTTTGACAATCTTACGTATGAACACCAGGGCTGAGATCTTGGCATTAGGTAATGATGGTAAGGTAATAAAATCTGCCATCTGGGAAAACTCTTCCACCAACACCAGAATTACCATATTACAGCAGAGGAAGGTACAGTGCAGGAGATAATTATTTGATCCCTTGCTGATTTTGTAAGTATGCCCACTTTCAAAGACATGAACAGTCTATAATTTTAAGGGTAGTTTATTTTAACAGTTAGAGATAGAATATCCATAATAAAATCCAGAGAAGTAGGCCCAATTCTCCCAGAACCCTAACTCTTACTGAACCAGTTTCTAAACCACTTGCTTAACTCCCTAAGCTCCCGCTCTCTTCTTAGTGACGGTCATGGCAGTGTTTCTGAAAACAGAAGTCTAGACTTCAGTTTATTTCCTTGATCCCAGAAATAGTGTTTAAAGACCTTCCATCTCATTCTGACTTTGTCATTGGTACGGATGTGCATCATGACTGCTGGTAATACAATAGATTCTATAATGCCTACTGTTCATGTGTACACTGTTTAGAAGCTCTGCAAGGATGTTGGGACTCAGATTAATTTTTCCAATCTATTTTTCTTAGACAATTTGTCAGGAGTAAGCTCCTTGTACTATGCTCCATTCATATTGAATTCTAAGATCAGAGGTGTCAAATTAGGCCTCAAATCACATTCATACGTAGTCCAGATGACAGTAGAAATGACTGTTGGCCAATCACAACGAGTAACAAAATCTTTAATTTTCCCTGTTGTTGATGTAACATATTGTTTTCCAGGTGGAAAGGTGAAAATGTGGCAACAACAGAAGTGGAAAACTTTGTTTCAGGGTTGGATTTCATTGAAGAATCCAATGCTTTTGGTGTTGCAGTGCCTCGTGAGTGGAAAAATGTTTTTTTATTTTTTACTTATTTTCTGCATCACTCTAGACAATAAATACTAAACATTTTTAGGATATATATAAATATATATAAAAAATATATTTATATATATATATATATATATATATATATATATATATATATATATAAAAGATATAAACATACAAATAAATATATGTTATACTTAACAGTGACAGTGGGTTGGTATTGTAGAACACTCTAAAATGTAGAAGAGCTCAAAACATTTTATTTTAATGTTGCTATGCCAATAACTTCTTTTTAATATGATAAATACATTTTGCAAGAGGACTAGATGCATTGGAAGTAGGCTGACAAAGCATAAATAGGTATTAGTTTGTTACTTAGGATATAAAAAATTGTATATCATTATGTACAATACATTCACAACACTGATTTAGAAATCTCTTATAGCCATACATTATTTACAGCAAAACATAACACATATCAGAAGGTGAGAATGAAACATTTTTCATTTTCATTTGAATAACGTTACATAATGCATTTAGAAATTGATGGCAGCAAGAAGTCTCAGAAACATTGGGACAGGGCCATGTCTGCCATTGTATAGCATTTCCCTCTTCTTTTTACAACAGTCAGTAAATGTCTGGGAAGTGAGGAGACAATTGCTGGAGTTTTGGTAGAGGAATGTTGTCCCATTCTTTTCAGATGTAGGATTCTAGCCTCTTAAAAGTGCTGGGTCTTCAGATTTTTCGTTTTATAATGTGCGAAATGTTTTCTACTGGTGAAAGGTCTGCACTGCAGGCTGCCAGTCCACCACCACAACTCTCCTTCTAAGAAGTGCTGTGTGGGGTTTAGATTTGTCTTTCTCAAATATGCAAGGCCTTCACTGTAATAGATGTTGTCTGGATGGGAGCATATGTTGTTCTAAAGCCTCGGTATAATGCTCAGCAGCTATGATAATACCTTACAAGATGTGGCTCATACTATACGCACTAAAGTAACCACATACCATTAGAGATGCAGACCTTTGAACTGTGCGCTGAAAATAGACTGGATGGTTATTTCTTCTTGATTCAACAGGACATAACATCTGTGGTTTTGTTAGAAATTTAAGATTTTGATTCATCTGGCCACAAATCCGTTTTCCAGATTGTCTCAGTCCAATGTAAATGAGCTTTGGACTTGTAAAAAATGCAGTGCTTCTGGATGGAGCTGATATGACTTCTTTGTATGATAGAGATCTAACTTGCATTGCATCTAACTAGATTGTACAGCAAACTGTTTTCACATACATTCTTGTTTTGAATACACTGTTGTCCAAGAGCCTGTAGATCACAAGCCTCTAATATTGACTGTCAAACTTGTCCCTTGCGCACATGGATTTCTCCAGAACCTCTAAATTATTTGCTGATATTATGTACTGTAAATAGCGGGATAGGCAAAGTCTTTGCAATTTTAGGTTGAGGAACATTCTTCTGAAATTATTCCACAATCTTTGGATTGGATGTTCAAAGATTGGTGAACCTCTGACCAACTTCGCTTCTAAGAGGCTCTGCCTCTCTAACATGCTTTTGTTCATGCACAGTCATGTGTCTTAGGCTGTATTCACACATCTGTTTGACACATCCAAGTGCGGTCCATTTTTTTTTTCTCAGAAATTGCACTGACCCTTTGAGATTTACCGAGCCATACACACATCCATTTTAAATTGGATCTGTCCAAGAGCATATGCTAAGGGTGCTTTACATGCTGCGACATCGCTAGCGATTGCTAGCGATGTCGAGCGAGATAGCACCCACCCACATCGTATGTGCAACATTTGGTAATCGCTGCAGTAGTGAACATTATCGCTACAGCAGCGTCACACGCACATACCTTGTCAGCGATGTAGCTTTGACCACCGAACAATCCCTCCTCCAAGTGGGAGGTGTGTTCGGCGTCACAGCGACGTCACTGCGACGTCACTAAGCGGCCGTCCAATAGAAGCGGAGGGGGGGAGATGAGCGGGACGTAACATCCCGCCCACCTCCTTCCTTCCGCATTGCCGGTGGACGCAGGTAAGGAGATGTTTGTCATTCCTGCGGTGTCACACACAGCAATGTGTGCTGCCGCAGGAACGACAAACAACATCGTACCTGTATCAGCAACGATATTAAAGAAAGGAGCGACGTGTCAACGATCACCGTTTTTGGACGATTTTGCGATTGTTGAGCGTTGCTCCTTGGTGTCACACGCTGCAATGTCGCTACCGGCACCGGATGTGCGTCACTAACGATGTGACCCCGACGATATATCGGTAGCGATGTCACAGCATGTAAAGCACCCTTTAGTCTCATTTGTTTTGCGGATCAGACATATTCCTTCACATTGTTGAAATTTTTACGAGACTTAGAGGCCGTAAGGAAATAATTGTATCTGCTATCATTTTCCCTATTCTAGATCATGAAGGTAAAATTGGGATGGTTTCCATCAAGCTTAAAAAAGGAAGATTGTTTGATGGGGATGCATTGTTTTCACAAGTTACTGAATATTTGCCCAATTATGCTCGACCTCGGTTTGTAAGAATACAGGTAAGACCATCTTAAAAGTGAATCACTCCTATAAAGCAGGACAGTCAGCTGTCTTCATACGTCTATTTTAGTAAATACTTGTATTCATCATAAAAACATTGTGCCGCTCCTCTGTTATTTCTCCTAGTAATGTATTAATAATAAATTACCATTTGCATTGTCAATGGGATATGTCAAACAAAGAGATTAGATAATGTTTAATCAATCCCAACAGTATCAGACTAAAATAACGCCTAGTTATTGATAAAGCTCAACAAAATTTACCAGAGAACCTGTCAGCCGTATTTAGCAATATAAAGGGCAGGCATAGCCCTAATGAAGCAGTTATATTGATTAAATTGACACCTTTGGTGAATTAATTTGATTTCATTAAATTAATTTGATTTATGGTTCTGTTTAATCAGGATTTGACATTTAAGGGTATGTGTGCACGCTGCAGATTAGGTGCAGAACTTTTTTATGCCATGCGTTTTTTTACTGTATTCAATGGCTGGAAGGGCTAATAAACGCAGGACAAAAACACACCAAGGATTCACATGTTGCCTCTTTTGTCCGCCATAACTGCAAGGAAAAAAGAAGCAACGTGCGCACAGCAGTTCTGAATTCTCATGAACTTTGCTGGGAGAAGGATAGACATGCAGTTTTGGGTAAGAAACAGCACCAAAAACGTGGCAAAAACGCATAAAAAACGCAGCATGTGCACACAGCCTAAGGCCCCCTTCACACATCAGTGATTCTGGTACGTATGTGCTTTTTTTATATGTACCAGAATCACTGACATACGCAGACCCATTATAATCAATGGGTCTGCTCACACATCAGTGATTTTTCACTGAACGTGTCTCCCTGCAGCGTACACTCGTGGTTTCTGCACGAAGACAAGTCAGTTTTTTTCTGGCATCACTGATGACCCACGGACCACAGTATGATATGTGATCCGTGTGTGATCTGTGAAACACGTACCAGAAAATCACGGACATATTAAATATTAAATATTTTCAACTTACCTTGATGGCGATTTGCTCTGCAGCCTCCGCTCTCGGCAGCTCCTGCGTGGCTCATGAATAATCATGAGAGCAGGAATAGCCGACCAGGAAGTAGCTGTTGAGAGCGGTGGGCGGATGCTGCAGAGCCGAGGAGTAATGTACTTGGGTACAATGTACTTTATTAACCCCCCAATGTGTTGGGGGGTTAATAAAGTGGTGAAAGAGGGTATTTCTTGTATTTTATTCCAAATAAAGGATTTTTTCAGTGTTTGTGGTTTGTTTACTTTCACTTACAGATTAGTGATGGGGGTGTTTCAGAGATGCTGTCATTACTAATCTGAGGCTTAGCAGCAGCTGTGGGCTGTTATTAACCTCTCATTATCCCGATTACCACCGCATCAGGGCAATTTGGAAGAGCCGGGTAAAGCACCAAGCTTGTTGCATCTAATGGAGGCGACAATCTTGGGCAGCTACAAGTTGCTATTTTTAGGCTGGGGGTGGCCTAATAACTATAGGCCTCCCCAGTCTGAGAATACCAGCCACAACTGTCGGGCTTTATCATGGCTGGGTATTAAAATTGTGGGGGGACCGCATGTCGGTTTTTTAATTATTTATTTAAATAGTTTTAAAAAAAAATCTGCAAGCAGTTCCTCTCTTTTTGATACATAGCCAAGATAAGTGCATGGCTGGGCGCTGCAGCCTGTAGCCGTATGCTTTCTCTGTGCTGGCATAATATGGGGGGACCATATGCCAATTGCTTTATTTATTAATTTTTACTGCACAATCTATACGCACACAATGCTTGTGAGTGGAAGTGTCAGATACACTTTCACACAGGCTGGGGTGGGTCTGTCTGAAACCAATCACAATTGTCGGTGGGCGGGGAAAGCAGTGCATATTTAATTATCAGCTTCGGAAGTGAATGCATGACCTGGAAGGAGTATAGAGCCATGATACGGAGCTTCGGTAAGTAGACTGTGCGTTCTACTACCCCTCTATCCCTTCCACCACCATTTGTAATTGCCGGATTCTGGTCTCCATAGAGTTACCAAATTAAAAAAAATAATTAATAGGGACCAACCGGTCTCAATTATCTGCGGGTTTGCTCATCTCTAGTCACTGATCATTCAGTGACCTGCCTCCTTTTTGAAATTTTGCACCACTGTCATTGGCATTTGCGCAGTTTGATTCCATGTCTGATCTACTGGTCTTCAATAAAATGGCAATGGAGACAGGGCATGTGCAGATCAAGATCTTGGCTCAATAACGTTTTGTCATTGAAAAGGATTGATTGTAAAAAAAAATGTAATGTTATAATAACCTATATAGATTCTGACAATTCAGTAGATATTCCTGCTGTCTAGTAACTACATTTCATTTTGTTAATCCCTACAGGACTTCATTTCAGTCAATGGCACTTACAAGCAATATAAAATGGATCTGATCAATGATGGCTTCAATCCGTCCTGTATTAAAGATCCGCTATACTTCTTGGATGATACACATAAAACCTACAGGCCATTGGATCTCAAGATTTACAATGATATTTTAGGACAAAAAATTAAACTTTAGAATGATTGAAGGGATTTCTAAAAGTATTTGCATTTACTATAGAGAAAGATTTAGGCCCTGATTCATCAAGATTGATCAATATTGGCATATTTCACTCAAGTTTTGACGAGAAGAGTGCGCTGAATTTAAGATGTGCCAAATTCAGTTTTGCACCACTTATTGAATTTGGAGCATCTTTCAGCTGCTCTGCGCCATCACAAAAAGGGACTGGAATACATTTCTGTCATAATTAGTGATGACCGAGCACTAAAATACTCGAGTGCTCAGTACTCAAATCAAGCAAATCGGACAAGCTCGACTCGAGAAACAAGTATAGTGGCAGTGAATGGGAAACTTGAGTATTTTTCAAGAAGACCATAACAGGAGGAAATTTCGAAAATGGATTAAATCAACGCTGAAATGGAACGGGAACACCATGGTTAAAATGCCTGGACACATCTCTGACTCCCAGGGAAAGAAAGAAATAATTAAAAAAAATTACATGGGGTCCCCCTCATTTTTGATAACCAGCCAAGGTAAAGCAGATAGCTGGGGTCTGATATTCCCTTGTTCACCAATTTATAATCAAGAATATTTGCACAAAGCTCATCTGTCGTAATCCACAATTCCAGAATGCAGCTCCAGTGACTGTGAATAGCAGTAAAGTACAATTATTCACAGGCACTGCGTGGTGACTACAACTCTGATCAGAGCTGCTGGCTTAACGGTGCACTTGGCGAGATACGGCAATGTTGATAAGCACTGTTGTCACTACACGGCGTGTGTGAATAGCTGTACTTAATCTGCCCCCAGCTGTCTGCTTTAACTTAGCTAGTTATCAAAAATAGGGGGGACCGCACTTCATTTTTTCAATTATTTGTTTATTAACAACAAGTAAAATAAACTACACATTCAATGAGCTAATTATATATCTGACGAATATCTTGCGCCTTGCGTGTATAGTTTACTGTACTTGTTAAATAAATTAATTTAAAAAATGACATGGGGTTCCCCCTATTTTTACTACTGTACTTTACTGCTGTTCACAGTCGGTGGAGCTGCATTCAGGGATGGTGGCCTATGATGGAAAAGCTTCCTTGGAACATTTTTGATAATATATTGGTGAATGAAGGATAGGGAGTCTTTATTTAAATAAAGTATTTTTGTGTGTTTTTTTTTTCTTTTTACTTACGGGGGTGTCTGGTAGACACCTCTCCATTATTAACCCCTGGACTTGAGGCCAGCTGTCAGTTAACAGATGACATCAACCCCAAAAGTATTACCCCAATTACCATCATGCCAGTGCAACGGGAAGAGCTGGGCAAAGCGCCAGAATTGGCACATCTAAAGTGATGCGCCAATTCTGGGTAGGCATCGGGCTAGTATTTTATTTGCTGAGTAGGGGCCAATATCTCAGACTGATAATACCGGCCCCAGCTCTCTGATTTACCTTGGCTGGTTATCAAAAATAGGGGGGATCCCATGCTGTTTTTTTTAAGTTATTGATTTGGTTAAATAAGGCTAAAAACACCCATTAGTGCCACATGAAAAGCTCTAAAGGGTGCTAGTGTACAAACCCTCCTGTAATCTAAGCTCTCCCTCCTAGATCAACTCTCCCTGACTTGCTTCCAGATGACAGTGTGCTGAGCATCACGCCCCCGAGTCTCATATAAGACTCGATGATGTTGGCCAATCAAGGTAATGGCAGTAGTCAACATGACTAAGGCATTACCATGTATGGCAGGCAATCATCGCATGTTCATTGGCTATCTAACGGCCACAAAATATGCGGGGTGAGGACTCGAGCATGACGCTTGAGCACTCATGATATTCGGCCGAGTAACGAGTGTGCCCGAGTACCCCGATACTCGGTCGAGTATCAAGCAGTGCCTATCACGCTTGCTCATTACTAGTCATAATAAACACCATTGAATATATTCCCTTCCTGCTAACCTACACCCGCTCAAAAACATTGGTAACATTTTAAAGGGGTTGTCCGGACTTTAGTTAAAAGTCTGCAGTGACTCTGTGCGACGGCAGACTTTTAAAACCGCAAAGCTCGTGACCGCAAGTAGACAATTTGCATTCTTCTGGCCATGTTCCAAATAGACAGATTCAACAAGGCTCAATACAAGTGAAATGAGCAAGACCGCGCATATCTAGTCAACACATGACATATATGCAAATCACGCACTTGCAGGGTGCGGTTCATGTGTTGTGAGGATGCAGAAGTCCACAGTCACATAGTGTAATTGCGGAGTTTTAGCAAAAGACCGTACAATTCCCTATGTGACTGCAGACTTATAACTCCTAGTGGCGCACGCGCTGTGCGCTGTGGGGATTCCCCAGTGTCAGAGCTGGGAACAATGGTCACAAGGCCGTGAGTGTGCAATATGCATACTCCCGACCACATTCCAGCTATATGGGTGTTCCCTCAATGCAAATGTATTAGATAAGGCCGCTAACCTCTATTCAGATTCTAGTTGGGCTTGTACATATCACAAACTCGTGGACACATGACTGCCATTATCGGCTCTGACACCGGAGAATTCTCACAGCTCACAGTACAGGTGATGTGAGAATCATAAGTCTGCAGTCACATAGAGGGACATAGAGTGACTGCAAACTTGTGGATTTAGATGGGACAACCCCTTTAATGGATTAGTTTTTCAGATATTAAATATTTGTTCCCATCTCAATCTTTCATGGCTGAGACTGGAGTTACTCCTTCCAGGTGCTGATTATAGATGGAGGCTACAGAAGTAGCCAAGTGTGGACCATCAATGCTAACTCATGAGTTATTCTCTGAATTATGGAAATAGCGTAGTTCTCTACACTACACTGTTTCTATAACTCCAATTTATTTTATATGGGCATGGTGTGTCAGTGGTTAGCACTGTTGCTCTGTAGTGCTTGGATCCTGGGTTTAAAGACGTTCGTATGTTCTCGCCATATGGCTTGTGTATCCTCTGACTACTCCATTTTCCTCCCACACTCCAAAAACATACTGAAATGTGAAATTATGATAATGTCTGTAAAACTCTGCAGAAAGTATTCGCATTGTATAAGGAAATGTAATAAATATGTTTTGATTCCGCAGTCCCATCTCATATGGTTGATACCTGGACAGTGTGTTTTCCATTTCAGCTGTGAAATTAGCATATAAAAATGTTCACAGTCACAGTCCCTGCCCAGAGCAAAATGGAAAGAAAAAAATAAAAAAAAAAAAATAGTGTTTTAGTTTAAAAATAAATTGTTTCACATTGATTGCTTTGGAAATTTGGAATTCAAAGTATGTCCAGGAGTATCCTTTTATTGATTAAATGTCATGATAAATAATAAACTTTACATAAAAACTACTTTAACCTCTGCTGGGCATTGTTTTAATCTATTTAATTAAAGATAAAATTTAAGATGTACCTTAAAGAAGCACTCCCATCAAGTTTTTTATTATCATTAAATCTTTGTAAAAGTACATGTAGTGTAGTGAGAATGTAATAATATACTCCCTTACCACCATACTCTTCTGGATCCAGCGGCATTCTGCTCCTCTTCTCAGTGATGTGACTAAATAATAATAATAAAAATAATAATAATAATACTCTGTGCTCTGTGTGACCCAGAAGTGGCTTTTACAGTTTAAGTCTATGGCGAGTCAGTGGAGTTAAATTATAAAAGAGATTTCCAGTCATACATATGTAGGAGGTGGTCGTGTGCCTCCTTCCTTCTTTTTTATGCTGTTTGTCTGTGTTGTGAAGATAATGTGTTTTCGGTACCAAGTATGCTGTTAATGTATTTGATGAAATGACCACTGCTGCTGCTAGTGAAGTGAGGTTTCCCGATGTAGCAGAGCCAGGACCATGGAGCATCCGGAGCCACTTACCGGTCGGGAAGGAGCAGCGGAGGATTGGATGTTAGATAAGATAGGAGAGGAGTGACAGTTGTCCAGTGGGTTGGTTAGAGAAACGAGCCTGAAAAGAGGGAGTTCTGCAGAATGGTTTGAAGAAAAAAGACGTGGCACTGTTGTCAGTAACCAGTCAGGGAACCCTGAGGTAACCTCTTAAGGGTCCGAAGACTACGGCTCATGCTGGCAAGCTCAGGGAAGTCACGAAATTAGACAGCCATCGCGGTCCAGAAGTGGACAGCGGTGAGAAAAGTGGGAGTATAGAGACACAGGTGCCCGGCAGCTTGGCCGCTAGTTCCAAGATAGCGAGGATAAGTCAAGAGAGAGTACCCCGAAGACACAGTAACCGCAGAACCATCAGGAGTGAGGCCATGTCTGTCATAGTGTGGAAAAAATAAACTGTTCAAGTTTTGATTTACCAAGAGTACTTCAGTGTCATGTGTTTGTCTACTGCACAAGCCAAAGAAAGCAGTAATGCGGGCGTCACACGATAAAATCTATCGTGCGATCGCACGAGCGATCATACCCGCCCCCGTGGTTTGTGCGTCATGGGCAATTAGTTGCCCGTGGCGCACAAAGTCGTTAAACCCCCGTCACACGTACTTACCTGCTGAGCGACGTCGCTGTGGGCGGCGAACATCCACTTCCTGAAGGGTGAGGGACGTTTGGGGTCACAGCGACGTCACACAGCCGCCGGCCAATAGAAGCGGAGGGGCGGAGATGAGCGGGACGTAAACATCCCGCCCACCTTCTTCCTTGAGCATTGCCGGCGGCCGCAGGTAAGCTGCAGTTCATCGTTCCCGGGGTGTCACACGGAGCGATGTGTGCTACCCCGGGTACAATGAACAACCGGTGCAAATAAGAATAAACAATTTTTTAAAAATAAACGACGTGTAAACGATACACGATTTGTAACTGATTTGCGATCGTTCTGAGACGCTCATAGGTGTTACATGAAACAACGTCGCAAACAATGCCGGATGTGCATCACAAAAACCGTGACCCCGACGACATATGGCACGATAGATCGTCTCGTGTGACGCCCGCATAAGTGTCGCAGACGCCGCATTAAGTCATACACACACACACACTGACTCTCTCTGGCGAAGCAGTGCAGGGCTCCCACCACCCAGTGTACAAACCATTCTTCACATACAGCATAGAGTAAGTGGGAGAGTCTGAAGTGCAGTGACCAGGGGTGGGATTCAGTCAGTCCTCTCCAGTTCAGGGGAACTCATTATTAAAATTGCAGCCAGTTTCCCAAACTGAAAAGAAGCAGCACCCCGACCCAGTTCTGGGGGCCTGCTGGTTTCAACTAAATGTGCATCCTCGGAAGCACAATCAGTTGAAATATATCATGGTGCAGGAAACCCTTCATGCACTGCAAGTTAAAATAGCCACCTGTGATGCCCTGGCAAAACCAGGTAGTCACAAATAAGCCCCCGCATTACACCATTCCCTCACGAGGAAACATACAGCCAACCAGAAACCCTAATCACCCCCCCTTAGGGAAAGATAGACACACCAGTGGGCGTGACCAGGCAGTTGGGACACGCCCACCCAGGGGTTCAGACAGCACGGGGTGGGAAAACAGCTGATCAGTCTAGATTAGTCTGAAGTTCAGTTTGGAGAGGAGTGTGAACTGGAGCTAAGTGTAGCTCCAACAGGAAGGTTCAAGTTGAATGGTGCCAGGGTTGGAGCCCTGGTGCCACTGGCTAGGAGGCAGATGGTAGTCTCCGTCAGCAGGAGATGGGAAGACGGCTTGGCAGAACCGAGGTGGACCAGGACAGGGTTGTAGCCCGCCGGTACCGACACGGGGAACCGACTCGGAAACTGTAGCACAAAGGGGGGTACTCGGACCTTAAAGCCAGAACCCGGAACCAAGCGGACTGGTTAATTCACCGATTGAGGCCAGGACTAGAGGTCCTGTCCCATCCAAAGTCCCTCATAAAAGACAACAGCCCTCTGATAGCGATAAGAGGTCACCGCCAGGGCCCATAGATCCCACGGGCCAGCGTCTGCGTGCATGCTCCTTAGGCCACATCCAGCCGGGAGCGGACTTCTGAGTTTCCCACTAGGAAAGTCCAGCTAAGGCTGCTTTCACACATCTGGTTTGTGCTGAGCGGCACAATCCGGCTCAAAAACCTATGCAACGGATGCGGCGAAAAAAACGGATCCGTTGCATAAGTTTTTCCCATGCGGCCCATCCGGTTTTTGACGGATGCAGCTTGATACTGAGCATGCGCAGTACAAAAAAATGCATCCGGCGACCGGATGCGGGTTTTGCCACAGGACGCCGCATCCGGCGTCCATAGGCTTGCATTGTGAATCGCGCCGGATCTGTTTTTTTCGCCGCACGAAAAAACGTGCCAGGCAACATTCCATCCGGCTGCCGCATGGGATAAATATGCCGCATCCGTCAAAAAACAGATGCAACGCAAGGCCATGCAGCCCAATATAGCGCTAATGAAAGTCTATGCGGGAAAAAATGCAACCAGCGGCAAAAAAAATGGTTGCGTTTTTTCTGCAGAGCGCCGTATTGTGCCGCATGGCAAAAAGCGGATGTATGAAAGCAGCCTTACACAAACAGTGCAGAGGAGCAGAGGAAAAGGATAGAGACCACCAGCCGGGTGGGGGAGCCGAATGCAACCGGCCGCGGCACCGGCCACCATCACCTTGGTTTACCAGAGACTTGTGTGGTTTATTAACCGTGAGTACACCAACACTCCCTGCGGTCGATATCCCCTGCACCGAGCCACCGGACCCGGGGCCACCATCCCTGCCCACTGAGGGGTTAACAACTTGCTGCACAACATCTTCCCCGAGTGCCCCATAACAGAAGTGGTGGTGTCCCATCTCACCACACACCGTGGGTGGTGTCACGAACTTACTACGTACATCTAGCCCGTATATCTATGTCCCCCCCATTTATTCGGCGTGTCCGCGAGAGCCCCGGTTTCGGAGACCCTCAAACCATCACCCCTGAAGGCCCAGATCCAAGCAGCGCCGGCTGCTGGCACGGGGGCGGCACACACCATCTTATCATAGACTGGCAGCTGACATCAACACGCACTTTGCTGGCATCAGCCGCTGCCTTATCAAAGGCCGGTAACTGACATCAGTACATACATTGCAGGCATCAGCCGCTGACCTTTCAGCATCTGAAGTTAGCTTGTATGTCACTGGAGTATGACATCACTGCCATGCGCCGGCCTGTCTGCCCCACCAATAAAGCAAGAAGAGGACGGTGCTGGACTATGGACAGGAAAGTAGATTTTTTTTTAACTTTATTCATATGGGGACTAGGAGGGATGACATATGGGGACTAAGGTGGGTGACTAAATGAAAACAGGATGGGGGATTACACGGGGACCAGGATAGATGACATATGAGGACCAGGATGAGAGATTATATGAGGAGCAGAATGGAGAACATATGGGGACTGAGATGAAGGATTATATGGCGACCAAGATGGGTGACATAAGGACCAGAATGAGGGACATATGGGGACCATGATGGGGGTACATTATTACATAAAGAGATCAGGATGGGGGATATTACAAGAAAGAGTCCAGAATGGAGGACCTTATTACAGGAAGGGGCAAGTACAGATGAAATTATTACAGGCTTGGGAACATTATTATAGCAAGGGGCCACAATGGATGACATAATTACTATATGGGGGCTAGAATGAGTAACATAGATTATTGGTTTATGGTAGCATTTGGGGGCCAAAATTACTGTAGGGGGCAATTAGGGGGCATTATTAGTGCTGTAATATATTTCACTTTTGAAGATATTGTTTTCCATGGAGGGGAACAAAAGGGAGGTTCTGTTACTGTGTAGGATGGCTCTATGTCACTTTGTTATTCATCTGGCACAGTGTAGAAGTCAGAAAAATGTGGGAATGTGTTTTAGAAGCGATCAGTTATAGATCACTGTGTTATTTTCTGCAGAGGCGAGTCCTGACAGGAAGAAGGGATAGTGGTCAACACCGGATAAAGAGGAAAAGCAAAGATGAATGATTTCAACTAGAGACATCACTGTTAAGTAGCTGCATTATGTGTACATTTACATTATACACCATATAGTATAAAAAGAGCTCCTGTGTATAATGTCATCGGTAATAACTGTATTACCTGTACACCACATACTATATACAGAGTTTTTGTTGTATAATGTTACTTGTGATTGCTGCATCACCTGTAGAGTATATACTATGTACAGAGCTCCTGTGTATGATGTCACTAGTGATTACCGTATTACCTGCACACTATATACTGTATATAGTGCTTTTGTGTATAATAACACTGGTGATCCCTGTATTTTCTGTACACTATATACTATTCTATACACTATATACAAAGCTTATGTCTATAATGTCATTAATGATGATATTAGCACTATTAGTATTGTGGTTATTATTAATGATAACTATTGTATTATTCAGTCTCTATATGGTGATATTATGTGGACTAGTAATGGTGTAGCAGTATTTCTCTTTGTATATTGTACTATTTGTTCACAATCTGGTGATAATTTGTGGTCTGGTCATGGTGTGGCAGTATTTGTCCCTTGTACATGGCATTAGTTGGTCACTATGTGGTGGTGATAATATGTGGTCTGGACAAGTTGTGGTAACCTTGTATGTGCAATTATTTGATCACTATGTGGTAGTAATATATTGTCTGGTCATGGTATGGTGGTATATTGCAAATTATTGACCTGTGACTGATGCTAGAGATTAGTTGCAGACAGTTGAGCTGGCAGATGGACCGGAGGTCATCCTTTCAATTTGAGCAAAGCTCCTTTAGTACTAGTTTAAAAAATTTGAAGAAAACCCTTTTAATACTATTCTACTACTGATAGCGGTCAGATACCACAATTATGGACATATATTAGGCATATAACAGGAATGGTCTCACCAACTCCTTCCACAGATGGGGGGCAGGCAGTCTCTCCTTTGGATTCCTGGGTTCAGCATGCTAATCCAGCATTCACTCTCCCTGTCCAATCAGGAGACCATAAAATAACAAAATTACCTGCCACCCCAAACTCCCGCCCTAACAAGGACGGTCCACATCTATTGCAAGGTTGGACCCCTAAGCTGACCCTGTTGGTGTCCCGACGCATTTCGTCCACATCGACTCTTCAGGGGACATATTAGAAATATACCAGGTCCTCACTGCCAGCCCTCACATGCCTCAGATGTCAAAAGAGTCTGGCTCGTATAAAGTGGGGTCTTTTAAACATGGCGTTAATGTGGCTCCTCCAATCAGGAGGGACAACTCACCTGATGTTTAATTCCATTAGTGTTGTATAGATGATAATATAATCCCATTAGTGTTCAGCACGTGTAGAGCAGCGTCCAAAGCTGCTCAGCGTGCGTTTCACCCAGGACCGCCCATGGCTGTCAATAGACAGTGATGATAGGAGGAGAGGAACGCCTCCCCCCCATCCCATAGTGCGTCCCCTCCATACGTCATCTAACATATGTTACAATAGCGTCCCACATAGAGGGAATCTCCAAAGAGCGGACGCACGTGACTAAAGGGGAGGGCCTCCTTCTCCTCCCCATCCGGAGCGCTTCTCCCTATTGCGTCCCCCAGGCTTGCGTTCCACGAGCGTTCCACCCAGGGAACGCCCCCGGAGACGCATCACAGGAAGAAAGCACCTCCCCTACCATCGGAGATACACACCCCGCTCAAGCTCCATTGGCCCAAAACCCAATCACTCATGCACCAAGAGACTCTTTTGACATCTGAGGCATGTGAGGGCTGGCAGTGAGGACCTGGTATATTTCTAATATGTCCCCTGAAGAGTCGATGTGGACGAAATGCGTCGGGACACCAACAGAATTGGACTAACGTCTGTTGATTTGGCATAATCACCCTTGTTTTTGTCTATTATGTTGGTTTGTTTATTTGTTTTGAGCTAGTGGCCTTCACCATGATTTTCTAAATGCGGTATGAATTGCCTTGGGATATCTGGGCACGCATATGATGTATACATGGTGAGGGCTTTGTGAGTTGACGAAATATAACTAGAGGAAATGGGTTCCTCTTTTTAGAATATATTTAATAAAGGATTAATTTTAATGCTGTTACATACACATCAGATTACTAAGAAAAGCGCTTTGCTTAGTTACCCGATATTTACCCTGGCTACGTGTGCAGGGAGCCAGCGCTGGCAGCCTGTAAGCGGCATACGTTGGTAACCAGGGTAAATATCGGGTAACCAAGCAAAGCGCTTTGCTTAGTTACCCGATATTTACCCTGGTTACCAGCGTACACTGCTTACACAGTCGGTGCTCGTTGGTCTTCCGCAGTCAAACACACCGATGCATGTTGCACAGCGGGAGACCAACGAGCAAAAGAAGGTCCTGATCGTTTTGTAACGATCAGCGACCTCGCAGCAGGGGCCTGCTCGCTGCTACATGTCACACACAGCGATATCGCTGGTGAGGTCACTGATACGTCACAAAACCTGTGAAAATGTCAGCGATCTCGCTAGTGATATCGCTATATGTGTTGGGGGCTTATCAGTCAAAGAATAGGAAACTTTAGCCCAATGCCTTGTTTTTATACTGTACATCCTGCTTCATAAACAGTAGAATAAAAAGAGAATTCAAAAAATGTCTTATGTCCCCCAAACTACCCTTATAAATCCCCTCTGGCTTAGTGCTCTGGTGTCACTTTGCAGCTATAACAAAAGATACAGCCACAAAATCACTGCAGCCAAGTACCAACAATCGCAGGGACCAACAGAGCATCAGTGCTTGAGTTGCGAGGAATTTATCACTTCATGCTATTTTTATATATTCTCAGAAAACCCCTTTAGTGTACAGTATGTTCACATGTACCAATTCTGCATAAAAAATCAGAGTGTTGGCAGTAAAAATTTAACGATTAGTACAAACATTTTGTAGTGTTTTTTGTGCTTTTACAGGCTTTTTTATAGCCTTTTTACTTGCGTTTTTGTTTTCCATTTATGAATAGGGTAAAAATGCAGCAAAAATACTGAAAGAATTCACAAGTAGTGATGAGCAAACCTGTTGATATTTGGGTTTGCTGAATCAGCACGGACTAAACAAAAATTGTTTCAGCAGCTGAACTTGACCCCGGACAACAAACCCCATACAAGTCAATGGGGACAAAACGTTCTGGGCTGTAAAATGGCCATACTATGCGCTTGGGGGGTTACAAATGGAAGTTAAATGCCAGTAAGAGAAGGATAGTTATACATACCATGTTTCCCGGAGGATCACACTGCAGTCAGACTCTCTTCCAGACCCGCTTATTAGGCTTCATAAATAATTACTGCTTTCCCGTCCACCCTCTTTGCCAGTGTCTATGACTGGTTGCAGACTGCCATACATGCCACGTCTGTGATTGATTGCAGTCAGTTTGCCATATGGTAGTGTAAAAAAGACAGCTACAGGCTGCAGCTCCCACCTGTGAGCTTTGCCGTGGCTGGATATCAAAATAGAGGGGATCCTACTGCATTTTTTAAAAATTATTTAAATAAATAATTTAACAAAAAGGTGTAGGGTCCCCCCCATTTTTTATATCCAGTCACAGTATAGCAAACAGGTGGGGGCTGGTATTATCAGGATGGGAGGAACCATGGATATTAGCCCACCTCACAGCATAAAAATACCAGCCCACAATTGCCCAGAATTGACACATCACTTTGGATGTGCAAATTCTGGCGTTTTAATTGACTCATCCCGATTGCCCTGGTGCGGTGGTAATTGAGGTAATATAATGGGTTAATGACAGCTGTGATTTGTCAAAAAATGACAGCTGCCATTAAGCCCTAAATTAGTAATGGGAGATGTCTATGAGACACCCCCTTTACTAGCTCTGGAAGTGATAAGGAATAAAACACAAACACAGAAAAAATTCCTTTATTTGAAATACAATGCACACATCCTCTTTCACCACTTCATTAACCCACAAAACACCCTTGCAAATCTGACATAATCCATACAAAGTCACATGACGATCCTCAGCTCTGCTACATTCAAAGGCTGCAGAGAGGGAAAACATGTCCACTATCTACAGGCTCCAGGAATCATTGAAACAATTTTCATAGACAAAAGGGGATCTATATCATTATGATTATACATTTTGAATAAGTGTCATCTGACCATGATAATCCCCATAATAGGATTTATATAATAGGAAAACTCCAATTCAAACTCTGAAGAAATGTGAAACCACACAATGGAGTAATTGCTATCCAAAAGTATTTTATTAAACAATCACAAACATTTAAAAGGGGTGCACAAATACACTCCTATCCTGGTAACCAGAAGTAAGAGGACATAGAAAACCTCACAAACGTGGGGACCGAGGCCAGAAGGTAAGTATAAAGGTCTGTGTCTGGTGGATCATAAGGCAAATCGCCTATCTAGTAACCCATATTATATGTACTCAGGTACAGACTGTAGAACTTTCCTCTCATAGCCTCACCAGCGAGTGTGCGCAGTAAAATCTCCCAGAGTGCTCAAATGAGCAGGGACGGAGACATCATTATCTAAATTACATACTGGAGGTTGAGGTAGGAAGGGAGCCGTTCCAAGGTCCATGCCCGACGCGCGTTTCGGGTACCTTTCTCAGGGGCACCGCACGCTGTCATGGACCCCTTTCCCTCACCCTTAAATACCTAGTGGCCTCCAGCTGTTGTCCATCAGCCCGCCCGTCACGCGCACGCGTACATCGTGTCTCGGGGATGTCAATATACAGACCGGCGGTAAGCGGTGACACACTGCGCATGCGTTGGACAAAAGTCTCCAATGACGTCTTTAGCGCATGCGCACAGCCACCTTAGATGCCGCCGGGTGTATACACCCGAGAATCGCGTCTGGACGGCGCGCTGGGTAGGTCAAAGATGGACAAATGAAAACGGACTAGTAAGGATAACATCTGCATCAAATATTTACATAATGTAATCATGTTAGTGTACTTGTATATTACAATGCTCCGTCCATATAGATGGATGCAGCCTACAGCAAACAGTAGAGGGCACGTTAGTTTTACATACAGGTACATTATATCCATGTACATAGACACAGACTACGAAAAGCAATGTAAGATAATTGCACATTCAAATTGAGTGTCCAGTCTGTGTCCATGGTTGGACGAATGTAACCATTATCTCCCATATATTATGACAGCCCATAAAATAAATCTGAATGGCTCAGTCATACATCAAAAACATTCACGTTCGGCTATAGCATAGTAAACTAGAACTTCGCCATATGGACACATACAATCTCAAATCAGGACACAAATGTACATCAGAAAAAATTGCTTTATCCAGTGGTTCTTCATAAGTCAGCCATAGGAACTTTCGTAGTATCCTTATTCGTAGTTCCGAATTCATATCTCATAAATGAGAGGAATTCAGCGGTGGGATCCGTGGGGGAAATCTTAAAATGGCCCTCTCTAAACTCGAGTGTAGGTGGATTTTCTCTTTAGGGACCCTGGCTCCTGCAGGACTGAACGAACAATTAAGTTTTGCCCCATTCCTTAACACCTGAAATTTCCAAATGGGGGTTTCCTTAAAAATCCTAACCTGTTTGAAGGGTTGTGTTTGGTTTTTGTCCTATGGACGATCATGTTGCAATATTTACTTGTTATTGTGCTGCTTTTTAATTGCATGTTGTTTTATTCCAGTAACTTGTTCCATCTGAGGAGTGTTTGGATTCCCGTTTTCCCTCTCCATCCCTGTGTCCTCTCATATGGATGGAGTATTGTAATATACAAGTACAATAACATGATTACATTATGTAAATATTTGATGCAGATGTTATCCTTACTAGTCCGTTTTCATTTGTCCATCTTTGACCTACCCAGCGCGCCGTCCAGACGCGATTCTCAGGTGTATACACCCGGCGGCATCTAAGGTGACTGTGCGCATGCGCTAAAGACGTCATTGGAGACTTTTCTCCAACGCATGCGCAGTGTGTCACCGCTTACCGCCGGTCTGTATATTGACATCCCCGAGACACGATGTACGCGTGCGCGTGACGGGCGGGCTGATGGACAACAGCTGGAGGCCACTAGGTATTTAAGGGTGAGGGAAAGGGGTCCATGACAGCGTGCGGTGCCCCTGAGAAAGGTACCCGAAATGCGCGTCGGGCATGGACCTTGGAACGGCTCCCTTCCTACCTCAACCTCCAGTATGTAATTTAGATAATGATGTCTCCGTCCCTGCTCATTTGAGCACTCTGGGAGATTTTACTGCGCACACTCGCTGGTGAGGCTATGAGAGGGGAGTTCTACAGTCTGTACCTGAGTACATATAATATGGGTTACTAGATAGGCGATTTGCCTTATGATCCACCAGACACAGACCTTTATACTTACCTTCTGGCCTCGGTCCCCACGTTTGTGAGGTTTTCTATGTCCTCTTACTTCTGGTTACCAGGATAGGAGTGTATTTGTGCACCCCTTTTAAATGTTTGTGATTGTTTAATAAAATACTTTTGGATAGCAATTACTCCATTGTGTGGTTTCACATTTTTTAAGAGGCTCCAGGAATCACTGACAGCCGAGGTGGACCTGGCTGTGAACAAATGACGTCACTCAGTTCAGCGGAGGTCACACCCGGGTTGCCATCGTGTGACCAGAGGTGATTTGAAATTGTTCCAGGAAATTAAGTATTTCTTCCACTATCTCTTCTCCAGCAGGATACCCTAGACAAAAAGCAGATAAGAGCAGTATTATTGTAGAATAGAATAGATTTATTATGTAGCAGCATCAGGGTCTGTAAGGCTAGAATCCCTGTCTACAGGCCTCTAATACACTACCACTTCTCTAGCAGCTGCCCAAACTAAGGGGTACTTTGCACACTACGACATTGCAAGCCGATGGCAACGATGCCGAGCGCGATAGTCCCCGCCCCCGTCGCAGCAGCAATATCTTGTGATAGCTGCCGTAGCAAACATTATCAATTACGGCAGCTTCACATGCACATACCTGCCCTGCGACGTTGCTCTGGCCGGCGAACCGCCTCCTTCATATGGGGGCGGGTCATGCGGCATCACAGCGACGTCACACGGCAGGCGGCCAATAGAAGCGAAGGGGCGGAGACGAGCTGGACGTAAACATCCCGCCCACCTCCGTCCTTCTGCATAGCCGTCGTGAGCCGCGGTGACGCAGGTACGCTGATGTTCCTCGCTCCTGTGGCTTCTCACACAGCGATGTGTGCGGCCGCAGAGAAACGATGAACAACATCGTACCGTCGCTGCAGAAATTATGAAAATGTCGGACACTACAGCAATGATACGATTACGACGCTTTTGCGCTCGTTAATCGTATCAAAAAGGATTTACACACTCCGATATCGACAGCGACGCCGGATGTGCATCTCTTTCGATTCGACCCCACCGAAATCGCACCTGCGATGTCGTAGTGTGCAAAGTACCCCTAAGTGCAGCTAAGAACAGTATTATTATAAAATAGAATTGTGTTTTGAATTAGCCACAGCAAGGTCTGTAGAGCTAGAATCCCTTCCTACATGCCTCTAATACACAATCCCTTCTCTCCCATCAGCTTGCACTACACTAAATACAGCTAAGAACAGTGTTATTATATAATAATAATAATCTTTATTTCTATAGCGCCAACATATTACGCAGCGCTTTACAATTCAGGAGGATCATATACAAACAAGTATATAAGAATATAATTGTATTTTTACGTATCAACAGCAAGGTCTGTACGATTATAATCCCTGCCTCCATGCTTCTAATACATAATCCCTTCTCAAGGAGCTTTCTCTACACTAAATGCAGATAAGAGTGGTATTATTATACAATAGAATAGATTTTATGTAGCAGTAGCAAGGTATTTAATTTAAGACTAGAATCTCTACCTACATAACTCTAATACACTATCCCTTCTTCAGCAGTTTGCCCTACATGAACAGTATTATTATAGAATAATTTTTTTAGGTAGTAACAGCAGTTTCTGTAAGGCCCGTTTCACACGTCAGTGAAAAACAGTGACGTTTTTCACTGGCGTGTAAAACACGCACATGTCCCTGCGTATGCCGTGAATCACGGCACACGTGGGTTGTCTAACTGCAATCCGGGCTCCGTTATCCGTGGCCCGTGATTGCACTTAGAAATCAACTCACTTGCGCCCGCTCCCGCTCTCTGTGGTGCTGAATCCTCCCGCGGTGCAGCATCCGGCCGGCGCTGACCCCTGCAGCAGCTGCTTCCAGGTCGGCTGTGTCGCGCATAATGAATATGTGCGACAGTAATCAGCCGGCTTAGAAGCAGCAGGGAGGACGGGCTGCAGAGGACATCGCTGGACGCCGGGTGAGTAAAAATGTTTATTATTTTAAATGCACGTTTTTTTCTGGCACGTGTTTCACGGACCACACCACTGTGTGGTCCGTGGAACATCAGTGATGCCAGAAAAAAATGGACATGTCTCCGTGCAGCAATCACGCACACGCGGGTACGCTGCACGGAGACATGTGTAGTGAAACATCACTGACGTGTGAGCTGACCCATTCATTATAATGGGTCTGCGTATGTCAGTGATTCTGGTACGTTTAAAAAAAAAGCACAAACGTACCAGAATCACTGACGTGTCAAAGGGGCCTAAGGCTGGAATCCATGCCTAGTTTTTTGGTTTCATATCTTTAAGATTAACTGTTTAAGAGAAAGATGCATTAAGGCCATGTAGTCATTTAACTTCAAAAGTCTATAATTCCTGCAATGATGTGCAGTTAGTTCAGGAGCCGCTAGAGGGTGTAAAGTTTTATTGATAAGGTTCAAAGTTTTCTTCTTGCACTAATATACACTGTGTGCAGAATTATTTAGCAAATGAGTATGTTGATCACATGATACTTTTTATACATGTTGTCCTACTCCACGCTGTATAGGCTTGAGAGCCAACTACCAATTAAGTAAATCAGGTGATGTGCATCTCTGTAATGAGGAGGGTATGGTGTATTGACATCAGCACCCTATATAAGGTATCATATCATAGTATCATAGTTTTAAGGTTGAAGGGAGACTTCAAGTCCATCTAGTTCAACCCGTAGCCTAACATGTTGATCCAGAGGAAGGCAAAAAAAAACCCCAATGTGGAAACAAGTTCCAATGGGGAAAATATTTCCTTCCTGACTCCACATCCGGCAATCAGACTAGTTCCCTGGATCAATACCCTGTCATAAAATCTAATATACATAACTGGTAATATTACATTTTTCAAGAAAGGCATCCAGGCTCTGCTTAAATGTTAGTAGTGAATCACTCATTACAACATCATGCGGCAGAGAGTTCCATAGTCTCACTGCTCGTACAGTAAAGAATCCTCGTCTGTGATTATGATTAAACCTTCTTTCCTCAAGACGTAGCGGATGCCCCCGTGTTCCAGTCGCAGGCCTAGGTGTAAAAAGATCTTTGGAAAGGTCTCTGTACTGTCCCCTCATATATTTATACATTGTGATTAGATCCCCCTTAAGCCTTCGTTTTTCCAGACTAAATAACCCCAAGTTTAATAACCTGTCTTGGTATTGCAGCCCACCCATTCCTCTAATAATCTTGGTGGCTCTTCTCTGCACCCTCTCCAGTTCAGCTATGTCCTTCTTATATATCGGTGACAAGTAAACAGGTATTCCCAATTATTCAAAATTTATTACAATAAAAATTCAGCACCAACAGTGTAAACAAACATACGACCATATAGGCCATGTACAAAAATACACAGATAGATAGATAAATTTTCAGGAAATAAGCAGTGGTTCACATTCAGAGAAGGGTCAAAGGACTTAACTCATGGGTTAGGATTAGTCATTCATTCAGCACCAGTGATTATGGAGTATAGCAGTCCATACAGTCCATTAAACTTGTTGCTCTGTAGACATCCTTTTAATAGAATTGAACCATCAGCTTTATAATTCCATATGGCAATTTCCACCTCAGTACTCCACCTCAACGCGTTTCCCCACACAGAAAGTGCGGTTCATCAGGAGGCTATGAAGTAAGTATATTGAATCAACATGGAGATATATATATAGAGATCAACATTTAAAAAATTATCACATTGGCATGAAATAGATGAAAATCCATTAACAAATGGTACTTGCCCAGTAAGATGTATGAGTCAGGTGTGCAGATCCATGGCGTTGGATAACAGAGTCAGCGATGGCACAGATGATGCTGTACAGATGACCACCACAGCCCCAAATGATCGCCATGGATCTGCACAGCCAAGTGGAGCTATATATGCTCCCCATCATTCAGAACACCTGGACACAAACAGGAGGAATATAATCAAAGTAAATAGTACACCCGCCCAAAATGTGGCGCGCGCCCTATGCACGAGCAATGACAAGGGCCAGCGAAGGTCAAAACGACTAACAATCAGCTAATCCAGCAGACCGCGCATGCCCAATACGCCCGTGCACCGTGCACGCGCCGGACGGAGCCCCACATAGACCAATCCTATGAACGGAGGATAAGGAGGCAACTGCGCATGCGCGCGCGCCGGACGGAGCCCCACCTGGATCAATCCTATACACGGAGGATCAGGGACAACCGCGCATGCGCGCGCGCCGGACAGTGCACAGCATAGGTCAATCCTATAGACAGGGAGTAGGGAGCCACCGCGCATGCGCGCGGTCTCCATAGAAGCGGCGCCCACAGCCCAAACAGTACCGATCATGTGACATAATTGAAAGAATGTGGGCACGCAAGCGCAATGCCTCAAAATGCAAACTTAGATATATTCTATGGACTTATTGTTATCAGAGATCCATTAGACGATTTAAGATACAAAACGGTACAGCGTTAGGCTAATGCGCCGCGTCCATGGAGAGCACCCCCCCCTGAGCCCATAGGTAAACATGAAGGGATAAAACATTCATTACAGATTAACATTTTACAGATACATATAAAGCATATAAAACAATACATATGATTAATGAATCAAATATGTATCCTCCACAGCTCATTACAGGCAAGTACAGTTACAGGATAAAAAGTGATCAGGTCTAACAGTCTAGACAAACCCCCTTAAAAAAAGGGTTAGTCTTCCAGAGTAGTGCAATTTGGGTTTTACAAGCAGTATAGAACCTAGTATACGCTAAGTGGGGAGGAAGCAATTGAATGAAAGCTGCTCATTAAGCCCTCCTGGTGTAAGAGAGCCCATTTTAAATATCCATGCCGATTCTTTCTGTAAGAGATATCTATCAAAATCTCCGCCCCTGGGGCTAGGTTTAACCAGCTCCAAGGCGGAAAACCGAATATGAGTAGCATCACCACAGTGTACCAAATTGATATGCCGGGAAATTGGCGTATCCCGTTTATTCCTAATATCAGAGAGATGCTCTCCTACCCTCCTCCGGAGTTGTCTCAGGGTCTTGCCTACGTAGTCCATAGGACACGTGCAAGAAGCCCTATAGACAACTCCGGAGGTCCTACAATTACAGAAATCGCGTAGATAGAAAATTTTTCCAGTGGCCGCGCTCTTAATTCTCTTACACTGTTCCATTGACCCGCAAAACTTGCAGTCACCACAACGGAACATCCCCGCCTATATGTGATACATGGGAATCTTGAAATGTGCTTAGATAGGTCAGGATCGGCCTAAAGGGGGATTTTGAAGGCCGATCCTGACCTATCTAAGCACATTTCAAGATTCCCATGTATCACATATAGGCGGGGACGTTCACTGGGTGATAAGCTCACCCATAGTATGTACCAGGCACCTAGACCAGAAGGGACTTGGCTGGATAGAAAAATCGTCGGGATGTTCCGTTGTGGTGACTGCAAGTTTTGCGGGTCAATGGAACAGTGTAAGAGAATTAAGAGCGCGGCCACTGGAAAAATTTTCTATCTACGCGATTTCTGTAATTGTAGGACCTCCGGAGTTGTCTATAGGGCTTCTTGCACGTGTCCTATGGACTACGTAGGCAAGACCCTGAGACAACTCCGGAGGAGGGTAGGAGAGCATCTCTCTGATATTAGGAATAAACGGCTCCCTACTCCCTGTCTATAGGATTGACCTATGCTGTGCACTGTCCGGCGCGCGCGCATGCGCGGTTGTCCCTGATCCTCTGTGTATAGGATTGATCCAGGTGGGGCTCCGTCCGGCGCGCGCGCATGCGCGGTTGCCTCCTTATCCTCCGTTCATAGGATTGGTCTATGTGGGGCTCCGTCCGGCGCGTGCACGGTGCACGGGCGTATTGGGCATGCGCGGTCTGCTGGATTAGCTGATTGTTAGTCGTTTTGACCTTCGCTGGCCCTTGTCATTGCTCGTGCATAGGGCGCGCGCCACATTTTGGGCGGGTGTACTATTTACTTTGATTATATTCCTCCTGTTTGTGTCCAGGTGTTCTGAATGATGGGGAGCATATATAGCTCCACTTGGCTGTGCAGATCCATGGCGATCATTTGGGGCTGTGGTGGTCATCTGTACAGCATCATCTGTGCCATCGCTGACTCTGTTATCCAACGCCATGGATCTGCACACCTGACTCATACATCTTACTGGGCAAGTACCATCTGTTAATGGATTTTCATCTATTTCATGCCAATGTGATAATTTTTTAAATGTTGATCTCTATATATATATCTCCATGTTGATTCAATATACTTACTTCATAGCCTCCTGATGAACCGCACTTTCTGTGTGGGGAAACGCGTTGAGGTGGAGTACTGAGGTGGAAATTGCCATATGGAATTATAAAGCTGATGGTTCAATTCTATTAAAAGGATGTCTACAGAGCAACAAGTTTAATGGACTGTATGGACTGCTATACTCCATAATCACTGGTGCTGAATGAATGACTAATCCTAACCCATGAGTTAAGTCCTTTGACCCTTCTCTGAATGTGAACCACTGCTTATTTCCTGAAAATTTATCTATCTGTGTATTTTTGTACATGGCCTATATGGTCGTATGTTTGTTTACACTGTTGGTGCTGAATTTTTATTGTAATAAATTTTGAATAATTGGGAATACCTGTTTACTTGTCATATTGAAATATTCCCGGGACTTTTTTGATCCATTTTATATAAATTATATATCGGTGACCAGAATTGTACACAGTATTCTAAGTGCGGTCGCACTAGTGACTTGTACAGAGGTAGAACTATATTTTTTTCATGAACACTTATACCTCTTTTAATACATCCCATTATTTTATTAGCCCTGGCAGCAGCTGCCTGACACTGGCCACTAAAGTGAAGTTTACCATCCACCCATACACCCAAGTCTTTTTCTGTGTCTGTTTTACCCAGTGTTCTACAATTAAGTACATAATCATAAATGTTATTTCCTCTACCCAAGTGCATGACCTTACATTTATCTACATTAAACTTCAATTGCCACTTCTCAGCCCAATCCTCCAATTTACATAAATCTCCCTGTAATATAAAATTATCCTCCTCTGTATTGATTACCCTGCAGAGTTTAGTATCATCTGCAAATATTGAAATTCTACTCCGCATGCCCCCAACAAGGTCATTTATAAATATGTTGAAAAGAAGCGGGCCCAATACTGACCCCTGTGGTACCCCACTATGAACTGAGACCCAGTCCGAGTACGTACCATTAATAAGGTGTGCTTAGTTATTAGGCAACTTCCTTTACTTTGGCAAAACGGGTCAGAAGAGAGATTTGACGGGCTCTTAAAAGTCCAAAATTGTGAGATGTCTTGCAGAGGGATGCAGCAGTCTTGAAATTGCCAAACATTTGAAGCGTGATCTCTGCACAATCAAGCGTTTCATGGCAAATAGCCACAGGATCACAAGAAGCATGTTGGGCAAAAAAGGCGCAAAATAACTGACCATGAATTGTGGAAAATCAAGTGTGAAGCTGCCAAGATGCCATTTGCCACCAGTTTAGCCATATTTCAGAGCTGCAATGTTACTGGAGTATCAAAAAGTACAAGGTGTGCCATACTCAGGTACATGGCCAAGGTAAGTATGGCTGAAAAATGACCACCTTTGAACAAGAAACATAAGATAAAACGTCAAGACTGGGCCAATAAATATCTTAAGACTGAGTTTTCAAAGGTTTTATGGACTGATGAAATGAGGGTGACTCCTGATGGGCCAGATGGATGGGCCAGAGGCTGGATCAGTAAAGAGCAGAGAGCTCCACTCCGACTCAGATGTCAGCAAGGTGGAGGTGGAGTACTGGTATGGACTGGTATCATGAAAGATGAACTTGTGGGAACTTTTCAGGTTGAGGATGGAGTGAAGCTCAACTCCCAGACCTACTACCAGTTTCTGGAGAACAACTTCTTAAAACAGTGGTACAGGAAGAAGTCGGTATCATTCAAGAAAAACATGATCTTCATGCAGGACAATGCTCCATCACATGCATCCAACTACTCCACAGCGTGGCTGGCCAGTAAAGGTCTAAAAGATGAAAATATAATGACAGGGCCCCCTTGAGCACCTGATCTGAACCCCACAGAGAACCTGTGGTCCCTCATAAAATGTAAGATCTACAGGGAGGGAAAACAGTACACCTCTCGGAACAGTGTCTGGGAAGCTGTGCTGGCTGCTGCATGCAATGTTGATCGTAAACAGATCAAGCAACTGACAGAATCTATGGATGGTAGGCTGTTGAGTGTCATCAGAAAGAAAGGTGGCTATATTGGTCACAAATTTTTGGGGGTTTTGTTTTTGCATGTCAGAAATGTTTGTTTCTAAATTTTGTGCAGTTATATTGGTTTACCTAGTGAAAATTAACAAGTGAGATGGGAATATATTTCGCTTTTATTAAGTTGCCTAAAAATTCTGCACAGTAATAGTTACGTGCACAAATAGATATCCTCGTAAGATAGCCAAATCTAAAAAAAAAACATATATATAGCCTGGGTCTCAGCTTCCCATACACGGTAAGTTTTTTAACTGCATGAGAGGACACACACAAGCTAGGGACCCCAACGTAGAGAAATACTTTGGCGTAGTGTTGGGGCTCTATTGCATTGATCGATTCAGTAGCTACATTTCTCTTTGTTCATGTATTCATGGCAGTAATGCAGATTCCATTTTTCACATTTCACTCTTACATATTAGCTATTGAATTTTTCATGTCAGTATTCACACAGCAGTTTCTGCTATTACATGTATTCCCCTTACATAGTCACTGGTGTGCATACCTTATTTCCCCATAGTGATGTTTTTTTAGGTTTTTGCACCCAGTTCAGACATAGAATGGAGTTCCAAACGTTATTTCTTATTTGTGTCTATGTCTCTGTCTGACTATTTCTATCTCTGTCTGTATTTGTATCAGTCTATCTGTCTCAATCTCTGTGTCTGTCTCTATGTGTGTGTGTGTGTGTGTGTGTGTGTGTGTGTGTCTGTCTGTCTCTTTCCCCGTCTGTCTCTTTTCCGTCTGGCTTGGTCTGTCTCTTTCCAGGTCTGACCCTTTCCCCGTCTGACCCTTTCCCCGTCTG
The DNA here is from genome assembly GCF_048569485.1 of Anomaloglossus baeobatrachus. Classification (NCBI taxonomy): domain Eukaryota; kingdom Metazoa; phylum Chordata; class Amphibia; order Anura; family Aromobatidae; genus Anomaloglossus; species Anomaloglossus baeobatrachus. The sequence goes on from NC_134356.1 coordinate 457,529,926, forward strand.
TCTCTTTCCAGGTCTGTCTCTTTCCAGGTCTGTCTCTTTCCAGGTTTGTCTCTTTCCAGGTCTGTTCTTTCCCCGGCTGTCTTTTTCCCCGGCTGTCTCTTTCCGGGGCTCTCTCCTTCCAGGGCTGTCTCTTTCCCCGTCTGTCTCTTTCCCCGTCTGTCTCTTTCCCCGTCTGTCTCTTTCCCCGTCTGTCTCTTTCCAGGGCTCTCTCTTTCCAGGGCTCTCTCTTTCCTCGTCTGTCTCTTTCCTCGTCTGTCTCTTTCCTCGTCTGTCTCTTTCCTCGTCTGTCTCTTTCCTCGTCTGTCTCTTTCCTCGTCTGTCTCTCTGCCCGGCTGTCTCTTTGCCCGGCTGTCTCTGTCTGTCTGTCTTTTTCTGTCTCTCTATCCATCTCTCTACTGACATCATATAACCTCATGCATAAGCTTTTTATATTAACAGTTTATTTTGTTCCTATAGCAACGACTGACAGTTGCTATTAATAACCTATAGCTCCCACCTCCATTCAGTTTAATGGCGGCAGGATTTTAGAGACTAACTGTAAAGCACGGGGTTAATTTTTTTCTGTCAAAACATAGTCTATGACGGTCCCTGAGTCACATGGGGTGTCTGTGCAAAATTTCGTGATTGTAAATGCGACGGTGCGGATTCCTTTAGTAGACATACATACATACATACATACATACATACATACATACATACATACATACACTCATCTTTATATATTAGATGATTGCATTGGGCTTATGTTAACTGATATCCCTTAAACTTTATATAATTTAATAAAAACTACAGTTATAAAAAGAAGACCTGTGACAAGGGTTTTGTGCATAATGAGTATTGTAGATATGTAAAATTGAGTTTGTAATCCAGAGTCCTTTGGGAGTCAGATTCTCCTTTTTGCATTTGGTTAAAAAAAAATGTCACTGTCCAGTTGTGCACGTTTTTTCAGAAGTGTCTTTAGTTCCATAAAGGTGCGGTATATTCTGGTATCCTCCATTTTGATAAAGGTAAAATATATTTTGTACCTTGTTAGCCAGTAGATTAAAAAAAATGTTTAAAAAACTTCATGAGTTAATGATTCAGTCCCTGGTCCGTGCAGGGAGGGAGGAGAGTCATAGGGTCACAACACTACAGCTCCACTATTCCCCACACTTCTCCTTATTTTGCTAAGAGCATAAGTTACAGAGAATATTACTTTCTATTAAAAAAATAGCAGCCAAATATTAGCTTAACTTAACCATACTAACCCATTAACATATTAATATTAAGTAGAAACACAAGTACAAAAAAAATAAAACTGAGAACAGAAACTTTTACACACAAATAAGCAGATAAACAGATAACAAGACAAACATAGACAAGAACAAATAAAATCACATAAGGCCCCTTAAAGCCTGCTTTACACGTTACGATTAAGCATACGATATCGTATGCGATCGTAACCGCCCCCATCGTATGTGCGGCACGTTCAATTTTGTTGAATGTGCCGCACAAACGATTAACCCCCGTCACACGTACTTACCCGTCCATACGACCTCGATGTGAGCGGCGAACGTCCACTTCCTGGAGTGGGAGGGACGTTCGGCGTCACATCAACGTCACGCAGCAGCCGGCCAATAGCAGCGGAGGGGCGGAGATGAGCGGGACGTAAACATCCCGCCCACCTCCTTCCTTCCGCATTGTTGGCCGGGAGCCGCAGGACACAAGTAAGATCTGTTCATCATTCCCAGGGTGTCACACACTGCGATGTGTGCTACCCTGGGTACGATGAACAACCTGACGTTCAATTTATGAGGAATGGACGACGTGCGTGCGATGAACGTTTTACCGTTCATTCACAATGGCACGTAGCTGTTGCACACTACAATGTACCTTACGATGCCGGATGTGCGTCACTTACGGCGTGACCCCACCGACACATCGTAAGATATATTGTAGTGTGTAAAGCGGGCTTTACACACTGCAACATCGCTAGCGATATCGCTGTAATGTCACCGGTTTTGTGACGTAATAGCGACCTCCCCAGTGACATTGCAGAGTATGACACGCATCAGTGACCTGGCCCCCGCTGTGAGGTTGCTGATCGCTACAAATCTTCCAGGACCATTTTTTGGTTCTTTGTTTTCCGCTGTGCAGCATGCATCAGTGTGTTTGACACCGTTACAACGACAGTGCTATAGCGTTCCCTACTAGCAAGGTCATTCTGCAGGTCCGGGATCGCTCGAAAGTCTCTAAACACTGCTGCATTGTTGGCCAGATCTTCCTGTTTGACAGCTCACCAGTGACTGTTTAGAGACTTTCCAGTGATCCCGGCCAGGTCGGGATCGCTGGTGGGGTCACTAGAAAATCTCAGTGTGTAAAGGGGCCTATACAGTCTACCTGAAGACTTTTAGGGTAAGTTCACACAGTGCGTTTTTCGCGGCGTTTTTACGCAGTTTTCGGGTGCGTTTTTGCTCAGAAAACTGCATGACTTTGCTTCCCCAGCAAAGTCTATGAGTTTTCATTTTTGCTGTCTGCACATAGCGTTTTTTTCAGCTGCGTTTTTGTGGTGCCACAAAAATGCAGCATGTCAATTATTCCCACGTTTTCCACTGCGCTTTTCATCCATTGAGTGCAATGGGATGTTGAAAAACGCAATGAGAAACGCAAATAGCTGCGTTTTGGTGCGTTTCTAAGACCAAAAACGCAGCTATAAACGCAGGAGGTGGGTAGTAAAGTGACATGTACACGAAGAGGATTCCTTCTGTCAGTAAACACAGAAGCGTGAATCCTCCCGGTACCATCACCGCCGCTTCCACCTCCCATCCTGTGCATGTATGCTGCCGTGTGGCGCCATGTACGGGCAGGAGGTGGAAGCGGCTGCGAAATCAAAAGTGAACAGTAGAAAAAAAAAAAGTCATACTCCCCTGTCTGCAGCCTCCCGGTGCCATGCCCGCTCCCATCTCCTCCCGGTACCGCCGCTCCGGGTGTGTGCAGTCTCCCCGGGTACATATGCCTGCAAGATGCAGGACCTGGCGATGGTTCACAAGATGCAGTCACCTGACGCATCAGCTGATCGTAAGTCTCGGGCTGCCACCAGCGCCCGGCCGGTTTAACTTATCAGCAGATGCGTCAGGAGACTTCATCCCTGATTACCGGCAGCTCCTGCAGCGATCGGACGGGATCAGACTCGCTCTAGGAGCTGCCGGTAATCAGCACAGTAGTGAGTATTTTTTTTTTTTCTTTTGCACCGATGCATCTGCTGATTGTATAAACGGCTTTTATACAATCAGCTGATGTGTGATGTGATTCAGGCACTTGATCCTGAGACATCATCTGATCGCTTTGCCTTCCAGCAAACCGATCAGATGATATTGGATCCGGATTGGACGGCGCGGGACCCTTACCCAGGATTACTGCGGAGGGGGGTTCTTTATTTCAATAAAGATGGAGTCACTAATTGTGTTGTGTTTTATTTCTAATAAAAATATTTTTCTGTGTGTTGTGGTTTTTTTATCTTTACTAGAAATTCATGGTGGCCATGTCTAATATTGGCGTGACACCATGAATTTCGGGCTTAGGGCCAGCTGATAATATACAGCTAGCCCTAACCCCATTATTACCCAGTGAGCCACCTGGCATCAGGGCAGCTGGAAGAGTTGGATACAGCGCCAGAAGATGGCGCTTCCATGAAAGCGCCATTTTCTGGGGTGGCTGCGGACTGCAATTCACAGCGGGGGTGCCCAGAAAGCATGGGCACCCTGCACTGTGGATTCCAATCCCCAGCTGCCTAGTTGTACCCGGCTGGACACAAAAATTAGGCGAAGCTCACGTCATTTTTTTTTTTAATTATTTCATGAAATTCATGAAATAATTAAAAAAAAAAGGGCTTCTCTATATTTTTGGTTCCCAGCCGGGTACAAATAGGCAGCTGTGGGTTGGGGGAAGCCCGTACCTGCCTGCTGTACCCGGCTAGCATACAAAAATATGGTGAAGCCCACGTCAGTTTTTTTGTTTGGGGGGGGCAAAGAAATCCTGCATACAGTCCTGGAAGGAGGATGCTGAGCCTTGTAGTTCGACAGCTGCTGTCTGCTCTCCTGCATACAATATTGGATGGAGGATGCTGAGCCTTGTAGTTCTGCAGCTGCTGTCTGCTCTCCTGCATACACTATTGGATGGAGTATGCTGAGCCTTGTAGTTCTGCAGCTGTCTGCTCTCCTGCATACACTAGTGGAGAATGAAGAACATATTGAAGAAGGAAATGACATCAGACCTTTTTTTTTGTTCACTGATAAAAAACGAATAAAGACGCAGTGAGCAAAAACGCAGCAAAACGCAGCAAAAAACGCACCAAATTGCGGCAAAACGCGTGCGTTTTTTGCTGCGTTTTTTTGACGCGGGTGCGTTTTTGTGCGGGTTTTTGCCACAAAAAACGCACAAAAACGCAGCGTCAAAAAAACGCAGTGTGTGAACCTAGCCTTAGTTTCCCATTTCCATTCCCCCGAGACTGACTTGTTGTCTGTTACCCCCCTTGAAGAGAAAATACTCTTTAGAGCAAAGGCTCAAAATTACCCCAGGGTCTGATGGTAGTTTGTTCAGTCTCGGATGAATGGAAAGAGGAAAGATTTGAATCTCGCTGAGGGCTCCAAAATGTTAGAGATGGGGGACTCTTTTCTCTCTCAGGTAGTACAGGATGGTTGGATCAGCAGCCATATCGTCTGTGGAGACGCTTGACAAACCATGACCACTGAGGAAGGATTCTCCGGTCGTGATGGTTAGTATACCCAACTTAACCTAATAAATAACACACCGACTGCATGTGACTTGGTTAAACAAATTGGCCACAGCAGCCTTTATTACCTATTATTAACATTCTAACCCAAGGGGGCGCCGTCCAACGGGCGACCCCAAACAAATAATAGGTAACACATAAATAATAACTGTACATGTAACCCCATGTAGGCCCGGTCCAGAAACCACTTCCTCCACCAATATCCCTGGCCGCAACACTCCGACCCAGAGATGAGGTATTAATCACCCCGTGGATTAATAACCCCCAAACCTTGCAGAACCCCGTGCCTGCAATTTACCGGAACCCGGAGACACCATACCAAGACAGTGCCTCTCAGTCCAGCCACCAATCCCTTACAACCGCCTCTGGACCAGACCTACCCCCGCTGCTGCGACAGAACATACGACTCTTTTTAACCTGTATTCCCCTTTTTTTTTTCTTTTTTTCTTTTAAAAACTGCATCATTCCATTTTCTCATTCTGTTTTCACTTTTTTTTTTTTTTTTTTTTAAAAAAACAAAACATAGCCAAAACGAACTCGCAAAACACAAGGGCGGGTGGGCGGGAATCCTTTGCTGTCCGGAGTCACAAGGAAGGTAAGACCCCTCCCCTATAGTTTATATACTAGCCCCCTCCCCACCCTACAGTGACCCTATTCCACCAATCCCCTATAAGGGCCCATAATGCCCTTTAATTCACTTTATTAACCCCCTCACTCCCTCCCTTCCCTCTGGTCATGTCGCCCCTCCCCCCTATGGGGTCCATGGCTTTCTTGACCACTGAGGAAGGATTCTCCGGTCGTGATGGTTAGTATACCCAACTTAACCTAATAAATAACACACCGACTGCATGTGACTTGGTTAAACAAATTGGCCACAGCAGCCTTTATTACCTATTATTAACATTCTAACACAAGGGGGCGCCGTCCAACGGGCGACCCCAAACAAATAATAGGTAACACATAAATAATAACTGTACATGTAACCCCATGTAGGCCCGGTCCAGAAACCACTTCCTCCACCAATATCCCTGGCCGCAACACTCCGACCCAGAGATGAGGTATTAATCACCCCGTGGATTAATAACCCCCAAACCTTGCAGAACCCCGTGCCTGCAATTTACCGGAACCCGGAGACACCATACCAAGACAGTGCCTCTCAGTCCAGCCACCAATCCCTTACAACCGCCTCTGGACCAGACCTACCCCCGCCACAGGACAGGACACGTGACACCTTACGTGGCCTGGACCCGCCACACACCCAAGGCTTGCTCCACCATCATGCAAACCCAAGGCCCATAGATCAGAACCAATCACAGTAAGGTGAACCCCATCACCCCTTTGAAACTGCTACTTTGGCGACTCCAGATCCGCACGTCGCACTACAATACCGCCGTTTCTCCGCACGAAACGCGCAACCACCCTGTTCACATGAGCCCGGGCGCGATTCAGCTTCTCAACGGACCGTGCCCCCCTCCACACCAATGTGGCCACAATCCGACCATACCACTATCAAACCCGGATACCTGGTCCATAAACGCAACAGATCCATCTTGATGTCCCGGATCAAATCACGTGATGCCTGCGCTCCCCAAGTCATTTCCCCCCCACGTGCAAAAACCAACACGTTCGGAGGTCTATCCACCCTGCAATAGCATTCAAACTCCGTCACGACCTTGCTCCATTCCATGCCCCGCACACCGAACCACTTGACCAACGCAAGCGATCTGTCCCCACCAAACTGACCATTCAGGCGAGCATCGGCCCGACGGGCCCCCCAGAACACGAAGGAGTGCCCCAGAATCCATATCAGGCAAATTCCTACAACCACAGAAACTTTAACAAACACACCCCACCAACACCAATTTGCAGCAAGGAACCCCGACAAAGCCACAACCAACTACTCCATAAAGCCCTCACTGGGCCAACAACTGTGGGCGTACATAACCCCGAAAACGATAAGACTCCCACCAACCGATTCGTCTCACCATGTCATCACCCAGGCCACAACGCGAAGCCTCCGCAGCCGCCCCGATCTTGAAAGGAAGGAGGCCCGTAATCTCCCGGGCATTCCCCCGCACAGCGCAAACAACTCCTCAGTACGGCCACAAACTGGTAACGAGACAACCAAGACCCATCCACGTGTCGTAACAGCGGGCCCAGAAGACCGTCTTCCTCACCATCTGCACCGGGCACAACGCATCCATCACAACCAACCTGCCTCGACCCATCTGGTCTGTTTTTGGACCGCTTAAGCCGACACTCTACTCTCCGTCCCACCACTGCCACAACCTCGGACATCAGACCCCCCCCCCTGAACCTGGAAGGGCTCACCAACGCCCCAAAAAAGGCTAACACAAAAGCCGTTTCAAAAGCACCCTCTCATAAACTGAGACACAAATTTCCCGCAAACCATCCACCAATCGCCATAACAAAACCAAAGAAACGGGCCGCCTAGTGTCCCGCTCCTTCGCCCCTTTACGAAAACCCTTCAAGGCCTGCCGCACCCACAATCCCGCGGCACGCCCCACTCACCCCTGACCTTCAACCAAAAAAGGCAACAGCCGCCACCCTAAGTATCACTGCTGATGCTGACTTCCCAGCCCTGAAATCCCCGCTCACCAGTGCCAGTAGCGCCAACAAGTAATTTGCTCGCCCGTCACCAAACATAACTCCCAGCATCTCCTGCCACTCACCGAATTCCTAATTAAACCCACAATCAATGCCTCACCAGGCTCCACAAGTCCTCTGGACACACTGCTCTGATCTCGTCTGCCCCCCGGCATTAACTCCCACAACCTGCGGACTGAAAATGAGATTAAGCGTCCGCCACCCCGTTATCACCCCCACCACATGTTTCGCAACTACATGAATGTTCCACAGGAAACACTTGAGCACCAAATGCCGCAGATAAGCCACTACCGGTCCGGACTCTGCTGACAAGCTGTTTATCGCATGCACCCTCGCCCGATTATCGCAGTGATAGCACACTTTACGTCCTGAAAATTGCGACCCCCCCACAATTCCACCGTCACCACGATCGGAAATAACCAAAGCAAGGCCAGATTCCTTACCAGACCAACCTGCCGCCACTCCTCAGGCCACCTCCCAACGTACCAATGTCCCTGAAAAAGGGGTGACGAAACCCGCCGACCCGGCCGCGTCCCTGTACAGTTCGAGCACACCATTGGGCACCACCGTCTTCAACCACAAGGCTCGGCCGTTAACACATTGCAAGAAAAACATCCCAAACCAGAAAATCCTCCTTGATCTCCCGCGTGACCCGCACAAAGTGCGCCGGGGGGGCCGTACGCCTGCCATAGCTGCCGCCAAAATCCTGGCGAACACCCGCCCCATTGGCATAAGCCTGCACGTTAAGTTCAACTTCCCGAGCAAAGACTGCACCACCTTCAACCGCCCTTTCTGTGCTGCCAGCAGTGCTGCTACCACTCACCACAAGTCCACCATCTTCCCCTCCGGCAGCCTGCATTCCATAGCCAAAGAGGCAATCTCAATCCCCAAAAAAACGCATAACCAACGCCGGCCCCTCCGATTTATCCTGTGCCAAAAGGAATCCCAAAGCTATCCGCCACTCTCTGTAAGGCGAACAACGAGCCAGCGCAAACCATGGATCCCGCCGGACCGACACCAAGAAAATCATCTAGATAGTGGATAATGGAGGACAAGCCAGACACGTCCCGCACCACCCACTCAGCAAAGGAACTAAACGCCTCAAAATACAACAAGAAATTGAAACAGCCCATAGGCAAACAACGATCAACATAAACTCATCACCCCACCAGCAACCCAGAAGGTGCTGGCTCTCCGGATGCACCGGCAGCAAACGAAACGCCGATTCTACATCCACCTTTGCCATCAATGCACCGCGTCCCGCCGCCCGCACCAAGTCCAGCGCCTTGTCAAAAGAGACGTAGTACACTGCCGACAATTCTGGAGCGATGCCATCATTCACTGACGACCCCCCCGGAAATGAAAGATGATGGACGAGCCAAAATTTATCCGGCTCCGTCTTTGGCACCACCCCCAACAGGGACACCACCAGATTACTGCACGGCGGGCTCTCAAATGGACCCCCCATCCTGCCCAACTCAACCTCTGTCCCCAACTTCCCCCCACAACCATAGGGTGGTCCCTCGCCGACCGTAAAGTACGACAAAACCGGAGGCAATGCCTCAACCGCTGACGGAATCTGAAAACCGTATAAAACCAAACCGCAAAATTGACGCCGCTGCCCCGTCCGTGTACCTATGTAAAATGGCGCCATTGCCCCTATGTTCACTGGCGTCCTCCCTTTTACCAAACCCATCCCCCCGCAGCCGGAGCACTCATGCTCGAACCTGCATGCTGCCCCAAATTTGCACCGGCCGTCGTTAACTTGCCAGCACACTCCCTTTTTCTGGGTACCCGAGGGCCCGGCTCCCGTTCCCCCCGGCGCCGCCATGAAAGGGTTGGCTCGGGGCCGCCATTAAACGCATCTATAAGGAAATGTCCTCATGGTCCCACCGCATGCCGGGCCGCAACGCCTTCCGCTGCCTAAAACTGCTCATCCTACCGCAGCCATGGCAAGCCCCTGTCCGTGCGATACGCCTCCCCCATTGCATCCAGATAACCAAACAGAGCCGAGCAGTGCTCCGGCTCCTTTTCCCCTATTACCCTTGCCAAAATTGCGAACGCCTGCAGCCAATTGTAAAAGGAACGAGGAATGAGCCTATAACGGCGTTTTTCTTCCTCTTCCCTTTCCTTCTTGGAGTCGTTCGGCTTCACCTTGTCCAGATTAAATTTTTTTTTTTTTTTTTTTCAGGGTAGCAGGGAAAATATCTTCACATACTCCCCCTTCCCAATCTTGTCCCTCTCCTCCCTCTTGAGGTGAGCCCCTAACGGTCCCTCAAAGCACACGTAAACTTGGCCCTATCATCCAAACGCACCACCTCATCCCCATTTACCTCTTCTACTGCTGTTTACCCCGCGGGCTCCACTACTCCACCAACCGCACCCGTCCCTATCGGCGCCGCCTCGCTGCTGACCGACGCTGCGCCATCCACCGCCGACCCGTCCATGCCGCTGCTGCCGCCGGCGCGCGCGCTAAACCCCGCAACAAGCCCAGCAACTGACTAAACAATGCTGACCCCCCCTCTGGCGCTGCCGTGCCCGCAGCCACCTCCCCAAAACTAGCAACCCGCGCCGCAAGCAATGCCGAATCCACGGCTAGCTCACCCGACCGTGGCGCAGAAATGGAAATTGGTACCGCGACGTCCTCCGCCATCTACTCGTCAGATTCGTCCCCCGACCTGAGGGCTCCCTCTTCTTCCTCGCTGTAGGCGTCCTCCACCATTCCAGCTCCAGAGGACGCAGCCGATGCGTCCCCTCCACCACGGCCGCCCTCCTGGGCCGCCGCGTGGGCACTGGTGGTCGACATCCGTCGCTTGCCGTGCGGCGACAGCCCACGAGACCGTCCTGTCCCCTGGGCCGCCGCTGACCGAGGCCTCTTCCTGGAGGAGCAGCTCCCCGGACTCAGGGGGCTCCCCACCGTCGTCCCTCGCCCTCCAGGGCCTCCGACCAGAACCTTCCACTGGTCTTCCCCCGCCCGGGGGAGACCGCGGCCGCCGGGCGCAGTGCAGCTGATATGAGGGACCTGGCAGTCACCGCCGGGCTCCCGCCGTCCCCCCTACTCTCCCCAGCCTTGCAGGTATCCGGGTGGCGCCTGCCCACACCGGTCCCCCTGCTGGCTGCCTGCGCTCGGCTCCCCCACGGTCCTTGGAGGGTACTGCCGGCCTCATTCCTCTGCCGGGCACGCTCCTGTGTGGTAGCTGCCGCCAGGACGTGCCCCACCGCCGGGGGCCTGGCGTCCAGAGCGGGCCCCAGGCTGGACACGCCCCCTCCCTGGGCCTCCGTCCCGCGCCGGGCACGCCCCCGATCCCGGGCTGCCGCCGGCCTGGAAAAATTGAGCCCGAGGCCTGGGACCGGAAGTAGGCCCCAGGCCGGGCCCGCCCCCATCCAGGCCACCGCTGGCCTCACATCATCGCCGGGCTCGCTCCCGGCCAGGAGACGCCGCAGGGGTTCGGACTCCAGCCCGAGGCCGGAGACCGGAAGAAGGCCCCCGGACTGGCCACGCCCCCTTCTCGGCCACCGCGGCCTCGCCGGAGATTCCTCCCGGCGGCCGGGGCAGACGCAGGGAGCTGCCGCTGCCCGCCCCGCCGGGGAGGGTCCCGAGGGGGGCTCTCGCTGTGCCTCCTTGCCCCCCCTGCGCCTGGGGAATATCGGATGGGGGGGGGGCCTGGAACGCCGCCCGCATCTATGAGGGGGGGGTGCAAGGGGCAGGTGCCGACGGGGAAGCCCAGGCAGCCCTGACGTGGGACTGCACTGCCTGGGCCCCGTGCACCGCCATCGCCGCTCTGAGGGGCCTATCGAGCTCCTGGAGGTCCGCCATGCTGGGTCCGTGGTCCTGGGTCTGAATCCTTTGCTGTCCGGAGTCACAAGGAAGGTAAGACCCCTCCCCTATAGTTTATATACTAGCCCCCTCCCCACCCTACAGTGACCCTATTCCACCAATCCCCTATAAGGGCCCATAATGCCCTTTAATTCACTTTATTAACCCCCTCACTCCCTCCCTTCCCTCTGGTCATGTCGCCCCTCCCCCCTATGGGGTCCATGGCTTTCTAAACAGACAAGTCTTTAATTTGCAAAGTCACAGTGTTTATTGTATTAGGTGGGTTATATAGGTCTTCTGAAGTGTTTAAAAATAGATAATAGATTACACAATAGGGGGTTTTTGGACAAATTACATGTTCCCAAAGTAATTAATCATTTTTTTACATATGTTTGACAAAGCATTTTATAATTTTCCAAGAATAGACATTCTTTGGTTAAATTTTACCTTAGTAATTATAATATTCCAGGAAATAAGGGAGTAAAAGGATATGGTAACAAAAATCCTACCAAGGACGGATATTTGGACAAAAGAGCATAGCTTGTGTGATGCCCTGGCAAAATCCAGGTAGTCACAAATAGGCCCCCGCATAACACCATCCCTCACTTAGGTGACACACAGCCGACCTCAAACCCTAGTCACCCCCCTTTAGGGAAAGATAAGCACACCAGTGGGCGGGACCAGGCGGTTGGACACACCCACCCAGGGGTCTAGATAGCCCGGGGCGGGAAAACAAGCAGTTCTGAGACAGATTAAGTTGTAGTTCAAGTTGAGAGGAGTGTGGGCTAAAGCTAGGTGTAGCTCCAGCAGAGGAGGTTCAAGTTGAACGGTGCCAGGGTTGGAGCCCTGGTACCTTGGTTAGGTGGCAGACGGTGGTCTCCGTCAGTAGGAGATGGGAAGACGGCTCGGCAGATCCGAGGTGGACCAGGACAGGGTTGTAGCCCGCCGGTAATGACATGGAGAACTGACTCGGAAACCGTAGCATAGAGGGCGTACCCTGAAGCCAGGACCGAAACCAGCGGCCTAGCTAATTAACCGATTGAGGGCAGGATTATAGGCCATACACAAAACAAGTGCAGAGGAAAAGGACAGTGATCACCAGCCAGAGTGGGGGACCTGAATGCAACCGTCCATGGCGGCCGGCCACCAGCACCTTGGTTTACCAAAAGACTCGTGTGATTCATTTACTGTGAGTAACCAAACATCCCCCGCACGTCCAGGCGCGCCGGCCTTTGCCCTCACTATACCCTGCAAATAGACACTGGGTCTCGGGGCAACCATCCCTACCCAAGGAGGGGTTAACATCCAGCTGCCACTACATCTCCCCCGGGTGCCCCACAACAGCAGCGGTGGTGCTCCACCTCACCACACACCGTGGGTGGCGTCACGACTTAATACGGCCCCCTTTTTATTCAGTGTGTCCGCGAGACCCCCGGATCCAGAGACCCTAGAGCCACCCACAGAAGGACCGGATCCGAGCAGTGGCAGCTGCTGGCATGGGGGTGGCACACCCCGAAACTTGGCATCACGAACAGGATTCAAACCCATCCACCTACCTGGTGGAAGTGCGCCTTGAATTGGACAGTCAGCGGTGATCCGTTGAGAAATTTTCAGAAGTCGCCATTTTTTACGCCATTTTTAGGCGCGTAAACTGCAGTCCAGCGTCTTCTTCCCCGAGAAAGGGCGCGAAGCTGAAGCCCTGCCCCCTGGGAACATGGCCGGAAGGTGAACCCCGAGGTCGTACAATGAAACTAACGAGCCGAAAAAGAGAGTGCCGGCAAAAGACCAAGGGGGAGAAGCGGGAAGATGTCCACGCCTAACCCCGATGGTGGAGTGGCGCCGGCTGCTGGAGCAGCGGCGCCCGTGAACGAAGCAGTTGGTGAGGAAGCTGCAGCTCCCGCTCCGATCGCAGGAGTGGTGGATCCCGGAACTCAGGTAGTGACTCCCCGTGTAGCAGTTGGCGGTGACCCGCCTGCCACAGGAAGGATGTCGGCTCCGGCAGTCCGCCCTGCCGCAACGGGAATGGCGCCCAGCCTAGAAGACCCCTTAGCCGCCAGCTCAGAATCGGAGGAGACGGATGAGAGCAGCCCCGGTGCCGACGCCTCAGTAGCTGCGTATATCCCACGCAGGGGTGGGAACGGATACCGGATGGCTCTATCGACCCATATGTACCGTGCGCTGGAGGCGTACGAGGCTGAGGCGGAGTCCACCTCCGAGGATGAGGCCACGTCTGCCGTCGGAGGTGTGATAGTGCCAATCTGCCGGCACTGCGAGCTGCCTGGGCACTTTGCCAGTATGTGCCCCGGGAATGCCCGGCCTTGAAGGGGCCAGAGCCCGCCACAAGTTTTAAAGTTTGAAGTTGCTGTTAAAATGCCTGTCACCCTTGTTGAACGTCCTCATGTTCCCCGGAGGAGGCCATCTGCATAGCAGGTGGGGGGTGGCAGGGAATTTACTGTGCTAGTTGATACAGCGTTCCGTTCTTGTTGAACGTCTTCACCCCTGCAAGTTACAAGTGAAGAGGCCATCTGGGATCGGAGCCCCAGGTGGAGGATGGAGCCCGGCCCGGAGGAGCAGCCGTACCCGCACTGCAGGCAGTGGAGACGGGGTCTTTATGGACAGTGCCACCCGTGAATGAAAGTGGCATTGGGGACCTGTGCTGCCCTGTAGTGGTCCGAGGGACAGTTGCAAGAGGAGGCTGTTCTGGCAGTGGAGTTTAAGTGTTACAATTGACCAACCTTCTCACCCTGCAGCAGTCTCTGGAGAGGCTGATTGGAGGAAGGGCCTGCGGTAGAGTCGGCCGAGGCCCAGTCACCACCGAAACCGGTGACTAACCTCCGGGTCAGGGGTCCCCTGGACGTGGGGCCCTTGAAAAAGAACTGCCGGGTACGGAACTTTTTACCCGGCCCGTATGGGCAACACCCGGACCTAACCTGGACTTGGGCAAGGGGTGCCAACCTGTGTTTTAGAGGTGGCATCAGGGTTAGGTTGTTTTGGGTGGGTGAGGTGAGAAGGACCCGGTCCGTCCCGTCCCGGTTTTATATGTGCAACGTTTAAAAAACGTGCCTCCCGTAAGGGAAGAATAGTATGTAAATATGTTAGTATACTTGTAACCTGCTTTACCTTTTTCATTTTCTACAGTTCCTATTCAATAAATGTTGGTGGTCGGACAGCCCGCGGACGGTCTGTATTAAACCAATGGGGAATGTGACGCCCTGGCAAAACCAGGTAGTCACAAATAGGCCCCCGCATAACACCATCCCTCACTTAGGTGACACACAGCCGACCTGAAACCCTAGTCACCCCCCTTAGGGAAGACTAGGTACACCAGTGGGCGGGACCATGCGGTTGGACACGCCCACCCAGGGGTCTAGACAGCCCGGGGTGGGAAAACAAGCAGTTCTGAGACAAATTAAGTTGTAGTTCAAGTTGAGAGGAGTGTGGGTTGGAGCTAGGTGTAGCTCTAGCAGAGGAGTTTCAAGTTAAACGGTGCCAGGGTTGGAGCCCTGGTACCTTGGCTAGGTGGCAGACGGTGGTCTTTGTCAGCAGGAGACGGGAAGACGGCTTGGCAGATCCGAGGTGGACCGGGACAGGGTTGTAGCCCGCCGGTACCGACACAGAGAACTAACCCGGAAACCGTAGCACAGAGGGGGTACTCGGACCCTGAAGCCAGGACCAAAACCAGTGGCCTAGCTAAATAACCGATTGAGGGCAGGATTATAGGTCCTGTCCAACTCAAAGTCCCTAAAAGAAGACAACAGCCCACCGATAGGGATAAGGCCACTCACAGGGCCCATAGATCCCACGGGCCAGCGTCTGCGGGCACGGCTCCTTAGGCCACATCCAGCTGGGAGTGGACTCCTGAGTTCCAGACCAGGCAGTCAACCATACACAAAACAAGTGCAGAGGAAAAGGACAGTGACCACCAGCCAGAGTGGGGGACCTGAATGCAACTTGCCGCGGCGGCCGGCCACCAGCATCTTGGTTTACCAAAAGACTCGTGTGATTCATTTACTGTGAGTAACCAAAAATCCCCCCGCATGTCCAGGTGCGCTGGCCTTTGCCCTCGCTCTACCCTGCACAAAGACACTGGGTCCCGGGGCAACCATCCCTACCCACGGAAAGGTTAACATCCAGCTGCCACTATATCTTCCCCGAGTGCCCCACAACAGCAGCGGAGTACATCTACGTCCCCCTTTTTATTCGGCATGTCCGCGAGACCCCCGGGTCCGGAGACCCTCGAGCCACCCACAGAAGGACCGGATCCGAGCAGCGGCGGCTGCTGGCAGCACGGGGGCGGCACACTTGCACATAGGTCAAAACAACATGGTTAACATATATTGACAATAAAACATAATAAACTTTGACAAGAATATGTGTATCAGACTATAGAGACAAAATGGCTGAATAAACAAAATGGTATCTTCTTTAACAGGCCTTAATGGTTGATACCTTTTAATGGCTAAGGCCGGTGTCACACTTGCGAGTGCCTTGCGTGTATCTCGCATGAGTCTCACGGTGCATCACCCGCTATGGACTCACACTCTCCTCACAGGAGTGTCTCAGTTGCATAGAGATGCATGCAACCGACTCGCTCCTGTAAGGAGAGTGTGAGTCCGTGCCGGGTGATGCACCGCGAGACTCGAGCGAGATACATGCGAGGCACTCGCAAGTGTGACACCGGCCTTACTGAAAAGATGGTAATAAATACCAGCTTTCAAGATTACTCAGGTCTCTTTATCAGGCATGGTATAAAACTATTCCACAAGGGCCAGATTTGTTGAGTATACGACTTGTCCTGTGAACAGATTCTCCCACCTGAGCTGGGAATCACTTCAACTCCTCCAGAGGGACCATGGGCCTCTTGGCTGCTTCTCTAGTGTTCTACTTGCTTGGGATGTCAGTTTACGTGGCCGGCCATGTCTTTGTAGGTTTGTAGTTGTGCCATTCTCCTTCCATTTTTGAATGATGTATTGAACAAAGCTCCCTGAGATGTTCAGAGCTTGGGCTATTTTTTTTTATAACTTAACGCTGACTTAGGGCTCATGTGCACGTTGCGTACTCACATACATTTATGCTGCGTATTGCACTGCAGCGTAAATGCATGCGTCCTGTGTCCCCTGCACAATCTATGTAGATTGTGCATGAGACATGTGCACGATGCTTTTATGAACGCAGTGATTTGGATGCTAAAATTTTGACCCAAATCTGTGCGTTCATAAAAGCAGCATGTCAATTTTTTCTGCGTTTTGGATGCAGCTTCCGCTCTGTCTATGGTGGGGGCAGCAGCCATAGCGCATGAAATCTGCTTTTATTAACAAAAAAACTGCATTCATTATGCAGTCTTTTTGCAGCGATTTGACGCTCACATGTGCTGTCAAATCTCTGCAGAATATTCTGCAGTTACGTGCGCATGAGCCCTTACACTCAACTTTATCCCTGACCTGGTGTATTCCTTGGTTTTCATGATGCTGTTCGATCCCTAATGTTCTCAAACAAACCTGTGAAGCCTTCACAGAACAGTTATAAATATATGGAAAATAAATTGCACACAGCTGGAATCCATTTACTAAGAGTCAGCACACATTAATACGGAGCAAGTGGAATGCGATAAAAAATCGCATTCCACTCTGACCAATATTACTCTATGGGGCCGCCCCCATGAGCGATTTTTTTTCTCAGCCCTAATTGGACCGAGAAAACAATCGCAGCATGCTGCAGATGGAATGTGATCCTGTTTCACTTGCACCCATTCAAGTCTATGGGGGGAGAGAAACATCGCACTGCACTCGCATTACACCGGTGTAACGTGACTGCAGTGCGATTTTCGCATCAGCCGGCAACAGAGGAGATAGATAGATAAATCCTTCCCTCCCCTCCACAGCAGTGGTCTGATCACACGACACTCGGCTCCCGCTGTGCTGTGACCGTGAGCCGAGTGTCATGCGAGGATGTGCACAAATCCCTGTGTGGCCTCAGCCTAAATCGGGCTTTACACACTGCGATATCGGTCCCGATATCGCTAGTGTGGGTACCCGCCCCCATCTGTTGCGCGACACGGGCAAATCGCTGCCCGTGCCGCACAACATCGCCCAGACCCGTCACACATACTTACCTGCCCGGCGACGTCGCTGTGACCGGCGAACCGCCTCCTTTCTAATGGGGCGGTCCGTGCGGGGTCACAGCGACGTCACTGAGCGGCCGCCCAATAGCAGCGGAGGGGCGGAGCTGAGCGGGACGTAACATCCCACCCACCTCCTTCCTTCCGCGTAGCGGCCGGGAGGAAGGTAAGGAGAGCTTCCTCGTTCCTGCGGTGTCACACGGAGCGATGTGTGCTGCCGCAGGAACGAGGAACAACCTCGTTACTGCTGCAGTAACGATTTTTGAGAATGGACCCCCATGTCACCGATGAGCGATTTTGCACGTTTTTGCAACGATGCAAAATCGCTCATCGGTGTCACATGCAACGGCATCGCTAATGCGGCCGGATGTGCGTCACCAAATCCGTGACCCCAACGAGTTCGCATTAGCGATGTTGTAGCGTGTAAAGCCCCCTTAACTGTGTGACTTTTGGAGGCAGGATTTTATTTAGAGTTATTAGACTAGGGGGCTGAATACAAATGCACATCAATATTTTCAGATTTATATTTTTAAAATATTTAGTAAACCATCTATCTTTTTTTTTTACTTCACAAATACTTGCACCTTTGTGTTAATGTAGTGTGAAGAAATGGGAAAAAGTTCACTGGTATGAACACTTTTTCAAGGCACTGTATATATATATATATATATATATATATATATATACAGTGGGTGAAATAAGTATTGAACACATCACCAATTTTTTAAGTAAATCTATTTCTAAAGGTGCCTCTCTTCATGTGTTCAATGCTTTTTCAACGTGTCATTTCTCATTTATTACATATAATTTATGTACATCTATAGTTTGATTTCTTTGCCTGTGTGGATTGTTACCGACATCTGGTGACAGTCGTGTCAATAACATCTTTAGAAATGTGTGATCATCTGCACTCAGCTCATCGTATGGACCTGCACATTGCTATACATTTTGAACACTGGATGGCACCATACTGTGTAAGTAGATGTTATAATATTTTTTCTGTCTTTAACAGCATGATATTTTATGTAAGCTATATATTGAATGTGATATATAATGGTAAGTCAATCCTTTTAACTATCTTTCATTCAAATACCTCTCTTAAAGGGGTTGTAAGTTTGTAACAAGTTTAGAAGTTATCCACAATTAATTTTATAGGGGATTGCTTTTCGATCGCTGAGGGGCCAACTGCTGGGTCCCCTACCAATCTTGAACAAATCTATTAGTTATCTCCTTTGGTCCCATTAAGATAAATAGAGCTGAGGTGCACATTATCCACCACCACTTCATTCAGAGGCCCAATTCTCAGGATCGGTGGGGGTCTCAGTAGTTGGACTTACAACAATTGGGAAGTTATGCCTGGTTCTCCATCCATGGTACAACCCCTCTAAGGCCATGTGCCCACGGGATTCGTACCTGCGGACGTTTCTGCAGGTATTTCTGCAGGTTGTCGCAGCAACTTCCCGGAATCCGCAGTTATCCATTGCTGCGGTATATCTGCGGAGTTGTTGTGCTAAACCTGCGGAAACAGTGCGGATTTTGCGCGGAATTCCTGCGGAATTCCCGCCCTGTATCTCCATAGTGGAGGGGTGGGAATTCCGCAGATAATTCCGCATGAATAATTAATATGCAGTTACGTGCCGCTGTGGGAAATCCGCAGCATTTTCCGCAGCCACAAATACCGCAGCATTGATACATCACTCCCCAAATCACATAGGATAACATGGACTGTCTGTACTTGCGTATCTGGAAAATCTAGAAAATCCGCGGGTTTTCCGCAGCAAAATCCGCAGTTACTTTCTCCCATGGGCAGATAGCCTAAGATTATATCTAAAACAGAGGTAATCATTGCAACTGAACCACCCATATGATTCATGGCCAAACAATCAAAGGGTCGTCAGTTTTCTTTCCTGTTAGTGGTGGCAGAGTGGAGGGGACATTGAGGTCTGGGTTGTCCTATGCTGGAGGGTGGGTTATAATGGAACGGGTATTCAGGATTTAGTTATATTTCATACAAAATAATACACCTATTATTTCTGGGTACGGAATGTATGCGGATGAGTTACAAAGGTAGTTAACAGGTTAAAGGTATGAAATGTGATCTTTTCAGAGTTCATAGTACATGTTAGTAGTCTTTGCACTGCTATTGTAAAGCACACACGTTCCCAGCTTCATTGTGTGCTACTAGGATGACAAACAATAAGGCTTACATTTCCCTGCTCTGCAGGATGACTGTTGTGCAGAAAGCATTAATCGGAATTCCACTACTATGGATGCTGAAACGTATATTTTTCCCCTACCTGTGGAAGGACTTAAGGTTTTTTTTAAGAGCAGCCGGCTATGCACGGAGGATAGAGCAAGCAGTTAAGCGCAACAACTGTTTTTCTATGTTGGATATGTTTCTGAAACAGGTGTCCACAAGACCAAACCATACATTTATTCTATATCAAGACCAGTCGTACACATACAAGGAGATAGATCTGAAAAGCAACCAAGCAGCATGGGCTTTAAGACACTATGCAAAACTGAAAACAGGTGATGGTGTTGCAATTTTTCTTGGCAATGAGCCTGCATATATCTGGCTTTGGCTGGGACTAGCCAAATTGGGATGCCCTATGGCTTGTATGAATTATAATATACGCTCTAAATCCTTTCTTCATTGCTTCAAGTGCTGCAAGGCTAAAGTGCTAATTGCCGCTCCAGGTAAGAAGAATGTAGTATAACCATAATATGTTATAATGTGTTGGTAGTAAATACATACAAGAGCTCAACAGGCAGAACCAAATGCATCTGGCGTCTACATCTTATTTAGTTGAGTATTTAAGTATATGTAGATGCATTTTTATTTGAATTATTCTAAAGAACTGCATATGAGATCTTTAAGATTAAGGGGTTAACTGGATGGAAACAAGCATTATAACCCTCCTACTTTTTCCACTGACCCAGTCACTTAAGTAAGCCAAATCATGTAATTGCATAACATCTTTTTTTATGTTGCCTTCTCCTAGAATACAATAGATTTGTAATTAGATGCGTTAGGAGTGTCATCGAAAGCTCACCCAACATATATCATTATGGATTTTTCAGATTTTGTCAATGTCATCAGAATAACACATCTATTATGAAAAGGAAACTGTATTGTATTTATTCACTAGAGAATTTTCCAAACTGCATAATGGAATCTGTGTTCACATTGAGCTGGCTAGACTATTTCCCAATAAATTTAGACAGTTTCTACGTAAAGGCTTGAGGTGAACACATGGGATCTCCAGCCCTATAGAGGCAAATGTTGCGGGCAGGGGGACAGACCGTGGCAGGGGGCTGCTCGAGACGCTCGGATCCGAGGTTGTTGCGGTGGCTCGAGGGGAAGCCGGACCCGGGCCTGAGCACCCGTCTGTCGCCCGCAAGTGAAAAAGGGGAGGTTTGTCAGTGACGCCACCCGTGGTGTGCAGTGATTTTTAGTGGCACCGCTGCTGCTGCTGGAGGTGGTGCCCGAGGTTGATGGAGTGGGGCAGCTGGATGTTATCCCCTCCACAGGTAGGGGAGGTGTTGTCCCGGGATCCCGGTACAGGCGGGAAGGTGTAACGGAGTGCAGTCTGCAGGGTTGGACCGGATGGTGCTGGTGTACTCACAGTTCTGAAATAACTTAACACAGAGTCCAGATGATAAACCAAATGACCAGTAGCCAGCAGCCTCCTGAGGGTGTGTTCGGATCCCGCACCCCGATACGGTAGAACAGGGGCCCTTCCACCTGCACGTTATGTTTAAGTCCTTGGTATAAACTACTCCGCATGAAATGGGGACGTCCGCTCCCAGTGTTACTATCCTTTGGGAACTGTGGCCCGCGAGAACTGACCCGTGGGATCTTAGCAGGCAATTGTGGAGCCCTATTTCCCTCGTTGGCCTTCCATCTCGCTCTATCCGGGCCTCCTGTGGGACGAGACCTAAAATCCTGTCCCCGGATGGTTAATTGAAAAGGGGCTTAAAGCTGCTCCTCGCCCTAGGGTCCAGGTACCCTGTCTGTGCACGGCTCCGAACCGGATTCCCACTGTCGGTACCGACGGGCTACTCACCCTGCCCCGGTCCACTTAAGGTTTCCCGCGACCGGATCTCCATCGCCTGTGGCCCTGTCTACTGACTGCCACCTAGTCACTTGTCCAGTCCTCTGGTAGACCAGGAGCTCCAACTCCTGGCTACCCTGTTCGCCGTCTCCTCAACTCCAACTCTCTGACTGAAACTGGCCCCTCCCATTACACCTCAGAACCCCTAGGTGGGCGTCACCATCCACTTGGTCCCACCCACTGGTGTGTCCCCATTGTCATGGTGGGGTGATTAGGGTTTTTATGGCTGCTGTTGTGTACCAGTATGGGGATTGTGATGGAGGACCAAAGAGGAGAGAATCCTGCACCTAGAAGGGGGGGTACAGTCTTCTGTGACACCCTGATTTTGTCAGGGCGTCACACAAACATGGCCACCTTCTACATACAGATGTACTGGGAAGCTTCTAAGTATAGGCTTCAGATAATCACATGGGATCTCTAGACTCATAGAAGCTTACATGGCCATCTTGTACATACAGATATACTGGGAGGCTTCTAAATATAGGCTTCAGGTTACCACATGGGATTCCTAGTCTCATAGAAGTAATAAGGCCACCTTCGACATACAGATGTACTGGGAAGCTAAGTATAGGCTTGAGGTGACCACATGGGATCTCTAGCCTTATAGGGGTTAACATGGCCATCTTCTACATACAGATGTACTGGGAGGCTTCTAAGTATAGGCTTGATGTGACCACGTGGGATCTCTAGCCTTATAGAGGCTAACATGGCCACCTTTTTCCATACAGTTGTACTGGGAGCACATCTAAACCAGCCATCGGCACTTTCTCCTCTGCATTTTGTCCAGATTATATTGACTTCACAATGATGCACAACTCATGTTCCTATTCTCTGTCAACAAATCGGTGATGTGTAAAGTGGTGAATTCAAACAAAAACTATATATAAAAAATTGCTACTCATTATACAATGAGCTAGTTGTGTGTATAACAAATGCCGCTTCCCTGAAGAGTCATACCAGCAGTGATACATTTTTGGAGCCAAAGGCAGTAATGGATATGAAAGGAATAAAGTCAATACGTTTTATCTCATTTGTATTAATTCTTCCTTTTTCTTAAAATAACTGCAATAAAACGCCACAAAAATAGCATCCAAATAAAATATGTAAAGATGGGATAGAGTATTGTTTGTCCATTTCCCGTGCTGTCAGCATTTTCTGTAGCTGGCAGTCCTGATGCTGATGCCAACTGTATGCACCTAGGGCCCTGTAGTATCCCAGCAACTGTTGCCCTGATTGAGCGTGGTGGTGCACCAGGGAGATTTCAAAGGAAACAAAGGAATGAGGTCATTTACAAAAAAAGAAGTCCCTGGTAATAAATCTAAAAACTAACTTGTAGATTTCTATACAGGATTCATTCACATGGAACCTGAAAGGTCACGGTATTAAGCAGTTGCATAGTTGACTAGTTTCTAGATTTCTTTCCAAGGATAATAAGACTGAATTCACACATCTAATTTTCTAATATGTAAAAACAAACTGATTTTCATCAGTGTGTTAGATTAGATTTTTTTCCTCTCTTTATAAGAGCGTCACATTAGTCTGTAGTCATTCTATGTGTCTGCAGACTTATGAATCCTCCCAGCGCACACACAATGAGGATCCACTGATGGCAGAGTCAGGAACTGTAGTCACAAGGCTGTGAGAAGAGGCTTATGGTTATTGGGTCCTCCCCAGCCTAAATTTAGCAAATTGCAGCCACCCCAGAATTGGCACATTACCCGTTCATCCTGACATCAGGCACAAGACATCAGGAAGGACACCGGACATCAGCCACATGTCATTAGGCACAGTATATCAGGAAGGACACTGGTCATCGGATTAAAAGTTTGGAACTTTGTAATTCTTTAGTCCTAAAAATGACCACTAGTACTTATTAATGTAGTCTAATAAAGTCAAATAGACAAGATTTATGCAAAAGCAGTATAAATTTATTATTCATAAATAATTAGAAGGCACATAGTGCATGAAGTGAATTTTAAAACCATGCATACATATGACAGGACAGTGCGTTAGATCTATTTGCGTAATGGCGCTGGGAACAAAAAATAATAGAGGCTAGTAATATATGTTAGTAGATCAAATATGCAGTCAATATAAATGGTTGTTAATGCAGGACCAATACATCAGTATTAGACAGTTAATCGCCCGGGAGTGTATCCCAATTAATCACAGTATATAATACTGGCGTATAATAAGAAAAAAACCTCCTACACTGCACAATACACAGATCTTCAGATATATTTAGATCACTAAACATAAGGTGAGTATTCCTAACACATAAGTAATATGCACATATGAGTCATTTAGTCAAAAAGATTACATCACAAAAAACCATCATTTATAAACTCATGGCATAAAAGACAATAATCTGACCCTTTAGATAACGCATAAATCATCCACTTGGTAAAGTTTATACTTATATTACCCAAAATCAGGGATAGTATGGTTGTCATCTGGGGGTATACATCCCAGAATCCAAGATACCCGCTAAAAAATGCTATATATGGTGCAGAATTATTCATCAGTTAATATTCAGTCATAAAGTCTTTCCTCCACCATAATGTGGTATATGCATACAGGTCATAGCTCATTAAGCTACCACACAAAGGAGTGTCATATATCACAATGTGAACATCAATCATGCTCCAAACATCCTAGTGGTTAGCAATATTATGAATAACCAATAAGCATTATATGAAAGCCTCATCGCATAACATACCAGCTGTAGCCATTAGATACTAAACACACTGCCCCGCACCTGACGCGTTTCGCAAGAGCTTCGTCTCAAGACGAAGACGAAGCTCTGGCGAAACGCGTCAGGTGCGGGGCAGTGTGTTTAGTATCTAATGGCTACAGCTGGTATGTTATGCGATGAGGCTTTCATATAATGCTTATTGGTTATTCCTAATATTGCTAACCACTAGGATGTTTGGAGCATGATTGATGTTCACATTGTGATAAATGACACTCCTTTGTGTGGTAGCTTAATGAGCTATGACCTGTATGCATATACCACATTATGGTGGAGGAAAGACTTTATGACTGAATATTAACTGATGAATAATTCTGCACCATATATAGCATTTTTTAGCGGGTATCTTGGATTCTGGGATGTATACCCCCAGATGACAACCATACTATCCCTGATTTTGGGTAATATAAGTATAAACTTTACCAAGTGGATGATTTATGCGTTATCTAAAGGGTCAGATTATTGTCTTTTATGCCATGAGTTTATAAATGATGGTTTTTTGTGATGTAATCTTTTTGACTAAATGACTCATATGTGCATATTACTTATGTGTTAGGAATACTCACCTTATGTTTAGTGATCTAAATATATCTGAAGATCTGTGTATTGTGCAGTGTAGGAGGTTTTTTTCTTATTATACGCCAGTATTATATACTGTGATTAATTGGGATACACTCCCGGGCGATTAACTGTCTAATACTGATGTATTGGTCCTGCATTAACAACCATTTATATTGACTGCATATTTGATCTACTAACATATATTACTAGCCTCTATTATTTTTTGTTCCCAGCGCCATTACGCAAATAGATCTAACGCACTGTCCTGTCATATGTATGCATGGTTTTAAAATTCACTTCATGCACTGTGTGCCTTCTAATTATTTATGAATAATAAATTTATACTGCTTTTGCATAAATCTTGTCTATTTGACTTTATTAGACTACATTAATAAGTACTAGTGGTCATTTTTAGGACTATATTATATTTGTGGGACCCTGGTTAATATGTATTAACATACATGATGGATCTGATGATTCATGGTTTGTTTACTTTGTAATTCTTGTTCAGGACATCAGGAGACTCGACATCGTACACAGGTCATCAGGCACAGATCACCAGGCAGAGGACATACAGGTCCAGGACATCAAGTTAAGAACATCAGGGACAGGTGCAGGATTCAGGCTGCTACCAGGACACACAGACACAGACAGGATGGGTTCAGAAACAGACAGCACTACAACAGACACAGTGATGATTACCAGCAGAACTGGAGCTGGACACAGGCAGACCAGAGCAATCGGCTGGACCAAAAAATTGGAACAAGGTCAGCAACCTAGTGAGTTGCTTGGGGCCCTCCCATCAGGGAAGGGAGCCTTAAACACCTGGTGCCTCCCAGCGATAAGTTTGTCCAAAAAAAGAATTGCGCTTTTGTCGCCATTTTCTGAGACCCATTGCATTCTCATTTTTTGGGATTTGGTGGCTCAGTGACAGCCAACTTTTTGCATCTTGAGCTAGTGTTTTTAATTATACCATTTTTCTACAGGTGCTACATTTTGATTGCCTGTTATTGCAATGTTAAAAAACAAAATTGTGCAACCAAAAAAGTTAATTTTAGCATTTGGAATTTGTTTGCCACGTCGTGTACCAAATAGGAGTATATTTTTAATTATTTTAACTGTTTCATTGTCAATGGGGAAAAAGGGGAGTGATTTAAACTTTTAGATTTTCATATTTTTTTAATTTTTTTTTAATATTTTTTATTTACCGTATTTTACCAGCCCCCCCCCGTCCAGGAGACTTTATGAATGCACAATCTGATCGCCTGAGCATTTCTCCTGATCACAGCAGCATTGCTCCGATTAGGAAAAATGCTGCTGTCCTGCGCTACCATAGCAACACCAAGTCACCTCCTGATCGCGTCACGGGGCCGCCGATGGCAGCGGGGAGCGGTGTGATCCCCATCGCAGCCATTTGAATTGTGCTGTCAGTATTTGACAGCGTGATCTAAGGAGTTAACAGGCACGGGTGGATCTCCGATCCACCTACGCCTGCTAGCCACACATATCTGCTGATCAGTTCAGCAGAGATGTGCAGGGATTACTGCAGGCTCACTGCCAGAGCCCGCAGTAACCACAGGGAGGCAACCAAGGACATACAGTTACGTCTTTGGTTGTAAAGGGGTTAAAATTGTCCCAAAAGTAGCCTGAGGCCCTCCTCTGCATCTCTTTCTGCATGTTTTCAATCCCTTCTTGGAATTTTTACTAGGCTTTAAAAAAGATTGCATAGGCTGTACCAGGGAAAGAGTCTGACTCTTTTTTTAAATTTTTTTTAAAATTCTCCCAAAATGTAGCCCGAGGCCTTCCTTTAAGTCTCTTGCTGCATGTATTACAATCCGTCCTTGGAATTCATGCTAGGCCTTCCACTGAGTGCATACATAGGCTGTACCAGTGTTACGGGGGGCTGTCTGATAATAACCTAAAGGAGTATCAGACAGTCAGGGTCCACCGTGCAAAGACTTTGCTGCAGACTATGGCAGAGTGCAATACCTCTGCTAACTCACAGAAGGATATAATAAGTAAGTAAAGCAATTCCTCCCTTACTTGGAGGGTGTGTGGAATGATCTCTGTTAATAATCACAGAGACAAAGGCAATGTGTGCGAAATGGCACCTACCTAGGTCCGCTCTTCTAGTGGTGCAAAAGAGACGAACAGCAGCGTAAGCTGCACAAAGCTCCTACCTGCGTTCGCTCCACTAGTGTGCGAGGACACGAACCACTGCCAGACGCAGTATAAGGAACGTTACCCTAGCGGCAACGTCCACCTACGAGTCGAATCACAAGGCCCAGCCAGACCATGTGCCTCAGGCACCTGCCTATGTCCGCTCCCCTAAGAGGTAAGGATACGGACAGCAGCCGAAGCTGTAAGGTATAAGAACGCTACCCTGCCGGTAGCGCTCACCTAGCATAGACAGAGGAATGCCTAGAGGAACGCGCACAGAGCGTCTACTCTTATGCATGAACCAAGAGGACTGAGCGCCATGCGGCGTGTGTCAGGGTCTTATATAGACTCTGTGCCTCATCCAAGATGGAGGACACCAGAGCCAATCCGCTGCCAGAACGACAGGAGTGACGTCATGCTGGCCTATCACCGAGCAAGGCGTCACAAGCACATGACCAGCGACCAATCGGCATAGAAGGTGTCAGAGACATGTGACCTCGTGTTAGCGATGATGTCACCCGCACATGTGCAATGGCTCCAAGATAGGACTTAGTCTCCAGCGCTCGCACATGTGCAGTAGCAAGAAATCTGGACTTAGTCTCCAGCGCTCGCACATGTGCAGTAGCAAGAAATCTGGACATAGTCTCCAGTGCTCGCAGCAACCGTAACAACCAGGGTGTTATTAAAATTATCTCAAAATGTAGTCAATGGCCCTCCTCTACAAGTCTTCCAGGTGGTGTATTAGTCCTTCCTTCTAATTTTTGTCAGCCTTTGCATTTAGTGCATAGGCTTTATAAGCGTAGGATTTCCACTACCTATCAATTTTAAGAAAATGTGTATGAGGACCTCCTCAATGTCTTATACAGGGTGTATTGGAGTCCCTCTTTCTTTTAGGCCCCTTTCACACGTCAGTGATTCTGGTACGTTTGTGCTTTTTTTTAAACGTACCAGAATCACTGACATACGCAGACCCATTATAATGAATGGGTCTGCTCACACGTCAGTGATTTTTCACTGCACGTGTCTCCGTGCAGCGTACCCGCGTGTGCGTGTTTGCCGCACGGAGACATGTCCATTTTTTTTCTAGCATCACTGATGTTCCATGGACCACGCAGTGGTGTGGTCCGTTAAACACGTGCCAGAAAAAAACGTGCTTTTAAAATAAAAAGCATTTTTACTCACCCCGCTCCAGCGACGCTCTCTGCAGCCTGTTCTGCCGGCTGCTTCTAAGCCGGCTCATTACTGTCGCGCATATTCATTATGCACGACAGAGCCGACCCGGAAGCAGCTGCAGCGGGGGTCAGCGCCGGCCGGATGCTGTACCGCGGGAGCGATCAGCACCATGGAGAGCAGGAGCGCGCACAGGTGAGTTAATCTCTAAGTGCAATCACGGGCCACGGAGAACGGAGCCCGGATTGCACTTAGACAACCCACGTGTGCCGTGATTCACGGCACACGCAGGGACATGTGCGTGTTTTACACGCCAGTGAAAAACGTCTGTGTTTTTCACTGACGTGTGAAACGGGCCTTACTCTGTGTTAGTTCTTGCATTGGCCGCATAGGCTTTGTGAGTTTCAGAGTTCCTCCTTTATATATTAAACAGGATGGGTCTGACCATGTCACACACACCACATACCCAGATAAGGTAGTAAATTATTAAAATTCAATTCACCTGTGAATGTTATTTTCACCATTGAATGCAATGAGAAAGTACAAATCCACAACAAAAACACTACATGTGAACATAGCATATAGGATGGAGGAAATTAGCTTTTTTATACCTTTTTTTTTTTAATTTGTCTTTTATACAAGCCATTATATAGCAAAGTATGTTACCTAACATTTTTTCCTGGAAAATACATTTTATCCTCAATTTTGTATGTAAAAGTGGCGTAATACTGTGGCAATATTATTCCCATCAGCTACCAGGGAATCAAAGATGCATACAGGCCTCTTCCCCATGTTGTTCCCATTCCATTTGAGTGCTGTTTCCATCCATTTCAACTATTTTATTGCACCCAGAAGTCCTGGAGGGTCTTCTGGAAAAATGCTTGAGTTTCCCACTGACTTCCATTTTACTCATTACTCAACACGAGCACATGAGCATTACGATTTGCGCAATTCGAGTGCAGCGCACCCGAGTATTTTAGTGGTTGCTGATAACTAGCAATGACCCAAAGCATACTGCTAAAGCAACACTTGAGTAGTTTAATGGGAAACATGTAAATGTATTGCAGTGGCCTAGTCAAAGTACAGACGTTACTCCAATTGAGAATCTGTGTCAGACTTGAAGATTGCTGTTCACGAGAGGAAACCATCTAACTTAAAGGAGCTGCTGCAGTTTTGCCTTGAGGAATGGTCAAAAATCCCAGTTGCAAGATTTGGAAAACTCATAGATACTTCCTCAAAGTGACTTGCAGTTGTAATTGCTGCAAAAAGGCAGTTCTACAAAGTACTGACTTTAGGGGGATGAATATTTATGCACACTGAAGTTTTCAGTTATTTTGTCCTATTTGTTGTTTACCTCACAATAAAATGAAAACCAAATGTTTAGAGTTGTAGATATGTTCTTTACATGTAGTGATGCAAACGCTCAAAAAAAACCCCTTTGAAATTCCAGGTTGTAATGTAACAAAATAGGTAAAAAGGAAAAGGGGGTGAATACTTTTGCAAGTCACTGTATTTCATCCATCCTGGTCCCCATATACTTCCCTATCCTGATCCCCATATAAGACCCCAAGCTGATATCTATATGTCATCCATCTTAGTATGTTGTCCATTCTGGTCGCCATAACAGCCGACATATTGGTCCCCATATGAATGAAATAATTAAATCAAATATAAAAAGATTACTCCTATCTGTCCGCAGTCCAACAGTGTCCTCTGCTTGCCTTATTGGTGGTGTGGACAGGCTGGCGCATGACAGTGACATCATAGGCTAGCGACGTGCGCCCTGACATCAGTTGTCAGCCTCTGATAGGCCGGAGGCTGACACTGTCAACATGAGTGCTGACATCAACTGTTGAGCTTTGATAAGCCGGTGGTTGATGTCAGCAACGTACACTATGACATCACCTACCAGTCTCCAATAGACCGGTGGCAATTTTAACTATTGCGGTACAGCAAGGGTCGGCGCGCTAATTCTTGCCATTTCAGGGAACTGGTTCCACTTTTTGAACAATCTGCTCCCCCAAACTGGAGAGAACTGGTTGAATCTCACCACTGTATACTTATGTTGAGATCGTAAGTTACAGACCGGATTGCAGTTTGGCGTCGAAACACATCTATAACAGCTCAGCTCATAAAATACAAAGGACAAGATTGGTTATATTACTACTGGGATTATATCTGTCACACGGTGTTTAGTTCTAAACTCACCAAGTGTCATGGCGACATCTGATGCTGTTCACACTTCAGAATCTGGCACTCCAAACTATGCCTTCTCTAGTGCTTCTGAGTTGCATAGACAGGCTCGGGCGTCGACCAGCTGTGTGCTTATTAGTGATCAGGCTTGCAGGAGTTAATCTCTGCTAGCCTGCTGGCTACGTCGTGGATCACATGTAGTGGGAGACCTATCACGTTTGCTCCTCCATTTTTAAGATGGTGGAGCCTGTCTTCCCATGCTGACTATAGCTTTTGCTAAACCGGTCCTTGTGCAGTTGAGTTCCAGTTACTGGTGATTTACTGCTTGCTGCTTGGTGTGCTGTGGAAATCCTCTCGTCATCAAGTTATTTTCTCCCTGCTCTTTGTTTCCTCTTTTTCATGTATTTTTCTTATATCTGTATGTGCTAGCTGTGTGACTGAGTTCTTTGTTTCCCTCTTTGTCTATACCTGTGGGTTCGACCTTCTCTGTCCCAGTTCTCCTCTGAGGTGGACAAGTGGGATATAAGATCAGGGCTTCCCAGGAGCAGGGCGAGGAAGGCGACCCAGACATCTTCACTATTAGAAGTATCTCTGCGTTTAGGGACAGCTAGGGCCCCTGAGCCTGAGTGCCAGTGTAGGAGCCTCGATCCCCTGTTATCCCCTGACACCCCATGCCAATATCACTGAACAGTGTCGGGTGTAAAATTCATAAGTAATAGCCAATGCTAACCATCCAAGCTGTGTTCAGGTGTGTGTATAAGAATAGTACAGTGCAGAAGAAATATATATTCTATATTATTATACTTAAATACCATTTCTTCATTCATTTTTACAAGAGCTGAAGGCTGCAGTGGAAGAAATCCTGCCCGCTCTGATGGAAGATGGTGTGCTGGTTTTCTACCTCAGCAGAGACTCACCCACTGAAGGGGTTTCAAGTTTACTTGACAAAGTGGAAGCTGCCTCCGAAGCCCCCATTCCTGAATTCTATAGGTCCAGCTCTACAGTGAAAACGCCTGCCTTGTACATTTACACATCTGGAACTACAGGTAAATCATCTTTAAAAACTAAAGTTACATTTCTCCAATTTTGAATTAAATAAACTACTGTAAATCTGACAAATCCCTGGATTATCAAAAAAGGATCATCATTAGGCAGAGAAAATACATAAACAATGCATTTATCACTCTACAGCCATGACGTTGGGCTGAAAAGCTGTGTAATTCCCATCCTGTATTCCTTCAGTGCTCCAATCAGCCAAACAGTACAAGTTTATTGTGCCATTTTGGCTACTAAGAATATCCAAAAAATAGCCCAAAGAGTAAAGTACTTTTTAACACCAAGATTAATTAAAAAAACAACAAACGGGCATAAGGTGCAAGACTAATACATATAGTAAAAGTCTGATTTTATTAATCAATTTTAAAATACATGATATAACAATGTTAATAGTATACTGTATATAGCAGTTGGACACATAAGAGAAAAATTCAGAAAAAAGAAAACAAGAAAAATATAAATTTGGGTTACCTCCATAAAGGAGATAAAATATCCATGGATGGACGGATATACAGTATATATGAATGAATCTCGTGTGTATATTTATATATATATATATATATATATATATATTATATAAAGCTGAGTGTAGGTATGTATGTGTATGTATGTCCCCTAAAGGAACCCACACCGTCGCATTTACAATCACGAAATTTTGCACAGACGCCTCATGTGACCCAGGGAGCGTCATAGACTGTGTTTTAACAGAA
The DNA here is from genome assembly GCF_048569485.1 of Anomaloglossus baeobatrachus. Classification (NCBI taxonomy): domain Eukaryota; kingdom Metazoa; phylum Chordata; class Amphibia; order Anura; family Aromobatidae; genus Anomaloglossus; species Anomaloglossus baeobatrachus. The sequence continues at coordinate 457,561,980 of NC_134356.1, forward strand.
AAATGTAACCCCGTGCTTTACAGTTAGTCTCTAAAATCCTGCCGCCATTAAACTGAATGGAGGTGGGAGCTATAGGTTATTAATAGCAACTGTCAGTGGTTGCTATAGGAACAAAATAAACTGTTAGTTGAAGCTTATGCGTGAGGTTATATGATGTCGGTGGAGAGACGGATAGAGAGACAGAAAAAGACAGACAGACAGAGACACAGACAGAGAGAGATGCGGAAAGAGACAGACAGACGAGGAAAGAGACAGCCCTGGAAAGAGACAGCCCTGGAAAGAGACAGACAGGCAAAGAGACAAACCTGGAAAGAGACAGCCCTGGAAAGAGACAGACGGGCAAAGAGACAGCCCTGGAAAGAGACAGCCCTGGAAAGAGACAGACGGTCAAAGAGACAGATGGTCAAAGAGACAGACATGGAAAGAGACAGACCTGGAAAGAGACAGATGGGCAAAGAGACAGACCGGCAAAGAGACAGACCGGCAAAGAGACAGACTGGCAAAGAGACAGATGTGGAAAGAGACAGACGTGGAAAGAGACAGACGTGGAAAGAGACAGACGTGGAAAGAGACAGCCCTGGAAAGAGACAGCTGGGGGAAAGAGACAGCTGGGGGAAAGAGACAGCCGGGGATAGAGACAGACGGGGAAAGAGGCAGATGGAGAAAGAGACAGCCCTGAAAAGAGACAGTCCTGGAAAGAGTCAGCCGGGCAAAGAGACAGACCGGGAAAGAGACAAACTTGGAAAGAGACAGACCAAGACAGACGGAAAAGAGACAGACGGGGAAAGAGACAGACAGACACACACAGAGACAGAGACAGACAGACACAGAGATGTAGACGAATAGAGTGATACAAATACAGACAGAGATAGAAATAGTCAGACAGAGACATAGACACAGACAGACAAGGAAAGAGACAGACAGAGAGACAGACAGACAGTGACACACAAACAGAGACTGGGAGAGAGACAGAGAGACAGTTACTATCCCAGGCAATGCCGGGTACTACAGCTAGTGTGTATATATATAATATATATATATATATATATATATATATATATATACTAGAAGGTGGCCCGATTCTACGCATCGGGTATTCTAGAATTTACGTATTGTGTAGTTAATATATGATTTTTGTTATATATATATATATATATATATATATATATATAGATGTTGTTGTGTGTAGTTACCAAGTGTTTGTGTAGGGCGCTGTACATGTTCTGGGTGTTGTCTGGGTGTGGCGGGGGGTGAGAGCAGTGTTGTTTGTGTGTTGCGTTGTGTGTGTTGCGTTGTTTGTGGAGCGCTGTGTGTCTGTAGCGTTGTGTGTGTGTGTTGCGCGGTTTGTGTGGTTGTGGGGTGTGTGTGTGTGTTTTGGGGGAGGTATGTTTTGTGCAATGTGTCTGTTGTGCGGTATGTGCGTATATTTGTGTGTGCCGCGGTGTTTGTGTGTTGGGTGTTGTGTGTGTGCGGTGTTGTCTGTGTGTGTGGGTGTCTGTGTAGGGCGGTGTTTGTGGTTCCCAATGTGTGTGTGGTGTTATACAGTGCGTGTGTGGCGGTGTGTGTGTGTGTTTTGGGGGGAGGTGTGCACCCCCCATCGTGCTCCATCCCCCATGATGCGCACCCCCATCGTGCTCCATCACCCATGCTGCGCACCCCCCATCGTGCTCCATCCCCCATGCTGCGCACCCCCCATCGTGCTCCATCCCCCATGCTGCGCACTCCCCATCGTGCTCCATCCCCCATGCTGCGCATTCCCCATCGTGCTCCATCCCCCATGCTGCGCACTCCGAAATGTGCTCCATCCCCCATGCTGTGCACTCCCAAACGTGCTCCATCCCCCATGCTGCGCACTCCCAAACGTGCTCCATCCCCCATGCTGTGCACTCCCAAACGTGCTCCATCCCCCATGCTGTGCACTCCCAAACGTGCTCCATCCCCCATGCTGTGCACTCCCCATCGTGCTCCATCCCCCATGCTACGCACTCCCAAACGTGCTCCATCCCCCATGCTGCATACTCCCCATCGTGCTACACGCACACACACATTGACGACATCGCACATACGCACTCACACTCACAACATCCGGAGATACCACATGGTTCTGGCCATGTGATCCTCCGGCAGGTCCTGGAAGGTCACTGCACGCACAGTATCGCCGCTGAGAAGCAAGCGATATCACTGGATGTTGTGAGTGTGTGGATGCGATCTGATGTGTGTGTGAGGTGTGTGTGAGAGTGAGTGTGATCTGATGTGTGTGTGTGTCTGTTCTTATGTGTGTGCGTGTGTGTGTGTTCCACCGCTGCAGGACCTTGATGCGCTCACCTGGGACCCGGTGTACGCTGGTAACTATGCTACACAATATTACTCGATGTGTACCATGGTTACCAGCGTAGCCCGCCCCCCGCTCGCACGGGAGCCCACACCAGCGTACGGCGGCAACCCAAGCAATGCGAGGGTATGTGTCAGTTGGGTTGGCGGCGTACGCTGATGTGGGCTCCCGGGGGTACAGCACTCACCTGGGAGTCGGGGCTCCATGTCGTTTCGGGGAATGCGTGCGGGGGGCGGGGCCAGAGCGACCGTGCAATGCATGAGGGGGGCGGGGCGTGGCCGAGTTGCCAATGCGTGCAGGGGGCCGGGGCGAGACGCCAATCCGTGGGGAGGCGGAGCATGGGCGAGCGGCCAATCCGTGCGGGGGGGTGGAGCCGAGGCGAGCGGCCAATGAGACGCTTGTCGCGGTAAGAACACAATTTTGGAGCAAGACAGACAGACAAGCAGAATAAGACAATTATATATATATATATATATATATACTGTATATTTATATATACAGTATATCTTGATCTCAGGATACTGTATGCCTTATAAGGATAGTACTGGGAGTCACGCAAGTGTCCAAAATAATATATGGTCAAGTGTTAAGGCCCCGTTACACGCAACGACGAATCTAACGATATATCGCCAGGGTCACAGATTCTGTGCCGCACATCCGGCATCATTAGTGACGTCATTGCGTGTGACAGCAAGGAATGACCGTTAACGATGGAAAATACTCACCAAATCGTCCATTGTTGACACGTCGTTCCCTTTTAAAAAATCATTGATTGTTGAGCACGAAGGTTTGTCGTTCCCGAAGCAGCACACATCGCTACGTGTGACACTTCGGGAATGACGAACTGCAGCTTACCTGCGGCCACCGGCAATGTGGAAGGAAGGAGGTGGGCGGCATGTTACAGCCGCTCATCTCCACCCCTCCGCTTCTATTGGGCGGCTGCTTAGTGACGTCGCTGTGACGCCGCATGAACCGCCCCCTTAGAAAGGAGGTGGTTCGCCGGCAACAGTTACGTCGCTAGGCAGGTAAGTCCGTGTGACGGCTCCAAACGATTTTCTGCGCCATGGGCAGCGATTTGCCCGTGACGCACAAACTACGGGGGCGGGTACGCTCTCTAGCGATATCGTTAACAATATCGCTGCTTGTAACGGGCCTTTACTACAACAGATCCCTTTATCATTGCCTGACACGTGTTTCACATTCACTGGTTTGTCTTGGGACAATATATAAACTGACAGACTCCACTTTAAAGTCAATTAGGTCTGTTAGCAAATGTTTTTTTCTGTCTGTTTTTGTTCAAAGACCTGAACAGACAAGGATGGACACCGTGACGGGACCCTGACGTACCCTATTACAGTCAATGGAGTTCGTCAAGCGCCATTAGTCATCGTCACCACTTTTATTTTAACTTTTTGTTTCCTTTACTAGAAAAGGGAAAAGAAAAGAAAAACCTTGCGTTATATTTTGTTAACATTGAAGGAAATATGTGATGGATGAAAAAGACTGTCAGAGTTGTAGGGCAAATAAAACATAGTTTAGTATTAGCAAACCACCTCTGTACCATCATAATTAGTCACCCCTATGCTTCACCATTGGGATGGTGTTCAAGGGGTGGAACTCATCCTTCTTCTTCCTCTAAACACGGTGAGTGGAGTTGATACCAAATTGATCTGTTTTTGTGTCATCTGACCACATGACCTTCTCCCATGCCTCCTTTGGATCATCCAGATAGTTTTCACAAAGATTTTAATTCATGATGGCAGTGTGTTACTAGTGGTAATCTTTGAAACTGTAATTCCAGCTCTCTTCAGGTCATTGATCAGGTCTTCCCGTGTAGTTCTGGTTAATTCCTGACCTCAGAATCATCCTTACCCACTAGGGAAGATCTTGCATGGAGCCCCAGACGAGTAGGGTGGGCTTTACACGTTGCGACATCGCTACCGATATATCGTCGGGGGTGACATCATTAGTGACGCACATCTGGCGCCGGTAGCGTCATCACAATATGTATATCCTAGGTGTGACGATGAACAAGTGCAAAAGCGTAAAAAATCACTGATCTGTGTCATGTCGTTCACTTCCATAATGTCATTACTGCTGCAGATACGATGTTGTTTGTCGTTCCTGCAGCACCACACATCACTGTGTGTGAAACCGCAGGAACGACAAACATCTCCTTACCTGCGTCCACCGGCAATGCGGAAGGGAGAAGTTGAGCGGAATGTTATGTCCTGCTCATCTCCGCCGCTCCCATTCGATTGGCCGGCCGCTTAATGATGTCGCGGTGACGTCACTGTGGCACCGAACACACCTCCCTCTTGAAGGAGGGATTGTTCAGCGGTCACAGCAATGTCGCCGACCAGGTATGTGCATGTGAAGCTGTCATAGCGATAATGTTCGCTACGGCAGCAAGCACCAGATATCGCATGTACGACGGGGGAGGGTGCTATTGTGCTCGATATCGCTAGCAATTGCTAGCGATGTCGCAGAGTGTAAAGCCCGCCTAAGATTGACAGTCCTCTTGTCTTTCTTCCATTTCCTAATAATTGCACCTACAGTTGTTGGCTTCTCACCAAACTGCTTGCCTATTGTCCTGTAGCCCATCACAGCTTGTGCTGATCTACAATTTTGTCCCTGGTGGGAACAGCTCTTTGGTCTTGACCATGGTGGAAAGGTTGGAGTGTGATTGATTGAGTGTGTAGACAGGTGTCTTTTATACAGGTAACTGGTTGAAACAGGTGCAGTTAATACAGGTAATGAGTGTAGAGTAAGATGGCTTCTTACAGAAAAACTAATCTGTTTGTGAGAGCCAGAATTCTTGCTGGTTGGTAGGTGCTGAAATACTCATTTCATGTAATAAAAAGCAAATTAATTCTTTAAAATTCATACAATGTGATTTTCTGGATTTTGTTTATTCTGTCTGTTACAGTTAAAGTGTATCTAAGATAAAAGGTCAAGTTACCTATTTTAGCCACTCCAGGGATTTCAAAATCTGAAGCAATTAAAATAAGTTAAAAAAAGATGGAACCAATGCACAGCAATTCAATGTTATATTGCTGTGCACATGCTCATTTTTTTATCATTTGTTGAGCACTTTTTCAGGCTTGTTCCAGTTGGACTACACCTAAAAAATATGTCATGTTCACATACCTATTGGCTAGGTTCACAAGAATGTTAAAAATGCTTAGTGTAACATGGCAGCTAAAAAATTAGAAACTAAACATTTTAAATAATTGAATTAAGTAGAAGATTATGAAAAGAGTGCACTTTGATATACGTTTGGCCAATATTCTTAAGGATAGAGTTGACGTTAAGTGTATATAAGGCCCTCTTCACACATCTGTGTCTCCGGTACATGCGACGTCGTTTTCACACGTACTGGAGACACGGGCACACGTAGACCCATTAAAATCAATGGGTCTGAACACACATACGTGTTTTCACATGCACCGTGTGTCCACGTGGAGCATATGTGTTTCCGTGTGCTCCACATGTAGACATGTCCATTTTTCTCCGGCCGCACGGGTGTCACTTGTACCGGACAAAACCACGTTTCTGTGAAATAAAAAGAATTTCTATACTCACCTGTCTCCAGCACTGCTGTCTTTGCCACTGCTGTCACTTGCTTCCGAACCCCACTTATTATGCTCTTCTCATATTCACTGCACTTGGGGCCAGAAGCAGCAGAAGCGGCGAGTCAGCAGGGCTGGAGACCGCATAGCGGAAGATACACGGACAGCAACGACCGGGACAGGTGAAAAGAAAGTTCCTGCTTTCCATGTGTTATCACGGATAGCACACAAAGAACATTTGTGTGCCAAAATTATGGCACACGGAGGGCCATATGCACCTTTTAAACATCCGTGAAAAACACGCGTGATTTTCACGGACATGTGAAAGAGGCCTAAAGTGTAGTCGATTGTGCTTTAAATTACATTTTATTTTAATAGAAAAAATATTCTATGCAGTCAATGGCATACATATGTGTACAGAGATATTATATATATATATATATATATATATATATACATATATATATATATATATATATGTATATATATATATATATAATATATATATATATAATATGTAGCTCCTTCTCATGTATAGCCCCATGGAATCAATAGTACTCTTTAAATAATAATAGTAGTAATAATTTAAATATTGCAACTGGAGCACTGAAGAGGTTAAACAGCATGTTGAGCTACATTTTTAATACTTCTATCTTATATGCAAATTGTTTTATTTCTTTAAATAGCAAAAATGAAATTCAGAATTACAAAAAACAGAATTACTGAATATTGTAATATATTTCTAGTGCGTATAAATAACAAACATGCCCAATTTTCCAATAGGTCTTCCCAAGGCCGCTGTTATAAATCAAGGACGCCTTTTGATAAGTTCTTCGATAAGTACACTGGCTGGAGTTTCATGTAATGATGTGTTATACATTCCATTGCCGTTATATCACAGTGCTGGCCTTATGATTGGGGTTCGTGGATGCATCCAACAAGGTAACTTTATCTATACGTCTATCTTCCCATAGCCATAATAGTGAAGGGGTTATCTGGATATACAGTATATATAATTAATGATCTACAAGCAGAAAAGTGCTCGAGTGCTCTTTACTCGAGATAAGCAGATTGGACGCTCTGACGGGCTTGATTCAAGTAATGAGTATAATGGAAGTCAATTATTGGGCAGTTTGGCTCTCCACCCACATACGGAGAGCCATATACAGAGCATTTCCGGGGGAGGGTGGGCAAGTTTTTTTAAATGTATTTACACACTGCATCGGAACACATTGATTTCACCCCCAGTGAGAGAGATTCAGACAATAGTCATATCAAAGGGATGTCCCACTTCTGAGGAGGCTGCAGGCTGCTATTTTTAGGCTGGGAAGGGCTAAATAACTATGGCTTTTTCCACCCTGCTAATACCAGACCCCAGCTGTCTGCTTTATCTTGGATGGTTATCAAAAACAAAGGGGGACCCCTCGCTGTTTTTTTAAATGATGTAAATGAATAACTTTAAAAAAACAGCATGGGATCCCCTATATTTTTGATAACCGGCCAAGGTAAAGTAGACAGCTGAGGGTTGCAGCCCACAGCTGTTTTTCCAGTGCTGGCTATCAAAAATAGGCTGAAGCACATGTCATTTCTTTAAAAAATGTATTCCATTCTCACATGTTTGCAGGGCAATTGCCCCTGTTTTGATACATATTGCAACCCCTTAGGCCTTACTACAACCATTTTACAGCACAGAAGTTTGGTTTCCCATTGACCTATATGGGGTGCGAGGTCCTGGGTCAAATCTGAACCAAACTTTTAACTAAAATCAGATTGAACTTCTAATAGTTCGCTCATCCTTAGTAATTTTAGTCTTTTACATGCCCCCAATTTATTAACCTTGGGCTGGTAATAATTTGTACTCAGCAGGGAACATTTTTAATGTATGGTGCCCTTGAAAAGTATTCAGAAACTGCAAGTAGTCCAGAATGCAGCCGCAAGAACCATCGTGGGACTTCATAGCTGTTCCCACATTTTACCAACACTCCGCCAGCTGCACTGGCTACCAATTAGTTTCCAGGTGTAATTCAAATGTTGGTGATTACCTATAAAGCCCTACACACCATAGGACCAGCATACCTCCGAGACCGTCTCTTGCCTCATGTGTCCCAGCGACCAGTCCGGTCCCATAGGGAAGGCCTCCTCCAAGTCCCGTCGATAAGCCACTGTCGACTGGTGACTCCCAGGGTTAGAGCCTTCTCCATAACAGTCCCAACCCTTTGGAACAATCTCCCCCTAGAACTCCGTATTGCCCCTACCCTACTGGCATTCCGTAAAGACCTTAAGACTTACCTATGTCGGCAGGCTTGGGGCCATTAGTATTGACTACAGTTAATAATTTATAAAAATTGGTATTAATAGGGTTTGTTTGTTTGTTGGGTTTTTAATATTTTTTAAGGTTAATTGATTTTATGTACTGTATAATGTTTCTATTTGTTTAAAACTTTGCATTTTGCATTTATATGTTGTGAGCCGCTCTGAGTCTTTGGAGAAAGTTTGACAAATAATAAATAAATAATTAAATAAATTCAGAAGATCTGTTCTGCCATGGAACTTCATTATCTCAGCACAAAGGGAGAAGTAACATTCCCCTATGTTTCCTTAGATATTCTGTTCATTTACCTTTACATTTAATCATGAAAACGTCATATCAAACAACATGTGTAACAAGACTAAGATGATTGAACAGTTGCCTGAATGGCTTAATGTAAAGTCAACAATCCAACAAAAAATATAAACCCAGATTTGAATATTTTAAGTGAAAAGCAGACATATCATACATTAGCAAGATTTACAGGTTTTGTACATACATGAGGTAGAAAGTAAGAAAAACAGTCATGGAGATAAAAAGGGAGGAACAACAATCCCTGTATAACCTCAAACGCTGAAGCAAAACGTCCAAAGTTCTAGAGTCCAAGTTTCCAGGTCACATGGTCCTGGGTCAGCCAATATTTAACCGCAATCACATTTTTCAGTTAACATCGTATTTTAGGTTATATGCGCATGTTGCGTTCGGCCGTGACAAATATTCCGCAGCGTTTTGTCACTGCATGTGCGTTTCAAAACACAGCCGAAAAGCTGCGTTTTGGATGTATTTTGAGTGCAGAATGGATGCAGAATTCATGCATTCTGGATGCTTTCTCTGCCATAAACAGAGAGGGAAAAGCATCCAAAATGCACAAAAGAAGTGACATGTTGCTTTTTAGAATGCAGCGATTCGGCCACAAATTTCAGCGTTTTGAAATTCGTGCGCATGGAATTTGCACAAGTTACCATATTTTTCGGACTATAAGACGCACCTGACCATGAGACGCACCCTGGTTTTAGAGAAAGAAAATAGGAAAATAAAATCGTAAGCAAAAAATGTGGTCATGACACGTTGTTATGGGCCGAGTATCTGCTGCTGACACTGTTATGGGGGTAATGTCCCCAAATTCTCTACTAAGGTACCCCATCCTGGTAATGATCCTCCTGCCTTGTGTATATATATATATATATATTGTTACGGGGGGACTGGCAGATCAGGACCAGGGGGTATATATCCCAATCGCCAGTCGGGGCCCACCGTGCTCCAGATGGCAATGGAGCTGCTGGCACCCTGTGGGTTAGGCGGAGACTGTAGGACTGATGACTCAGATAACCCAGAAGACCTGGGAACCGGTCACGTGTGTAGAGACACGTCAGACCGGACGACAACCCAGTTAGGGTTTCGGTGGAATTGGCACAACCCTGACCACGTGTGCAGGGAACACGTCAGGCCAGATGGTAACCAGGTAGCGTTGACCGAGAAGACCGCTGCGACAGCGCCCTGTCGGCCACGTGTGTCAGACACAACAGGCCAAGCGGTCCTTCGATTAGCGTTTCTGGTCACTACGCGAATGGCCACGTGTGTAGAAGACACGTCAGGCCAAGGGATCATACCAGTAGCGTTGACTGGGAAGCCAAGGAGGATAATAGGTTCACACACCCAATCCTGGAACACCCTGTTAACTCCACAGGGGTCCTGGGGTATGCTGTCCGTGCACGTAGGAGGCACAACCGGACAGGTGACGCAGCAGGTATGCTGTCCGTGTGCGTAGGAGGCACAACCGGACAGGTGACGCAGCAGGTATGCTGTCCGTGTGCGTAGGAGACACAACTGGACAGGTGACGCAGCAGCCGCAGCCCAGTTAACGCCACTGGACTGCTATAGCACAACAGGACCGGTAGCAAGGAAGCCTGACCCTCATGTGCTGAGCCACGAATCTTGGCGTGACAGGCACCGTTCACCTAGCCCTACCTACCTCTTCCAACAAGGCTTAAGCCACCATGAATTCTAAGTGAATATGAGTGAAGACTGCGCCCCTCCATGTTGTCTCCAGCCCCTTTTATAACCTAGATCCGCCCCAAACCCAGGGTGGAACCACCAAGGTCCAATAGCAGAGTGCCATATCATCAGCGATATCACCAGCGGCCTATCCGGAACCGCCACGTCATTGATGACCTCATGGCAGCCATGCCCCAAACACTTCACCAGTCATCGTCTGATGACCAATCGTGAGGTGCCAGATCATAGGGGCGGGCCTCTGCTAGCCAGTCCGGAGTGGCCACATCATCAGGACACCTGACACCCTCTGCCCTATCAGGGCCTGCCACCTCACGGACATGCTCATTGAGGTCCTTACCGGACCTAGCCTCTGATGCACTAAGTGCCTGAGCATGCTCAGTAGCCTGAATAACAGACTCAGAAATCAGACTATCTGCCTGAGCATGCTCAGTAGGCACATCCCAGAACTTAGACACAGCACGAAGTCCAAGTACCTGTGCAAGCAAGCTGTTAGGGTTAATTGTGGGAGCATGCTCAGTAGCCTGAACTGAGGACTTAGTCTCAGGAATGACACAATCAGGCTGAGCATGCTCACTAGGCAAAACACCAGACTTAGACTCTGGCTGGGGTAAATCGGCGCACGTATGCGCACTAGCTGCCTTTCCACACTTAGACGTGGTGGAAGAAGCAGCCAACTGGACGACCCGAGGCACGGTCAAGAACGGCAGCCGGTGCCTGGGCGCAACAGAAACTGCAACAGGCTGCTTGCGGCTATGGCGGTGCCGGTTCGTAACATATATGTCCCTCATCCTGGTATAGCCCCATCTTGCTATATACTGTCATCCTGGTATGTGCTCCCATCCTGCTACATACGCCATCATCCTGCTCATAGACCCCCATCATCCTGCTCATATACCCCATCATCCTGCTCATATACCCCCATCATCCTGCTCATATACCCCATCATCCTGGTCATATACCCCCATCATCCTACTATATACGCCATCATCCTGCTCATATACGCCATCATCCTGCTCATATACGCCATCATCCTGCTCATATACCCCCATCATCCTGCTCATATACCCCCATCATCCTGCTCATATACCCCATTATCCTGCTCATATACCCCCATTATCCTGCTCATATACCCCATCATCTGCTCATATACCCCCATTCATCCTGCTCATATACTCCCATCATCCTGCTCATATACCCCATCATCCTGCTCATATACCCCCATCATCTTGCTCTATTCCCCCATCATCCTGCTCATATACCCCCATCATCCTGCTCATATACCCCCATCATCCTGCTCTATACCCCATCATCTTGCTTATAAACCCCCATCATCTTGCTATATGCTATCATCCTGCTCATATACCCCATCATCCTGCTCATGTACCCCATCATCTTGCTCATATACCCCCATCATCCTACTATATGTCCTGCATCCTGTGGCATACAAAAAAAAAATAAATGTTTACACTCACCTTTCCTCGCTCCATGCAGCATCGCTCCTCCTCTTGTGTGTGTCGGCAGCACTGTGTGGAGCCGGCCATGATCCCTGCAGCATCGCGATGTCCTCCTGTTTGTGCTGGCGCGGCTGTGTGTGGACACGTGCGCACAGCGAAGACGTCATCGCTGTGAGCACCGCTATTCTCTACACAGCGCGGCCGGCATAGACAGGAGGACATCGTGGTGCTGCAGGGGAACGGTGAGTGTACTGATTCACTGCACCCCGTGCTGATGATGATATGCGGGGAGCAGTGAATACAGCCGCACATGATCACTCCAGGCTCTAGTTGCCAGGGGTGATCATGCGAGCTGGCTGGTTACTATGCGCGCACCCCCCGCCCATCATCCCGCCCACCTATCAGACTCAGTGCCAGCTTCAGCGCTAAGAGATGGGTGGGAGGATGGGCGTGCATATGTAATGAGCGGGCCCACGTGGTCACGGCAGGCGCTGCTGCAGCCTGCTCATGCCCCCGATGACCCGCTCCACCCTCATTCCCCGCAGCCCTATATTCAGACCATAAGACGCACCCCCCACTTTCCCCCAACATTTGGGGAGAAAAAAGTGCATCTTATAGTCTGAAAAATACGGAACCTAGACTTGCTGGGGATACAGAACGCATGCGTTTACGCTGCAGTGAAAAACGCACACATGCGCACATGGCCTTATAGCTGATATGTTATAGGGGTTGTCTAGGCTGAAATAATAAGTGTGCAGTCACTCTGACTGCAGACTTCCAAATCCTGACAGTGTCTGATGCGCTTGCTGTCACAATATGCCCATACCTCCCAACCGTCCCGGATACAGCGGGACAGTCCCTCTTCTGAGCCTTTGATCCCGGGTCCCGCCCGTGACGCTGTTTATCCCGGGCTCCACCCACCCACTGTAGCCCCGCCTCGCTGTTTCTCCCTTCTATTCATTACAGAGCCGACCGCGCACCTACTCCTGTGACTGCTGCTGAGGTATGAATCACCCCCTGCAGCAGAGCGACCCCCCTGCAGCAGAGCGACCCCCCCCCTGCAGCAGAGCCCCCCCCCCCCCCTGCACCAGAGCCGACCCCCCCCAGTCCCGGAGCCTGCGTTTGTCTGCAGCTGTTCTCTGATTCCCCGTGTGCGGCTTCTCACTGCTGCAGACACGCGGGGAGTCAGGAAGCTGAGGAGACCGTGCAATCAGCACTTCTCTCCTGCAGATAGCACTGACAATAACCTATGCAGAGTGACATCTGCAGGCTTCTATTAGCTTACCGATCAGTGGTCTCCTGCCTGTGGAGCAGAGCTGCTGGGTCCTAGCTTCCCAACAGCTTCAGCTCTGCTTTATCCTGGCTCCTCTACCAGTTAAAGGGAACATGTCAGCAGAAATTTCACAATAAAAGTAATAGATTCCCCTCTGCAGCTCCTGGGCTGCTTCTAGAAAGGTTCCTGTTGTTATTGTGCCCCCTTTGAGACCTACAAAAATACTTTATGAAGTCTTACCTTTTTGTATGCAAATGTGTTTTTATGGTCACGGGGGCGGGCTGTCTGGCGTCCGTTATTCCCCCTCCTGCCGCTTTACGCAGTCCCCCATTGCTCATTTACATACACAAGAACGCCTTCCTCATGTAACTGTCCTCCCGAAGATTTGCGCATGTGAACGCTTTTTCAGGTGATTGCGCAGGCACGAGATTATGGGCGGCGCTGTGATTGTCATCAACAGCGTTAACCAAGTACCCGCCCATAATCTCGTGCCCGCACTTTTCCCTCTGACTCCACCGTTATGCGCAAGTGCTGGCCATATGAACCATGTTACCTATTACCGCTTGCACGAGATTATGGGCGGGTACTTGGATGACTTTGCTGATGACAATCACAGCGCCGCCCATAATCTCGCGCCCACGGTAATAGGTAACATGGTTCATATGGACAGTGCTTGCGCATAACGGTGGAGGCAGAGTGAGAAGCGCGGGCACGAGATTATGGGCAGGTACTTGGATGACGCTGCTGATGACAATCACAGCGCCGCCCATAATCTCGCGCCCATGGTAATAGGTAACATGGTTCATATGGACAGTGCTTGCGCATAACGGTGGAGGCAGAGTGAGAAGCGCGGGCACGAGATTATGGGCAGGTACTTGGATGACGCTGCTGATGACAATCACAGCGCCGCCCATAATCTCGCGCCCATGGTAATAGGTAACGTGGTTCATATGGCCAGTGCTTGCGCATAACAGTGGAGGCAGAGTGAGAAGCGCGGGCACGAGATTATGGGCAGGTACTTGGATGACGCTGCTGATGACAATCACAGCGCCGCCCATAATCTCGCGCCCATGGTAATAGGTAACATGGTTCATATGGACAGTGCTTGCGCATAACAGTGGAGGCAGAGTGAGAAGCGCGGGCACGAGATTATGGGCGGGTACTTGGATGACTTTGCTGATGACAATCACAGCGCCGCCCATAATCTCGCGCCCATGGTAATAGGTAACATGGTTCATATGGACAGTGCTTGCGCATAACGGTGGAGGCAGAGTGAGAAGCGCGGGCACGAGATTATGGGCAGGTACTTGGATGACGCTGCTGATGACAATCACAGCGCCGCCCATAATCTCGCGCCCATGGTAATAGGTAACGTGGTTCATATGGCCAGTGCTTGCGCATAACGGTGGAGGCAGAGTGAGAAGCGCGGGCACGAGATTATGGGCAGGTACTTGGATGACGCTGCTGATGACAATCACAGCGCCGCCCATAATCTCGCGCCTGCGCAATCACCTCAAAAGCGTTCACACTTTGCACAGTGCTCAGTCCCGCGAGAGTGGCACTGGGCATGCACAAAACTTCAGGAGGACAGTTACATGAGGAAGGCGTCCTCATGTATGGAAATGAGCAATGGGGGACGGCGTACAACGGCAGGAGGGGGAATAACGGACGCCAGGCAGCCCGCCCCCGTGACCATAAAAACAGATTTGCATACAAAAAGGTAAGACTTCATAAAGTATTTTTTTAGGTCTCAAAGTGGGCACAATAGCAACAGGAACCTTTCCAGAATGCAGCCCAGGAGCTGCAGAGGGGAATCTTTTATTTTTTTTGCTAAATTTCTGGTGACAGTTTCCCTTTAAAGGGAACCTATCAGGTGCAATCTGCACTCAGAGCCAGGAGCAGTTCTGGGTGTATATTGCTAATCCCTGCCTAACCGTCCCTGTATACACTAGCATAGATAAAGGCATCTATAGAAAAAGTATTTTTAAAGAGCTTATATCTTATGCTAATTAGCGCGGGGACTAGTCCCAAGGGCGTTACTTCACTTGGCTAGTCGGCTCACATAGCGTATTAGTACTCAAACAGGGGCGTAATAACATGCTAACATGCTATGCGAGCCGACTAGCCAAGTGAAGTAACGCCCTTCGGACTAGTCCCCGCGCTCATTAGCATAAGATATAAGATCTTTAAAAATATTTGTTCTTGATCTCTTTATCTATGCTAGTGTATACAGGGACAGTTAGGCAGGGATTAGCAATATGTGCCCAGAACTGCTCCTGGCTCTGAGTGCATATTGCACCTGACAGGTTCACTTTAAAGGGAACCTGTCACCAGATTTGGGGCCTATAAGCTGCGGCCACCACCAGCGGGATCTTATGTACACATTCTAACATGCTGCATACCTCCCAACCGTCCCGGATACAGCGGGACTTTCACGCTTTACGTTGTTTGTCCCGTTGCCACGGGCGGGACGGCCGGCTCCCGGGCTCCGCCCACCCACTCTCTCTCCGCCTCCCTGCTTTTCCCTCCTACCATCCTAGTAGACGTGGCATAGAGAGGAGCGCTGCCTGTGCTGCTGCTGGTACAGTAAACTAATCTCCCCAGCGCTGATTTCCCTCCCTCCCCCCTCACCCCCGGCCGGAGCCTGTCTGTGCGGTCGGCCGGCCGCCTGTCTGTGCGGTCGGCCGGCCGCCTGTCTGTGCGGTCGGCCCGCCACCTGTCTGTGCGGGCGCCCCCCTGCCGCCTGTCTGTGCGGGCGCCACCCGCCGCCTGTCTGTGCGGGCGCCCCCCGCCGCCTGTCTGTGCGGGCGCCCCCCTGCCGCCTGTCTGTGCGGGCGCCCCCCTGCCGCCTGTCTGTGCGGGCGCCCCCCTGCCGCCTGTCTGTGCGGGCGCCCCCCTGCCGCCTGTCTGTGCGGGCGCCCCCCGCCGCCTGTCTGTGCGGGCGGCCCGCCGCCTCATTGTGCGGGCAGCCGGCCGCCTCTCTGTGCGGGCGGCTGGCCGCCTCTCTGTGCGGGCGGCCCGCCGCCTGTCTGTGAAGGCGGCCGGCCGCCTGTCTGTGAAGGCGACCGGCCGCCTCACTGTGCGGGCGACCGGCCGCCTCACTGTGGCTGCCTGCGTGTCCGTGCTGGAGGCCCGCCGGCTGCCTGCGTGTCCGTGCTGGAGGCCCGCCGGCTGCCTGCGTGTCCGTGCTGGAGGCCCGCCGGCTGCCTGCGTGTCCGTGCTGGAGGCCCGCCGGCTGCCTGCGTGTCCGTGCTGGAGGCCCGCCGGCTGCCTGCGTGTCCGTGCTGGAGGCCCGCCGGCTGCCTGCGTGTCCGTGCTGGAGGCCCGCCGGCTGCCTGCGTGTCCGTGCTGGAGGCCCGCCGGCTGCCTGCGTGTCCGTGCTGGAGGCCCGCCGGCTGCCTGCGTGTCCGTGCTGGAGGCCCGCCGGCTGCCTGCGTGTCCGTGCTGGAGGCCCGCCGGCTGCCTGCGTGTTTGTGCTGAATGGGTGTGGATGGGGAGTGGATATGGGCGTGACTGTGAAATGGGTGTGGTTAGGGGGCGTGGCCTAAAAAATTGCCGCGGCGCGCGTAGCGCGCCGCAAACTTTGTCCCTCTTTTCCTTCTTTAAAAGTTGGGAGGTATGATATGCCCCTTACGGGTGGGTGTTCATGTGACTGCATGGATGCTATTCACATAGTTGCATCCAGTAGACACCTGATCTTCATGCAACAAAAAGAATTAAGAGAAGCTGAATGAGATTTGTCAGTACATGACCAGAAGTATGGAAATTGCATGCATGGTGCATATAGGGGACAGTGCACGCTGTTATGATCTCGCACACATAAAGTCACTGTAGACTTTTCATTTTGGAATGGACAATCCCACTGAGCCTCATCCAGACATCCATGATGTTTCTTGTACATTAAAACATATAAACTATTGTACATCAGTGCTTTGAATCTAATTTCCATCAGTGTTTGAACAGTGCCTATTTTTACCTCCCACGTTTTATCAGTGGCACTGTTAAAAAAAAAAAAAAAAAAAAGAAATTGAGAAGCCTCTCCTTTTCATTACAACTTACAGTGAAGAAAATAATTATTTGATCCCTTGCTGATTTTGTAAGATTGCCCACTGACAAAGACATGAACAGTCCATAATTTTAAAGGTAGGTTAATTTTAACAGTGAGAGATAGAATAACCAAAATAAAACATTGTATATATTATAAAAAATTATTTGCATTTTACAGAGAGAAATAAGTATTTGATCCCTCTGGCAAACAAGACTTAATATTTGGTGGCAAAACCCTTGTTGGCAAGCACAGCAGTCAGACGTTTTTTGTAGTTGAGGTTTGCGCACATTTCAGGAGGAATTTTGGTCCACTCCTCTTTGTAGATCATCTCTAAATGATTAAGATTTTGAGGCTGCCTCTTGGCAACTCGGACCTTCAGCTTTCTCCATAATGACCTTAATGTGCTTTTTTTAGCCACTCCTTTATTGCCTTGGTGTATTTTTTGGATCATTGTCATGCTGGAAGTTCCACCCACGACACATTTTTTATATCCTGGCGGAGGGAAGGTGGTTGTCACTCACGATTTTACGGCACATGGCTCCATCCATTGTCCCATTGATGCGGTGAAGTAGTCCTTTGCCCTTAGCAGAGAAACACCTCCAAAACATAATGTTTCTACCTCTATGCTTGACAGTGAGACGGTGTTCTTTGGGTCATAGGCAGCATTTCTCTTCCTCCAAACATGGCGAGTTGAGTTAATGCCAAAGAGCTCAATTTTTGTCTCATCTGACCACAGCACCTTCTCCCAATCACTCTCAGAATCATCCAGGTGTTCATTGGCAAACTACAGACATTGCTTGCACATGTGCCTTCTTGAGCAGTGGAACTTTGTGGACACTGCAGGATTTTAAGCCATTATGGCACAATGTGTTATCAATGGTTTTCTTGGTGACAGTGGTTCCAGCTGCCTTGAGATCATTAACAAGTTACCCCGGTGTAGTTTTAGGCTGATCTTTCACCTTCCTCATGATCCTGGATACTTCACGAGGTGAAATTTTGCATGGAGCCCAAGATCGATGTCAATTGACATTCATGTTGTACTGTATTTCTTCCATTTTCTTACTATTGCACCAACAGTTGTCTCCTTCTCACCCAGCGTCTTTCTTATGGTTTTGTAGCCCATTCCAGCCTTGTGTAGGTCTATGATCCTGTCCCTGACATCTTTAAAAAGCTCTTTGGTCTTGGCCATGTTGTAGAGGTCAGAGTCTGACTGAGTAACTGAGTCTGTAAACAGGAGTATTTTATACAGGTGACAATTTAAGACAGCTGTCTTTAATGCAGGTAACGAGTTGATTAAGAGCGTCTAAGTGGTCTGTAGATGCCAGAACTCTTAATGGTTGGTAGGGTATCAAATACTTATTCCTTTCTGCAAAATGCAAATAATTTAGATAATTTGTGATTTTCTGGATTTTATTTTTGATATTCTATCTCTCACTGTTAAAATTAACCTACCCTGTTCATGTCTTTGTCAGTGAGCAAACTTACAAAATCAGTAAGGGATCAAATAATTATTTCCTTCACTGTAGATCATGAAAGGCACGCCAACTGCTATTGTTAATTTTTATGTACCAATAGACTTATTTGGGTAAATTTGATCTATGACGTCACAAAAAACCCCATGAACATGTGTCGCGGGCGGGGAGGACGCCGCCGCCGCGCGCTCGCTAACGCTCGGGTCCGGCGCTGCTGCGGCTGCTGCTGCTCGGTGGCTCGAGCGGTGGGCCGGATCTGGGGACTCGAGCGGCGCTCCTCGCCCGTGAGTGAAAGGGATGGTTGGTTTGGGGGATTTAGTCCGTGACGCCACCCACGGGTTGTGGTGAAGATGGGCACCACCGCTGCTGGTGACGGGGATCCCGGGAGCGATGGTAGGGAGCATCTGGGATGTTGTTTTCCCCCTCCGTGGGTAGGGGTCGGTGGTCCCGGGGCCCGGTGGTGTGACGGGGAGGCAGGGTTGGTGAGGTGCAGGGTTGCAGGGACAGCGCGGCGCGGTGCCGGATGGCACGGGTGTACTCACTCAGTAAGAGATGCATAAAGTCCTCGGTAAACCAAACGGCTGGATGGACGGGTCCTGCAGCTGGCTGCAGTGTCTCTCCCCAGACAGGTGATGGCGGCTGTCTTTCCCTGCACCTTTGTGTACTTGTTTGACTACGATGGATCCCCAACGATAGTCCGCTCCCCGGTGTATGGATGCCGGAGGAGCCCGTTTGCCCGCAGGCGCTGGCCGTTGGGTCTCTAGCCTTAGGCGGTAGCTGTATACCCTCACGGTGTGGGCGGTTGCCCTCTAGCGGGTCTTTGGCTGTTAGGAAACCCCTGGGGTTCCGGTCACACTCGGATTTGACTATTGTCGGTGGCTCCAAGCCTGGTCGGGGTCCGATGGCCCTGCCTGTGTGTGCTGGCTTCACTTCGCTCCCCGGTCGGTACCGGCGGGCCAACGCCCGACCCTGGTCCTACGGTTCCGTGTTGCTTCACCACTCCTGCAGACGGCCACCACCGTCTGCCAACCTTGTTGTCAGTGCCTGGGCCACAAACCCAGACACACAAGTGTTTACTCCTCACACTTCAAACTCCAAACTCGTTCTGTCACTTTTCCCGCCTCCAGGCCTGTGAACTCCTCGATGGGTGGGGCCAACCGCTTGGCTCCGCCCCACCTGGTGTGGACATCAGACCCTGGAGGGAGGCAACAAGGGTTTTGTGTTTGGCTAATGTTACTGTCTAATGGGGGTGGGGGTGTTTGTGTGTTACCTGTGACGACCTGGCTAGTCCAGGGCGCCTCATTCCCCCTTGATGAAATGCAGACCGTCCGCGGGCTGCCCGTGCATCACCGTTTTTTTTTTGTTTTTTGTTTTTTTAAAAACTGTAACAACATAAATTACCATGTAAACATTTCAAACATAAGCATTTTTGTTAGATCACTTGAACGTTGCACATATAAAAACATTTTTAATAATAACGGACGGACGGATGTCTTCCGCTCTCCCACCCAAGCAACCTAACCCTGATGCTGCCCCTAAGAAGTGGGCAGCACCCCTTGACCCCAGTCCAGGTTCATGCTGCCCGAGCGGGAACGGGTACGGTCAGTCGCACCCGGCTGTCACTTCAGGGGACCCCACATCTAGGGGGACCCCTGACCCCTGGAGGATGGCAACCGGTCCTGGTGGTGGCCAGGCCCCAGCCTGCTCTGCTGTGGGCCCTTCCTCCAATCTGCCTCTCCGGAGGCGGCAACAGTTTCCATCCCACAAAACTATTTACAAGCCCACCAGTTAGTGGGTGGCCTGCCAGTTCTCGGGCCATGTTCATGAGTAGTTCCTCATGTGGGTGGTGAACACACAGAGTCCCTCCGGGGACAACTTGCCGGCAACGGCCGGGATAATCACTGTCGCTAATCAGATGATCTTCGGTTGATTTTTGTCATTCATTCTGCTGAGGGTCCCAACGGGGGACAACTTACTTGCAACGGAGGACCGCTGTCTTTACTGGAGGTCACCATCACCACTTACTTCCTCCGGATCCACCCTAGGACTGTATGGCGGAGGAGGTGACCGGGGCTGCTCGTGGTCATCATGGCTCACCCTTCTCTGGACATCCAGGGCGAACCAGCCCCTCTCTCCCAGGTGGCAGGTATATGTGACCAACTCTCCCACACAAAGGTCACGGTCCGGATGGCCCTGGAACAGCTGGCTGTGCACGTCACGCCTGGAGAAGAACACTTCGACCCCAAGGCTGGGCTCGTGAATAAACCCCCAGCCACGCCGGGGGTAGAACTGCCGGACTTGACCTTCAAAGATCGGGCCCCGAGCTTCGGGAGAGGCTCTCCGGAGAGCGTCCTTTGCCTCTACGGAGAGGGCCAGAATAGCAGCCTTCTCTTTCTCCCGGGCCTCTGTCTCCCAGCCCATCAGGTTTGGCTGCCGCTCCCAACGTGGCAGCTCCTCCAGCGCGGGGGTTGGGCCCAGCTGGTACCCCCCAATGCAGGCCACGACCAGCACTTTCTGGTTAGGGGGGCACCGCTGTGTCGCGGCCTGCTTTGCTGCTTTGCAGCGGCAACCCTCCGCAGCCTCAGCTGAGGCCTGGAGGTTGGGAGCGGTCAGCGGCGGGCTACCCTCCACCTCTGTACTGGCCGGGCGGACTGCCGGGGCCTCTTCGGGTGCGGCCGCTTTTGGGCTGGATGGCTCCCTTTGGGGAGCGGGCACCCTCCAGGGGAGCGGGGCCGGGGCTGGCCTGGCAAGCTGTCGTTCGCGGGCAGCACCTGCAGGTGGATTTTCGCAGGCGGGAGTCATGTCATCTGTTGTTGGGTTCAGTAGCAGCGGGCCGGCCAGCGGGATGGCGCCGACCAATATGGGCAGCGGGAAATGCAGCTGGCTGAACGACGGCAGACCAGGCCCCTCGGCCGCAGCGACCGGTCCCTCCGGGACACAGGGGCGTGGGTCACTCACCCACTCCTCCGATTCTGCTTTCGCCTCACGGGCCTGAACGGTCATCACCACTTCCACCATTCCAGCCTCCCATTCTTGCACCAGGAGCTGGAGCCGGGTCTGCAGCCTGCGGCTTAATTGAGCCACCCGAGCCTCCACCCACGCCGCTGTTCCGGGCGTGGGCCTGCTGGACGGGACGGACATCCTACTTGCTCGGCTTCCAGGAACGGGATATCTTGCAGAGTCCTGGCGTCCCCGCTTTCATGGCCTCGGCTACATTAGGCAGACACACACCCACTCCCCCTTGGTTCTCTTCAGCACTTCCGTTTGTTGGGGGCAGGGCTTTGCCTTCACGCCTTCCCTGCTTCGAGAAGACGCTCGAGTGGGAGATTTTCGCGCCAAGATGGCAGCACTTCAAAATTTTCGGCCGGACACCGCCGGCGGAGATCACAAGGCGCACTTCTACTGGTAAGTAGATGGGTTCAATCCTGTTCGTGACGCCAAGTTGTCGTAGGCGGGGAGGACGCCGTCGCGCGCTCGCTAACGCTCGGTCCGGCGCTGCTGCGGCTGCTGCTGCTCGGTGGCTCGAGCGGTGGGCCGGATCCGGGGACTCGAGCGGCGCTCCTCTCCCGTGAGTGAAATGGGTGGTTACTTTGGGGATTTAGTCCGTGACGCCACCCACGGGTTGTGATGGGCACCACCGCTGCTGGTGACGGGGATCCCGGGAGCGATGGTAGGGAGCAGCTGGGATGTTGTTTTTCCCCTCCGTGGTAGGGGTCGGTGGTCCCGGGGCCCGGTGGTGTGACGGGGAGGCAGGGTTGGTTAGGTGCAGGGTTGCAGGGACAACGCGGCGCGGTGCCGGATGGCACGGGTGTACTCACTCAGTAAGAGATGCACAAAGTCCTCGGTAAACCAAATGGCTGGATGGACGCGTTCCACAGCCGGCTGCAGTGTTTCTCCCCGGACAGGTGATGGCGGCTGTCTTTCCCTGCACCTTTGTGTACTTGTTTGACTACGATGGATCCCTAACGGTAGTCCGCTCCCCGGTGTATGGATGCCGGAGAAGCCCGTTTGCCTGCAGACGCTGGCCCTTGGGTCTCTAGCCTTAGGCGGTAGCTGTATACCCTCACAGTGTGGGCGGTTGCCTTCTATCGGGTCTTTGGCTGTTAGGAAACCCCTGGGGTTCCGGTCACACTCGGATTTGACTATTGTCGGCGGCTCCAAGCCTGGTCGGGGTCCGATGGCCCTGCCTGTGTGTGCTGGCTTCACTTCTCTCCCCGGTCGGTACCGGCGGGCCAATGCCCGACCCCAGTCCTACGGTTCCGCATTGCTTCACCACTCCTGCAGACGGCCACCACCGTCTGCCAACCTTGTTGTCAGTGCCTGGGCCACAAACCCAGACACACAAGTGTTTACTCCTCACACTTCAAACTCCAAACTCGTTCTGTCACTTTTCCCGCCTCCAGGCCTGTGAACTCCTCAGTGGGTGGGGCCAACCGCTTGGCTCCGCCCCACCTGGTGTGGACATCTGACCCTGGAGGGAGGCAACAAGGGTTTTGTGTTTGGCTAATGTTACTGTCTAATGGGGGTGGGGGTGTTTGTGTGTTACCTGTGACGACCTGGCTAGTCCAGGGCGCCAAACATGTGAATAGCTCCATATACTAAAATGGGTACATGTTCTATCCATGAAATACACTGATAAAACATGTACGTAAATCACAGATGTCTGAATGTGCTCTGAACTTTCCTTGATCTTAGTACCCTCATAAAGGGGATTGTACACTAGGCTCTAACGGGTGATTACATAGTTCCAGGTATACATAACCTATAAGTTTGTTCCTAATACTCTAATATCCCTTTATTTTCCCAGGAGCAACATGTGTTTTAAGGAACAAATTCTCAGCTAGCCAATTCTGGGATGACTGCAGGAAATATAATGTAACAGCCTTCCAGTATATTGGCGAGATCCTCCGATACTTATGTAACACTCCTAAGGTAAGGAAAATTGGGATGGGACTCTCATGCCCACTGTGCTTTTATATAAACACCATGTAAACTGACCTGCTGTGTGCTTTTCAAATCTGAAACAAATCAATTTCCTTTGTGAGCTCGCTGAGTTTTATGGGCAGCTATTACCCCATAGAATGGCATTAGATTTGTAAGAACCACAGATAAATGCATATGGATTTGTATCAATAGTGTTCTCACAACCAAATACCTGGACATATCAAACACAGCAGCTTTTTTTTAACCCATTAATACCCCATGATGGATACATCATTGAAAGTGTCAGTGAATTTGGAGCAGGCTCAGAATCAGAGGCCGCTCTACACAGGATAGATGCTGGCCATATTACATAACCGGCATCTGCCTGTAACGCAGGGATAGTTTGTAACGCAACGCAACCGCAGAGTGCCAATGGGTTGCTCTGATAGCCAGTGCCCAGCTGAACACTTCCATGCCTGTTATGATATCTTCTCTGTGATGTCGAGCCTGTGGCCGGCGTCATAGAAGACAAAGATTTTTACTATATACAGGAATACTGTGGTATTACTATATAAAGTAGAAGTGATCACATGATCGAAGTTTCAAGCTCCAAGGGGACTAAGAAATTAAGTAAAAAGTAAAGAAAAAAGTTTTAAAAATGTGAAAAAGAAAAAATTTAAAAAGATATAAAAATTTAAATCACATCCTTTTTCTCCAGTTAACAATAAGGAAATTAAAAAAAAAATACACATTTTTAGTGTCGCTGCATCCAGAAAGGTCTGATTTATCTAAACATAAAATTATAGTAATTGCCCTGATCTGTTATTACTGTAAAGAAGTGATCAACCATCAACAAGCTTCTTACACATCTAATCTGGAATTTTGGACCATTCTTCTTTTGCAAATTGCTCCAGGTCTCTCATATTTGAAGGCGCCTTCTCCCAAAAGCTATTTTGAGATCTCTTCTCAGGTGTTCGATGGGATTTAGATCCAGACTTATTGGTGCCACTTCAGAACTCTCCAGGGCTTTGTTTCCATTTATTTCTGGGGGCTTCTTGAAGGGTGTTTGGGGCCATTGTCCTGCTTGAAGAGAAGACTCATGACCAGTGGTGTAGCTACTGCTTTTGCCGCCCGGGGCGGTTGTCAAATTTGCCGCCCCCCCCCGTTGGCCGTTGATAATCCAGAAATTTTCAAAAATTTGGAAAACCATCAAAATATTTATTTTTCATGGAACTACAATCAAAGATCTAATTGAAGACTGCTGCTATTAGTCCTAGACTTTCACCTTTTTACACACATGTAGGCCTATTATACACACACACAGCTCTGCTGCATACAGACACACACAACTGTGCTGCATACACACACAAATCTCTGCTGCATACATACAGACACACACAGCTCTGCTGCACACAGACAGACACACACAGCTCTGCTGCATACAGACAGACACACAACTCTGCAGCATACATACAGACACAAAACTCTGCAACTGCTGCATACATATATACATACATACAGGCACACACAACTCTGTAGCTGCTGCATACATACAGACAACTCTGTAGCTGCTGCATACATACAGACACACACAACTCTGTAGCTGCTGCATACATGCATACATACAGACACACACAACTCTGTAGCTGCTGCATACATGCATACATACAGACACACACAACTCTGTAGCTGCTGCATACATGCATACAGACACAACTCTGCTACATACAGACAGACACACACAGCTCTACTGCATACATACATACACACACAACTCTGCTGCACATATAGACACACACGCGGCTTTTGTGGGCCCGCACACACGGCTGCTGCAGAGCTGAGGCTGCACCAAGCACAGGGCAGATGTAGTAGAACTGAGGCTGCACCAAGCACAGGGCAGATGTAGCAAAGCTGAGCCTGCACCAAGCACAGGGCAGATGTAGAGGAGCTGAGCCCGCACCAAGCACAGGACAGATGTAGCGGAGCTGAGCCCGCACCAGACACAGGGCAGATGTAGCGGAGCTGAGCCCGCACCAGACACAGGGCAGATGTAGCCGAGCTGAGCCCGCACCAGACACAGGGCAGATGTAGCCGAGCTGAGCCCGCACCAGACACAGGGCAGATGTAGCCGAGCTGAGCCCGCACCAGACACAGGGCAGATGTAGTCGAGCTGAGCCCGCACCAGACACAGGGCAGATGTAGCCGTGCTGAGCCCGCACCAGACACAGGGCAGATATAGCCGAGCTGAGCTCGCACCAGACACAGGGCAGATGTAGCAGAGCTGAGCCCGCACCAGACACAGGGCAGATGTAGCAGAGCTGAGCCCGCACCAGACACAGGGCAGATGTAGCAGAGCTGAGCCCGCACCAGACACAGGGCAGATGTAGCAGAGCTAAGCCCGCACCAGACACAGGGAAGATGTAGCAGAGCTGAGCCCGCACCAGACACAGGGCAGATGTAGCAGAGCTGAGCCCGCACCAGACACAGGGCAGATGTAGCAGAGCTGAGCCCGCACCAGACACAGGGCAGATGTAGCAGAGCTGAGCCTACACCAAGCACAGGGCAGATGTAGCAGAGCTGTGCCTGCACCAAGCACAGGGCAGATGTAGCAGAGCTGAGCCTGCACCAACACACACGGCTCCTGGGGGCCCGCACACGCAGCTCCAGAGGTGGGGAAAGCCCATGCAGCTCACTGGGGCCCATAAACCGGGTGGCTGGGAGGGAGTATACAGGTCGAGGGGGGGGAGGGGGGTACCACTTACTGCTCGGACACGGATGAGAGGGGGCCCACACA
This sequence comes from Anomaloglossus baeobatrachus, assembly GCF_048569485.1. NCBI lineage: Eukaryota > Metazoa > Chordata > Amphibia > Anura > Aromobatidae > Anomaloglossus > Anomaloglossus baeobatrachus. Next base: position 457,588,172 of record NC_134356.1, read on the forward strand.
GCGCCGGAGGCCAGCGCTCTCCTGGGGGTTGCTGGCTGGCACTCCTTCATCTCTCTGGGACAGAGCAGGATGCCGGGTGGTAGCTCCACCCACAGATGAAGCTCAATCCAGCAGGGCACTGTGGTCTGCGTGCCTTAAAGAGACAGCAGCCACAGTTTCCTGCTGAGGACTCCGGTCCCCGAACTCGGCCCGGGGGCAGCAGAACTGAAGGCGAGTGGCCAAAATGCCGCCCCCCTGACACGTGCCGCCCGGGGCGGACCGCCCCCTCCGCCCCCCCTTTGCTACGCCACTGCTCATGACCTAGAACACAAACCCAGCTTTCTAACACTGGGTGCTACATTATAACCCAAAATACTTTGATATTCTTCAGATTTCATCACAACTTTCACACAGTCAAGACACCCAGTGCCAGAGGCAGCAAAACAACCCCAAAACATCTTTGAACCTCCACTATATTTGCCTGTAGGTATTGTGTTCTTTACTTTCTAGGTATCACTCCTTTTTGGGTACACAGTAAAATGATGTGCTTTACCAAAAAGCTCTATCTTAATTTCATCTGTCCACAAGACACTTTCCCAGAGGGATTTTGGCTTGCTCTCACATATTTTGGTAGCTTTTTATCTCTGTGTCAGCAGTGGGGTCCTCCTGGGTCTCATGCCATAGTGTTTCATTTCATTCAAATGTCCATGAATAGTTCGTCCTGACACTGATGCACTCTGAGCCTGCAGGAGAACTTGAATTTCTTAAGGAATTTGATTGTGGCTGCCTATCCACAATACAAACTATCCTGCATTGCAATCTTACATCAATTTTTCTCTGCCATCCATATCCAAGCAGATTAGCTACCGTGCCATGGGTTGTAAACGTCTTCTTTATGTTGCGCACCATGGACAAAGCAACATCAAGATCTCTGGAGGTGGACTTGAGATACCATACTTGAAATTGTTGATAATTTTTAAACAATTTTGGTGCTAAGGTTCTCAGTCAGTTCTATTTTCTTCTTTCTATTCTCCATGCTTACTGTGGCATACACAGGCACAGAATGCAAAGACTGAGTCAATTTCTCCCCTTTTCATCTGGTTTCAGGCATGATTTTCATATTGCCCACAGCTGTTACTTGCTACTGTGGTGAGATTGAACGAGCGGAGTGTGACGCCCCAGGAGCTGTGGGGTACTCGGTCCAATAAAAAAGGGGGGAAAAATAAAAAGGGAATAAAAATAAAAGAGTTCTCGACTACGCCACTTACAGGCCACCTCTGCAGGGTCCTGCTGGGGCTGATGGAGTAGTGCAGCTTAGGTGATTTGGGCCCTCTGCAACCAGTGACAGGCCCCAGCAGTGGATGGTGAAGGGGCCGATGGTAAGGGACAGTCAGTATATGTGTGCAGAGACAAGAGGGAAACAGTCCACACTGGTATTGCAGTTTCAACTTGTCTTTTACTTGTGCCTGATACCTGGACCCGCTGGTGCCTGTTACAGGTGTTCCCACTCCCCTTGTTCTCCGTGCCAGCTGTGACCTGGGTTGGCTGTCCTCCGTGCATACTTGTTGATGGGCTCCCGTGGCCTAGAGCTTTTTGGGAGTCCCTTCCTTTCAGTCTTGGTCCTATTTCAGGCCACCTGGACTATTTAAGGAGTTCAGTCCCCAGTCCCCTCTTTGCTGCTGATGCATCAGACTCTTTGGGTTGTTGAGGAACCCTGGAGATCCCCTCACCTGGCAGAATTAACAGTTGACCATAAAGTGTCCCGCTGTCCTAGGGTCTGCACCCCGCCTTGTGCTGAGTCCTGTGAGCCTTGGTTCCAGACTTCCACAGGCGTCCCGCAGTTCCTGGAGTATTACACTTCCACAAGTAACCCATGGTTCCTGGAGTCCTGGTTCCTTACTCCACAGTCCCTAACTCCTGTTTACAGCACTCCGGTGTTACGTCAGGTCTTTCCGTTTCTTTCTGTACTTTCACTCTCGACTCCTTCTTTCTACTCTCAGCTCCTTCTCCTCACAACTTCCACCTCTCAACTCTTGACTTAACTGACTACTTCCTCCCACCAACTTCCCAACTGACCACTGGCCCCTCCCCTTGCTGGATCTCTCTACAGATTGGGTGGCAACAATCCAATCAGTGCCCATCCCTTTTACCTGTTGCTAAGCAGTCTCCCAGTCTGGTGTTGGGGTTGTGTATGTGGCCTGAGGGTGTTGGTTTGTTGACTGGCAAAGATATTCCGGGATTTGGGTTTCCACAGGTTACATTTTGTGGCACCTGATACATCAGGTGTGCTACAATCACTTGCATGAAACAAAGTTGTTTACCCACAATTTTGGAAAGGTTAATTTTGTCAGGCCCATTTTTACTGTTAATTTATGTCCAATTTTCCTTTTTTCTGTTTTTTTTTTTGTTCCAATACACACAATGGAAATAAACATGTGGATTACAAATTGTGTAATCGCAGTAATTTTCTGGAAAAAATACTTCATTTTTAGGAACAATTTAAAAAGTGCCAACACTTTTGGTCATGACTGTATGTCTTTCATACTCTATGTTTATGTAGCGCCTCTGAAACCATCAGGGTGCTACAAGGTTCTGCATCCTCACAAGGATGCAGCGCCTACCCCCTTAGGGACCAAGAACCTCAGTGCCGTATCAACAAAAACCCAGGTAATCCCAGTTTTCCCTAACAATCCCCCATACAATGGTACCCATGGCTGGCTGGCTAGGGTGGGTCCATGGATGGCCGCCTAGAGGTGGAGCCAATCCGGTCCACTAGTTGACCATGTGGGAGGGGCAGACTGTGGACAGAGAGAGAAAAGTCAGTAGTCGGTCTAGGAGAGAGTTGACGGAGGAGACGTCCTGACTCAGGTTAACAGTGAACTGGTACACAGGAGAAGTGGTTGCCAGTGGAGTACTCCGGGAACTACACACCAACGGGGTACAGGACCCTAGGACAAGAAAGAGCTTCACACCGACCTGTCAACACCTGCACAGCAAATTGGACCATCAAGGACCTTGCTGACTCTAAAGAATCCGAAGACTCAGTAGCAACGGGAGAACCGGGGACAGGACCAGAGACTTCAAACCCACTGGGTTCACACTACCGTCAGGCAGACAGAAGTGGACAAACCACAGAACGGGGACCCCCAGTGTTCTATACCATGGGGAGTCACTTACCAGAGACAGGTGTAGGGGAAGAAGGTACCAGAGAAACCAGACTGGCACTTGGACGAAGGGAACCTGTAGGCGAAACCAGCTGGCCTAGAGCCCCCAGTTACCATCTCAAGAAAGTGAGTAAACTAGTTGCATTGAATACCTGTGTGGACTCTCTTCTTCCGACGCCCACTGCACCATACACCCGCTGGGGCAAAACCCTACTTGCGGAGGGACTACCATACTAGCTGCCAATATCATCAGCCCCAGTAGATACATTCTGCAGCGGCTGCCTACACTTAGCCGCAACACCGCAAGTGGCATCACGTATAAACTTTATTCAACAATCCCCTGTAAATATCCCCATTACAAAAAGGGCCCAGGGCACGGAACCGGGTAACAGCCACCACTGTGACATTTCCCAGACGTACACTGCCCGGAACCGAGTACCCCATATCCCTGGGTGCTACAAACCTTTTTTCTGGCGTCACGAACAGGATTGAACTGGACCCAGTCAAACCGGGTGACATGTGCCTTAAAAACTGTGTTTTATAGACTGCACTTTATTATTTGAAAAACCGCCGCCATTTTGCTGTGAAAAATAACTGCGCCACAGCAGACTAAAAGGCAGGAAAAAGCCCTGCCCCCTAAGAGTATCTGGAATGTAGAAACGAAACCAGTAGCAGGGAGCCCGGAAGCCCTGCGCCAGAATGCCTCCAGGACTGTTACTGACAACATGTCTGCTCCAGGGGATCGTGCCAGTGTCCCAGTTCAACCAGGGACCTGGACCGCGGAAAGGCTAGAAGCGGAGGCCAGCGGCTGTGCTGGACTCTGCGAGCGGAGTACCTGCATCGAGTCGAGGAGTGAAAGGCAGAGATGATGGAGGTGGTGGCAGCCATGTGGGCTCAAGAGAGTGGAGCGCCGCTTGACCAGGCTGCACCGACTCAGCTACTGGGATCCGTCCTCGACCAGGCCATGTCACCGTCAGAGCCAGCGAGACCAGAAGCGGTCGCATCACCTTCTCCGCTGGAGAAGTAACAAGCTTCGTCCCCTGATCCAGTGACGGCAGCCCAGGCAATGATGTGATCGAGAGCTGCGGAGGAGGCCATCACCAGTGCTGACAACCGTCCTCAGGTATTGTGCCCAGTGGCTGTAGGAGGCCCGGCTGACCAGCTCCCCACACTGGAGTGGGTCCCGCCGGCAGATGGCGAGGTTGTTAGTGTTGTGCTAAAAAGCTACCGGGTGTCCAGGCCCCGGGTGCCAAGGCTGGAGCACCTGGTGCGCCAAGTCGCTGTTATTCCATACCCAGCCTGGCGTGAAGCTGATTCTCGAATGCCACCCTAGGTGCCGACAGAGCCACCAGGAGGCTTTGTAGGTGCATGGGACCAGTGCACACAGACTCTAAGTGCTGATCCCAGGAGGCCAAGTGAACCTGATGGCCCCTACCCAGCACCATGGTAGCCATGACCTGATATGCTACCAGTTAAACTGTTTATTGTTTTGTTGTTTAAATATTAAACTGTTCCTGTTTAACAATTGCTGAAAAGTTGAAAAAGTTACCAGTTGATAAGTGTTGATATAACAAAAAAATGGACCTGGACCCAGGCTGTAGGACTGGCAGCAGCTGACACAGACTTCAGTTTTTGTCCAAAGTTGCATGAGTTGTGCCCCACCAGGGTACACCCATCCAGCGGACATTGCTGTGAGCACCGCCAACAGGAGAGGCCGGGTGCAGGAAAGGTCTGGGACAGAGATGGTCCGGACCTGGTCAACATTAGTACCAGTGACCTGCCTCCTGAGAAGCGTTCTGGGACAAGGACCTTTGGGTGGTGGTTGCAGGGAGGGATACCCAGGTTGTAACATTTTAAGTGATGAACCTCCTCTGCGAGGGATGACCAGTTATGCTTTACATGAAAATAAAAAAAATGTGTAACCAGTTTTACCTTGCAGCCAGAGGACGTGCTGGAATTAACCAAGGAGGAATGTAGCGCCATTGAAACTATCAGGGTGCTACAAGGTTCTGCATCCTCGCAAGGATGCAGGGCCTACCCCCTTAGGGACCCAGAACCCCAGTGTGGTACCAACAAAAAACCAGGTAATCCCAATTTTCCCCAACAATCCCCCATACAATGGTACCCAGCTAGGATGGGACCATGGATGGCCGCCTAGAGGTGGAGCCAATCCGGTCCACTAGTTAAACAGGTGGGAGGGGCAGACTGTGGACAGAGGGAGAAAAGTCAGTAGTCGGTCTAGGAGAGAGTTGATGGAGGAGACGTCTTGACTCGGGTTAACGGTGACCTGGTACTCAGAAGTGGTTGCCGGTGGAGTACGGTGGAGTACTCCCGGAACTACACACCGATGGGGTACAGGACCCTAGGACAGGAAGGAGCTTCAAGCCGACCTGTTAACACCTGCACAGCAAAGGGGACCATCAAGGATCTTGCTGACCCTAAAGAATCCGAAGACTCAGTAGCGACGGGAGAACTGGGAATAGGACAAGAGACTCAACCTACAGGGTTCACGCTACCGTCAGGTGGACAGAAGTGGACAAACCACAGAACGAGGAACCCCAGTGTTCTATACCACAGGGACCCACTTACCAGAGACAGGTGTAGGGGAAGAAGGTACCAGAGAAACCAGACTGGCACTGAGACGTAGGGAACCTGGAGGCGAAACCAGCCGGCCTTGAGCCCCCAGTTACCATCTCAAGAAAGTAAACCAGTAGCACTAAATACCTGTGTGGACTCTCTTATTCAGACGCCCAGTACACCATACACCCGCTGGAGCAAAACCCTATTTGCGGAGGGACTACCATACTAGCTGCCAATATCATCAACCCCAGTAGAGACATTGTGCAGCAGCGGCTCACTACAGTTAGCCGCAACACCACAAGTGGCGTCACGTATAAACTTTATTTAATAATCCCCTGTAAATATCCCCATTACAAAAAGGGCCCAGGGTACGGAACTGGGTAACCGCCACAACTATGACATTTCCCAGACGTACACTGCCCGGAACCGAGTACCCCATGTCCCTGGGTGGTACATTTACATTGTGTTATAAGTTTATCACGCAATTGTTGTGCATACGCAGTAGGTCCTCCCTTAGAATTCTTTACATCTATACAAGCTGTCCCATCTTAAATGCAACTGTGGGTATGCACAGAGTGGACTGCTATGGCTGCATTGCTATCATCGCAATCCCTGTGTATCCTGCATTTGGTAAGCACCACTTAGCTGTATCTATGACAGGCCAGCAGTACTTAATTCACTCTGCACAATGTACATTCATTTGAACTACCAGTGTAAAAGTTAAAAATAATTATTGGGCATGAATATTTAGAGTTTTGGCCAAATTATGGTCAAGTGCTCCATCAAAGAGATTACATTGTGTTCTTCTAGGAAATGTAGTTTCCTACCTTTCACATGGTATTGACAGAAGAGGGTACTGTGCCATATAGGCAATACTGATGATTGTGGGATAACCTCTTTAAGGAGAAACTATCAGTAGGATTTAGTACTATAAAGTAAAGAAATTACCATAATGGCGCTGTGATGCTGAATAAATGGATACCTGCAGTGAAGCAATCCGATCTGTAGTTGTTGAATAATCTTCCTCTAAAGTTTTCATCTGATGTCTTCTGTGCTTTGGTGGCATTGGGGCAGAACTTGAGGTAGAGTCTTTTTCTTCATCTCCGCCCCTCCACCTGCCTTGTTTCTTCTACGGGTCACTGATTATTCAGTATCAGTATAGCCAGGCATTTCAATATGGTAAACATATTTATTTTGAAAAGCAGCCAGTCCAGTATAATATCGGCGTTTCAGTCTTCAATATAGACCTTCATCAGTTAAACATGTTGCTTTAGGTACTAATCCCTGGTGTAGAGAATATGTTCTACCTAGTGACAGGAAGACTTAAGGCCGCTTTACACGCTGCGATATCGTTACCGATATCGCTAGCATACGTACCCTCCACCATCGGTTGTGCGACATGGGCAAATCGCTGCCCGTGGCGCACAACATAGCTCAGACCCGTCACACTACTTACCTGCCTAGCGACGTCGCTGTGACAAGCGAACCGCCTCCTTTCTAAGGGGGCGGTTCGTTCGGCGTCACAGCGATGTCACTAAGCGGGCGCCCAATAGAAGCGGAGGGGCGGAGATGAGCGGGATGTAACATCCCGCCCACCTCCTTCTTTCCTCCTTGCCGGCGGCCGCAGGTAAGGTGAGGTTCCTCGTTCCTGCGGTGTCACACATAGCGATATGTGCTGCCGCAGGAACGACAAACTACATCGTACATGCAGCAGCAACGATAATTGGGAATAGGGGGGCATGTCACCGATTAGCGATTTTGCACATTTTTGCGACGATGCAAAATCGTTCACAGGTGTCACACGCAACGACATCGCTAAAGCGGCCGGATGTGCGTCACAAATTCCGTGACCGCAACGAGATCGCTTGAGCGATGTCGTAGCGTGTAAAGCGACCTTTAGGCAGGCAAAAGTTAAGGTCTGTGGTTTGCCCACAGGAAGAGGAGCCACCTCTAAGATACAACCTTACTTCGTCCATGTTGAATCAGAGTAGTATTTGGAGTATGGAAAGCTGTAGCGCGAGTAAGAGAAGTGTGCAAATCCATCAGATACCTTTGGCCATAGAAAGTGGGTGTCTGTGGCAGCCTTGATCATACCCTCTGGGTCAAATCGGGAACAGAGCATCCGAGAAGATCTCCAGTAAGGGATGGGTAGAGGGCCATCTCCATTCCTAAGTTGTGAGTACCAGGCCCAAACTCTAGAGAGGTTTCTCAGTCAGCGGACTAACTCCAACGGTGTTAGTCCTTAAGATCAGGCTTGGCATAGACCTGGGTGGACAGGTCAGCACCAACACCACAGTAAACGAGGTGAATGTGAAAGTAGTCAACACCGTTATAGAGCACGGGTCCCTGTGCGTGGGGGGACCCTAGCTAGAAAGGACTAAATGACTTTATTCTGTGGGACTGTGGTGTCAGGCGATGAAGAGGAGGATGGACAGATAAAGTATCTACAGTTGTACCGGTGATGGAGCAGTCTCATGTGAAAATTTGTCTTAAAGTCAATTATGCTGTACAGCATGTGTTGAAGTATCAATCTGTTGAAAGTACTGTGTGAAACTTATACTAAAAGGCTGTTGAAAAAGTGTCTCAAGTCTATGTTGATGACTTCCCAGCGGACGAATCCTGGTCTATAGGATAGCCTAATTACAGGTATGGGTTACACACACATGAGAACACACCCAGCCGGTATCACCGCAACCATACCTCCCAACTTTTAAAGAAGGAAAAGAGGGATAAAGTTTGCGGTGCGCGTAGTGCGCCGCGGCAAATTTTTAGGCCACGCCCCCTAACCACACCCATTTCACAGTCACGCCCATATCCACTCCCCATCCACACCCATTCAGCACAAACACGCAGGCAGCCGGCGGGCCTCCAGCACGGACACGCAGGCAGCCGGCGGGCCTCCAGCACGGACACGCAGGCAGCCGGCGGGCCTCCAGCACGGACACGCAGGCAGCCGGCGGGCCTCCAGCACGGACACGCAGGCAGCCGGCGGGCCTCCAGCACGGACACGCAGGCAGCCGGCGGGCCTCCAGCACGGACACGCAGGCAGCCGGCGGGCCTCCAGCACGGACACGCAGGCAGCCGGCGGGCCTCCAGCACGGACACGCAGGCAGCCACAGTGAGGCGGCCGGTCGCCCGCACAGTGAGGCGGCCGGTCGCCTTCACAGACAGGCGGCGGGCCGCCCGCACAGAGAGGCGGCCGGCCGCCCGCACAATGAGGCGGGGGGCGCCCGCACAGACAGGCGGCAGGGGGGCGCCCGCACAGACAGGCGGCAGGGGGCGCCCGCACAGACAGGCGGCAGGGGGCGCCCGCACAGACAGGCGGCAGGGGGGCGCCCGCACAGACAGGCGGCAGGGGGGCGCCCGCACAGACAGGCGGCAGGGGGGCGCCCGCACAGACAGGCGGCAGGGGGCGCCCGCACAGACAGGCGGCAGGGGGCGCCCGCACAGACAGGCGGCAGGGGGGCGCCCGCACAGACAGGCGGCAGGGGGGCGCCCGCACAGACAGGCGGCAGGGGGGCGCCCGCACAGACAGGCGGCAGGGGGGCGCCCGCACAGACAGGCGGCGGGGGGCGCCCGCACAGACAGGCGGCGGGGGGCGCCCGCACAGACAGGCGGCAGGGGGGCGCCCGCACAGACAGGCGGCAGGGGGCGCCCGCACAGACAGGCGGCAGGGGGCGCCCGCACAGACAGGCGGCAGGGGGGCGCCCGCACAGACAGGCGGCAGGGGGGCGCCCGCACAGACAGGCGGCAGGGGGGCGCCCGCACAGACAGGCGGCAGGGGGGCGCCCGCACAGACAGGCGGCGGGGGGCGTCCGCACAGACAGGCGGCAGGGGGGCGCCCGCACAGACAGGTGGCGGGCCGACCGCACAGACAGGCTCCGGCCGGGGGTGAGGGGGGAGGGAGGGAAATCAGCGCTGGGGAGATTAGTTTACTGTACCAGCAGCAGCACAGGCAGCGCTCCTCTCTATGCCACGTCTACTAGGATGGTAGGAGGGAAAAGCAGGGAGGCGGAGAGAGAGTGGGTGGGCGGAGCCCGGGAGCCGGCCGTCCCGCCCGTGGCAACGGGACAAACAACGTAAAGCGTGAAAGTCCCGCTGTATCCGGGACGGTTGGGAGGTATGCAGCATGTTAGAATGTGTACATAAGATCCCGCTGGTGGTGGCCGCAGCTTATAGGCCCCAAATCTGGTGACAGGTTCCCTTTAAAGTGAACCTGTCAGGTGCAATATGCACTCAGAGCCAGGAGCAGTTCTGGGTACATATTGCTAATCCCTGCCTAACCGTCCCTGTATACACTAGCATAGATAAAGAGATCAAGAACAAATATTTTTAAAGATCTTATATCTTATGCTAATGAGCGCGGGGACTAGTCCGAAGGGCGTTACTTCACTTGGCTAGTCGGCTCGCATAGCATGTTAGCATGTTATTACGCCCCTGTGTGAGTACTAACGCGCTATGTGAGCCGACCTGCCAAGTGAAGTAACGCCCTTGGGACTAGTCCCCGCGCTAATTAGCATAAGATATAAGCTCTTTAAAAATACTTTTTCTATAGATGCCTTTATCTATGCTAGTGTATACAGGGACAGTTAGGGAGGGATTAGCAATATACACCCAGAACTGCTCCTGGCTCTGAGTGCAGATTGCACCTGATAGGTTCCCTTTAAAGGGAACCTGTCACCAGAAATTTAGCAAAAAAAATAAAAGATTCCCCTCTGCAGCTCCTGGGCTGCATTCTGGAAAGGTTCCTGTTGCTATTGTGCCCCCTTTGAGACCTACAAAAATACTTTATGAAGTCTTACCTTTTTGTATGCAAATCTGTTTTTATGGTCACGGGGGCGGGCTGTCTGGCGTCCGTTATTCCCCCTCCTGCCGCTGTACGCCGTCCCCCATTGCTCATTTCCATACATGAGGACGCCTTCCTCATGTAACTGTCCTCCTGAAGTTTTGTGCATGCCCAGTGCCACTCTCGCGGGAGTGAGCACTGTGCAAAGTGTGAACGCTTTTGAGGTGATTGCGCAGGCGCGAGATTATGGGCGGCGCTGTGATTGTCATCAGCAGCGTCATCCAAGTACCCACCCATAATCTCGTGCCCACGCTTCTCACTCTGCCTCCACCGTTATGCGCAAGCACTGTCCATATGAACCATGTTACCTATTACCGTGGGCGCGAGATTATGGGCGGCGCTGTGATTGTCATCAGCAAAGTCATCCAAGTACCCGCCCATAATCTCGTGCAAGCAGTAATAGGTAACATGGTTCATATGGCCAGCACTTGCGCATAACGGTGGAGTCAGAGGGAAAAGTGTGGGCACGAGATTATGGGCGGGTACTTGGTTAACGCTGCTGATGACAATCACAGCGCCGCCCATAATCTCGTGCCTGCGCAATCACCTGAAAAAGCGTTCACATGCGCAAAACTTCGGGAGGACAGTTACATGAGGAAGGCGTCCTTGTGTATGTAAATGAGCAATGGGGGACTGCGTAAAGCGGCAGGAGGGGGAATAACGGACGCCAGACAGCCCGCCCCCGTGACCATAAAAACACATTTGCATACAAAAAGGTAAGACTTCATAAAGTATTTTTGTAGGTCTCAAAGGGGGCACAATAACAACAGGAACCTTTCTAGAAGCAGCCCAGGAGCTGCAGAGGGGAATCTTTTATTTTTATTGTGAAATTTCTGCTGACATGTTCCCTTTAACTGGTAGAGGAGCCAGGATAAAGCAGAGCTGAAGCTGTTGGGAAGCTAGGACCCAGCAGCTCCACAGGCAGGAGACCACTGATCGGTAAGCTAATAGAAGTTTGCAGATGTCACTCTGCATAGGTTATTGTCACTGCTATCTGCAGGAGAGAGAAGTGCTGATTGCACGGTCTCCTCAGCTTCCTGATTCCCCGCGTGTCTGCAGCAGTGAGAAGCCGCACACGGGGAATCAGAGAACAGCTGCAGAGAAACGCAGGCTTCGGGACTGGGGATGTCCGCTCTGGGGGAGGGGGGTCGGCTCTGGTGCAGGGGGGGTCGGCTCTGCTGCAGGGGGGTCGCTCTGCTGCAGGGGGTGATTCATACCTCAGCAGCAGTCACAGGAGTAGGTGCGCGCTCGGCTCTGTAATGAATAGAAGGGAGAAACAGCGAGGTGGGGCTACAGTGGGTGGGTGGAGCCCGGGACAAACAGCCTCACGGGCGGGACCCGGGATCAAAGGCTCAGAAGAGGGACTGTCCCGCTGTATCCGGGACGGTTGGGAGGTATGCCGCAACCAATCCCTTCCCCCTTTCTCTGTGGAGGTGGCTGGGGTGCGGACCAGTGAAGGACTGAGCCCCTCCACCACACCACCCTCACACATGAGCAGATCAAGATTTTGGCTTAATGAAGAGGTCATTCATCTGAAACCCTGATCTGCGCTTGCGCCGCCTCTGGCCTTATTTTATTGAAGTCCTGCAGACCAGCTGCAGAATCACTCCGCAATGGTAATGCAGCGGTGCAAATTTAAAAAAGGAGTCAGATCACTGAATAATCAGTGATCTGTAGAAGAAATAGAGTAGGTAAGCGGTGGAGCGGAGAAGAAAACTCCTGTAAACTACCTGTAAGTCCCGCCCCGATGAAGGCCAATGCACAGAAGATGTCATTAGATGAAAACTCCCTCACTTATACCACCCTTCTACAATTTCTGCTGTGCCTTCTCTCTATATCAGCGCCTCTCTCCTTCCCTCTCCCATGTACAACATTGAGGCATTACTGACATTTTCCAACCATTCAAAACAATCCACTACCCCAACACAGCACACAAAACGCTCACACAAATCACTGAACCACCTGCTCTTTCTCTTGTTCCTCCTCCTCCTAGCTGCTGGTGACATCTCCCCCAACCCCGGGCCCCCATCCTTTAGTACATATAACTCACATCCTGCAACACATAGAAACCCTGCTCATCTTATCAATATCCAGTGCTCACTTTCTCCTGCCCCTTTTAATTGCGCACTCTGGAATTCAAGGTCAGTGTGCAACAAACTCCTCTACATTCATGACTTCTTCCTCTCCAACGCCCTGAACCTTCTTGCTCTGAGGCCCCTTTCACACGTCAGTGATTCTGGTACGTTTGTGCTTTTTTTTAAACGTACCAGAATCACTAACATACGCAGACCCATTCTAATGAATGGGTCTGCTCACACGTCAGTGATTTTTCACTGCATGTGTCTCCGTGCAGCGTACCCGCGTGTGCGTGATTGCTGCACGGAGACATGTCAATTTTTTTCTGGCATCACTGATGTTCCACGGACCACGCAGTGGTGTGGTCCGTGAAACACGTGCCAGAAAAAAACGTGCTTTTAAAATAAAAAACATTTTAACTCACCCGGCGTCCAGCGATGTCCTCTGCAGCCCGTTCTCCCTGCTGCTTCTAAGCCGGCTGATTACTGTCACGCATATTCATTATGCGCGACACAGCCGACCCGGAAGCAGCTCCTGCAGGGGTCACCGCCGGCCGGATGCTGCGTCGCGGGAGCGATCAGCACCATGGACAGCGGGAGCGGGCGCAGGTGAGTGAATCTCTAAGTGCAATCACGGGCCACGGAGAACGGAGCCCGGATTGCACTTAGACAACCCACGTGTGCCGTGATTTTCGGCACACGCAGGTACATGTGCGTGTTTTACACGCCAGTGAAAAACGTCTGTGTTTTTCACTGACGTGTGAAACGGGCCTTATGGAAACCTGAATCCAGCACTCTGACACACCCGCTGCTGCTAATCCATCACATGGTGGGCTCCAATTCTCACATACTCAAAGACCTGAGAACAGATCAGGAGGAGGTGTTGGTCTGCTCCTCTCATCCCAGTGTGCCTTCCAGGTCATCCCCTCAGTACCCTCACTCATGTTTCCTTCTTTTGAAGTCCACACCATTAGACTCTTCAAACCATTCTCCCTACGAGTGGCAGTTGTGTATCGCCCTCCAGGCTCCTCCCATCAGTTCCTCGATCATTTTGCCACTTGGCTTCCTCACTTTGTATACTGTGACCTTCGCGCTGTCATCATCCCTATTGACAACCCACTCTCCCCATCTGCCACCCATTTTCTTTCTCTAACCTCCTCCTTCGGCCTCTCTCAGCTCACTAAAGGCCACTTTACACACTGCGATCTCGCTAGCGAGATCGCTAGCGTGAGTACCGGCTCCCATCGTTTGTGCGTCATGGGCAAATCACTGCCCGTGGCGCACAAAATTACGCGGACCCGTCACAAGGACTTACCTGCCTAGCGAAGTCGCTGTGACCGGCGAACCGCCTCCTTTCTAAGGGGGCGGTTCGTTCGGCGTCACAGCAACGTCACTAAGCGGCCACCCAATCGAAGCGGAGGGGCGGAGATGAGCAGGACGAACATCCCGCCCACCTCCTTCCTTCCTCATTGCCGGCGGCCGCAGGTAAGGTGAGGTCCCTCGTTCCTGCGGTGTCAAACATAGAGATATGTGCTGCCGCAGGAAAGACGAACAACATCGTTCCTGCAGCAGCAACGATAATTGGGAATAGGGGAGCATGTCAACGATTAGCGATTTTGCACGTGTTTGCGACGATTTTTGATCGCACGTAAGTGTCACACGCAGCGACATCGCTAACGCGGCCGGATGTGCGTCATGAATTCCGTGACCCCAACGACATCGCTTTAGATCGATGTCACAGCATGTAAAGTGGCCTTTAGTCTCCTACACATGAGGATGGGAATACGCTGGACCTGGTCTTCTCCCGCCTCTGCACTCCTCATGACTTCACCAATTCCCCTCTCCCACTCTCTGACCACAACCTTCTCTCCTTTTCTATCACAACCTGTCTTCAGACCCAGGATGCCCCCACTTATCGCCCATACAGAAATCTAAGCGCCATCATTACCCAGCTGCTAATGAACAATTTGCAGTCGTCCTTGGCTCCCATCTCCTCCCTCTCCTGTGCAGAATCTGCAGTGTCACTGTGGCGCCCTGGACCAGCCAGGGGCCACAGAGCACAACACCCACACACCCCACACTCCCGGTCAGGCACACCGAAGTCAGACACAAAACCCTTGTTGCCTTCCTCCAGGGGCTGATGTCCACACCAGGGGGTGGGCCAGGCGGTTGGCCCCGCCCACCGAGGAGTTCACAGTCCTGGAGGCGGGAAAAGTAGTGGGTCAAGCTAGGGAAGTGAAAGTGAGAGGAAGAGTGGTAGTGGAGCATCTAACTGACAGCGTCCGGGTGGGTGGCCCGGGCGGTACAGCAAGGTTGGCAGACGGTGGTGACCGTCTGCAGGAGTGGCCTATCGGAGTCTACCGTAAGGACCGTGGACGGGCGGTGGCCCGGCGGTACCGAACCGGTACGCAAGGAGAAGCCAGCACCATCTGGCAGGGGCTTACAGACCCCGGCAAGGCTAGGAGTCATCGAGAATTTGCCGAATTCGTTAGTGAAGGGAACCTCCTGGGTTTCCCAACAGCCAAGTCCTGACAGAAGGCAACAGTCCAACCAAGAGAGGGAGACACCGCCACCGCCAAGGCAACCGTTTCTCAGGGCCAGAGCCTGCGGGCAAAAGGGGCTCCTCCAGCCCATATCCAAGCTGGGGAGCGGGTTACCAGTGGGAAGCCATTGGAACCATCTACCGTACATAGGTGCAGGAAAAGGCAGTCACCATCAACCTGCAGGGAGAAACAACACCGCAGCCGTCTGTGGGACCCGTCCATCCAGCCGTGTGTTTTACCGAGAACTGTGTCCTCATCATTGGCTGAGTGAGTACCACCGTGCCGTGCGGCACAGCGCTGCCCCCGCGACCCTGCACCTCACCAGGCCTCGTAGCCCGCCTGCAATCCATCCCTACCCCCATCACCGGGCCCCGGGACAACCAACCCCCTACCCACGGAGGGGAGAACTAACAACGAAGCTGCTCCCTGTCACCGCTCCCGGGATCCCCGTCCAGAGCAGCGGTGGTGTCACCAATATCACCACAACCGTGGGTGGCGTCACGGACAATAATCAAATCCCCACCATCCAATCCCAACCCCTTTTCACTCACGGGCGAGGAGCGCCGCTCGAGTCCCCGGGATCCGGCCCACCGCTCGAGCCACCACCGAGCAGCAGCAGCCGCAGCAGCAGCGGCCGGACCCGAGCAGTGGGAGAGCGCAGCGTCCCCTCCTCCGCCCGCGACATCACATTATAGTAAGACATTGCAGAGTGCCCTGGATGAAGCTGCACCAGCTACATGCAGAAAAAAAACACACAGGCAGCGGCAGCCCTGGCACACACTTCAAACACGTTTCCTCCAGCGCTGTTCTAGGTGTGCTGAGCGTCTGTGGAGAAAATCCTTTTCAGCTGAAGACTTCATCCACTATAAGTTCATGCTCAAAACCTATAACTCTGCTCACCATCTGGCTAAACAAGTATACTTTACCACTCTCATCACTTCACTAGCCAACAATCCTAAACGACTCTTTGAAACCTTCCACTCCCTCCTGAGCCCTAAAGCACAGACCCTGGTCACCAACCTAAGCTCTGATGATCTGGCCACTTTCTTCTTACAAAAGATCAACAACATCCGCAAAGAAACCTTTGAAAAATTCCCTCAAAGCCTGGATCCACTCCTCTCCCGCACCTCAAGCTCACTATCAATATTCAAGCCTGTCACAGAAGAAGAAGTGACGCGTCTCCTTGCCTCTTCCCGCCCAACAACATGCACCAGTGACCCTCTTCCCTCACATCTCCTTCAGGCTCTCTCCCCAGCTGTCACTACCTATCTAACCAAAATGTTTAACCTCTCTCTTTCATCAGGTATCTTTCCTTCATCATTTAACACTAGAAGTCCCAGAGAGGGGTCATTTAACATTTCTACCTTTGGAACCCAGAGACGGGTCTAATGACCTGAAGGATTTTAGCTAACATCCTATAATCACCGTCTTTTGTTTTGTAATTAAGGCCGTTACTGTCGCACCACAGGAGCCTGTTGTTTTTCATTGAGTTTAGCCATTTAGTTTCTAGTTAGTTCTATTCAGTTTACTAAGGGTCATTTGACCCTCTTTCGGGACTTCAGGGGGAGGTCAAAATTTCTGGGAGCTCTAGTGTTAAACATGCCATCATAACCCCTCTACTTAAAAAACCTTCCCTCAATCAGAACTGTGCCGCTAACTACAGACCAGTCTCTAACCTTCCCTCCATCTCTAAGCTCCTGGAACGCTTGGTCCACTCTCGGCTAATCCGCTATTTATCTGAAAACTCACTTCTTGATCCCTCTCAATGTGCTTTCCGCTCTTTACACTCCACCGAAACAGCCCTTACCAAAGTCTCAATGATCTATTAACAGCAAAATCTAAAGGCCACTATTCCCTATTGCTTCTCTTGGATCTCTCAGCTGCTTTTGACACTGTGGATCACCAACTTCTCCTTACCATGCTCCACTCTATTGGCCTCAAGGACACCGCTCTCGCCTGGTTCTCCTCCTATCTCTCCGACCGCTCCTTCACTGTTTCCTTTGCCGTCTCTTACTCCACTCCTCTCCCCCTCACCTTCGGGGTTCCTCAAGGCTCAGTCTTGGGCCCTCTCCTTTTCTCTCTATACACCGCCCTTATTGGACAAACCATCAGCAGATTCGGTTTCCAATACCATTTCTATGCTGATGACACCCAATTATATACATCATCTCCAATCATCACCCCTGCTTTGTTACAAAATACCAGGGATTGTCTGTCTGCTGTCTCTCAAAGCATGTCCTCCCTCTATCTGAAACTGAATCTCTGCAAAACTGAGTTTTTTGTGTTTCCTCCCTCTACCAACCAACCTACACCCGACATCTCAATTACCTTTGATGATTTAATCATTATTCCCAAGCAACATGCTCGCTGTCTTGGGGTCATATTTGACTCAGAACTCTCCTTTATTTCCCATATACAGTACAATCACTCACTCACACATGTCACCTGCATCTCAAAAACATCTCCAGAATCCGACCATTTCTTACTTTCGAAACTGCAAAAACCCTTACTGTCGCTCTTATTCATTCCCGCCTGGATTACTGCAACTCTTTATTGATTGGTCTCCCTCGGACCAAACTCTCCCCTCTACAATCCATCTTGAATGCTGCAGCCAGGGTCATATTCCTGTCCAGCCGCTTCACCGATGCCTCCACCTTGTGCCAGTCACTACACTGGCTACCTATCAGCTACAGAATACAATACAAACTCATATCCCTTACCCACAAAGCTCTCCACAGCTCTGCACCACCATATATCTCATCCCTCATCTCTGTCTATCATCCTACCCACCCCCTTCGTTCCGCAAATGATCTTAGACTAACATCCTCCATAATACGAACCTCACACCTCCATCTCCAAGACTTTTATCGTGCCGCGCCAGTTTTCTGGAATGCACTACTCCAAAGAATACGACTAATATCCATCCCCCAAGTTTTTAAGCGTACATTAAAAACGCATCTCTTCAGACAAGCTTATCATAATAACTTAGTAACCTAACTCTCCCCTGTCCCACCTACTAAATGCTATTCATAACCTTCTCTCACCTATTTCTGTCCTCACATCCTACATACAACCAAAAGCATGTAAGGGCACCCAAAAGGTTACTGTCTAAAGACCAAATCATTCATCTTTATAAGTAACCAGTAAACTAGCATAACGATGGCCGGCTAGATCTACAAGTGTGCTTCTCCTTTTGTGTCCCCCTTCTTCTCCATAGAGTGTAAGCTTTTGAGCAGGGCCCTCATTCCTACTGTAGCTGTTGAATTATGTACTATTTTGTTTTGGTTTTGTCTATACAAGCCCCCACCTGATTATAAAGTGCTGCGGAATATGTTGGCGCTATATAAATAAACTTTATTATTATTATTAGAGGAAGAATATTCAACAACCACAAATTGGATTCCTTCACTGCATTGATCCATTTGATCAGCATCACAGCGCCATTATGCCCATGGCTTTACTTTATAATGTTAAATCCTGTTCTCAGGGTTCTTTAATGGAAATCTGTCACCAGGTTTCTTTAAACATTGGAATTGCCTGCAATGTGACATGATTCTTCTAACGTGACGAATAAATAATAACACCCTTGTTATCCAGTTTTGCTTATATAACATCAAACTTAGGCCTCTTTCACACGTACGTGCCTCTGGTACATGTTTGGCATTTTTCTCACGTACCGGAGACACGTACACACGTAGACCTATGTATTCCTATGGTTTTGGACACACGTAAGTATTTGCGCACGGAACGTGTGTCCGTTCCGTACTTACGTGTGTCCGTATGTTTCTCACGCAGACATGTCCATTTTCTCTCTGGCATCACGGGTGTCACACGGAACGCAAATGTCGCTGGCGGGGAGGGGACGCTGCGCTCACCAAGCTCGGGTCCGGCGCTGCTGCTGCTTCGCTTGCTGCTCGGTGGCTCGAGCGGTGGGCCGGATCCCGGGGACTCAAGCGGCGCTCCTCGCCCGTGAGTGAAAAGGGGAATGGTTTTGGGGATTTATTGTCCGTGACGCCACCCACGGTTGTGGTGAGGTTGTGACACCACCGCTGCTCTGGACGGGGATCCCGGGAGCGATGACAGGGAGCAGCTTGGATGTTGTTCTTCCCCTCCGTGGGTAGGGGGATTGGTTGTCCCGGGGCCCGGTGAGGGAGGGATGGCAGGCGGATTACGGGGCCTGGTGAGGTGCAGGGTCGCGGGGGCAGCGCGGTGCCGCACGGCACAGTGGTACTCACTCAGCCAATGATGAATGCAAAGTCTCTGGTAAAACAAACGGCTGGATGTACGGGTCCCACAGACGGCTGCGGTTGTTCTTCTCCCGGTAGGTTGGTGGTGACTGCCTTTCCCTGCACCTGTGTTATGTTCTCTGTCCTGGTGGCTTCCCACCGGTAACCCGCTCCCCAGCTTGGATGGATGCTGAGGGAGCCCCTTTTACCCGCAGGCTCTGGCCCTGGGAACTGTAGCCTTGGCGGTGACTGTATTTCCCTTCACGGTTTGAGCTGTTGCCTTCAATCGGGTCTTGACTGCTGGGAAACCTCGGAGGTTCCCTTCGCTAACAGATTTGACCGGTTTTACGGCGACTCCTAGCCTGGTCGGGGTCCGTAGGCCCTGCCGAATGGTGCTGGCTTCTCTGCGCTCCCCGATCCAGTACCGGCGGGCCACCGCCCATCCCCGGTCCTTACGGTTCACGTCAATCAGCCCCTCCTGCAGACGGTCACCACCGTCTGCCAACCTTGCTGTCAAGTGCCCGGGCCACGCACCCGGACACGGTCAGTCTCCTCCACTACCACTTCACTTCTCCAACTCCTCTACACTCTCCACTTCAACTCAACTAACCACTTCCTTTTCCCACCTCCAGGACTGTGAACTCCTCGGTGGGTGGGGCCAACCGCCTGGCTCCACCCCCTTGTGTGGACATCAGACCCTGGAGGGAGGCAACAAGGATTTTTGTTTGACCTAGATGTGCCTAGCCGGGGTGTGGGGTGTGTTGTTGCAGTACCTGTGACGTCCTGGCTTGCCCAGGGTGCCACACAAACGTGTCACACGTAATACAAACGGACCACACGGATATGTTCCGTGTGACACACCCCGGAGAAAAGACATGTGTCTGTGAGAAAAAATAAACAAAACTTTACTCCCCTTCTCCAGCCCTCCTGTCTCTGCCGCTGCTGTCACTTACTGCCGACCGCCGCTCATTATGCTTATTGCATATTCACTTCACTGCGGCCGGAAGCAGCAGCAGCGGGGAGTCGGCAGGATCGGAGACCGAAGTTCAGCACCACGGACAGCAAAGCTAGGGACAGGTGAGTAGAAAGTTCCCGTTCTCCGTGTGTTATCACGGATAACACACGTAGCCCATAAACACGGCTCACGGAGGGCAAAACGCACCTCTGGCACATTCATGAAAAACGTGCGTGGTTTTTCACGAACCTGTGAAAGAGGCTTAACAAATACTATAGATAGTAGTGGATTCTTTTGAGGCTTTTAATATATATTCATGTCTCCCTAAAAAAACAACAAAAAAACATTTTGCTATTTTATGACACGAGAAAATATAAATCTTTAGACTACATTATTCCAAAATACATTTATAACCCTATAGTTCTGAAAGTGTTAAATTTGAGCATACATGCACCGTTGGTCATGTTGGTTTTCACAAATTTTCTTGTTCCTTGTAGAAAGACAACGATAAGGACCACTGTGTGCGTCTTGCAGTGGGAAATGGACTAAGGCAAGATGTGTGGAAAGAATTCATTAATCGCTTTGGTAATATCCATCTTTATGAATTTTATGCTGCAACAGAAGGAAATTCGTTCTTTTTCAACTACACCAGAAAAGAAGGAGCAATAGGAAGATACAACATTTTAATGTTGGTATGTAACATAGAAAACAGCAAAATTAGACATAAGATGAATTATCAAATCCGTTTGCAGTCAAGAGCACCCTCCAAAATATCAGTGCTCCTGTGCAGTCCTGATCTGCATAGCCTAGAATAAGTAATAAATACTATGAGGTAGGTAAAATAAAAGTCAAAATGTATTTTTTTACTGAAATTTTAAGATTGCCTCTTACGCTAATTTTGTAAGGTTACTACATTGTTTGCAGAATTATTAGGCAAATGAGTATTTTGATCACATGATACTTTTTATACATGTTGTCCTACTCCAAGCTGTATAGGCTTGAGAGCCAACTACCAATTAAGTAAATCAGGTGATGCGCATCTCTGTAATGAGGAGGGGAGTGGTGTAATGACATCAACACCCTATATAAGGTATGCTTAATTATTAGGCAACTTCCTTTACTTTGGCAAAATAGGTCAGAAGAGAGATTTGACGGGCTCTGAAAAGTCCAAAATTGTGAGATGTCTTGCAGAGAGCTGCAGCAGTCTTGAAATTGCCAAACTTTTGAAGCGTGATCACCGAACAATCAAGCGTTTCATGGCAAATAGCCAACAGGGTCGCAAGAAGCATGTTGGGCAGAAAAGGCGCAAAATAACTGCCCATGAATTGAGGAAAATCAAGCGTTAAGCTGCCAAGATGACATTTGCCACCAGTTTGGCCATATTTCAGAGCTGCAACATTACTGGAGTATCAAAAAGCACAAGGTGTGCCATACTCAGGGACATGGCCAAGGTAAGGAAGGCTGAAAAACGACCACCTTTGAACAAGAAACATAAGCTAAAACATCAAGACTGGGCCAAGAAATATCTTAAGACTGATTTTTCAAAGGTTTTATGGACTGATGAAATGAGAGTGACACTTGATGGGCCAGAGGCTGCTTAGTAAAGGGCAGAGAGCTCGACTCCGACTCAGACGCCAGCAAGGTGGAGGTGGGGTACTGGTATGAGCTGGTATTATCAAAGATCAACTTGTGGGACCCTTTCAGGTTGAGGATGGAGTGAAACTCAACTCCCAGACCTACTGCCAGTTTCTTGAAGACAACTTCTTCAAGCAGTGGTACAGGAACAAGTCGGTATTGTTCAAGAAAAACATGATTTTCATGCAGGACAATGCTCCATCACATGCATCCAACTACTCCACAGTGTGGCTGGCCAGTAAAGGTCTAAAAGCTGAAAAATAATGACATGGCCCCCTTGTTCACCTGATCTGAACCCCATAGAGAACCTGTGGTCCCTCATAAAATGTAAGATCTACAGGGAGGGAAAACAGTACACCTCTAGGAATAGTGTCTGGGAGGCGGTG
Source organism: Anomaloglossus baeobatrachus (assembly GCF_048569485.1). Classification (NCBI taxonomy): domain Eukaryota; kingdom Metazoa; phylum Chordata; class Amphibia; order Anura; family Aromobatidae; genus Anomaloglossus; species Anomaloglossus baeobatrachus. The sequence continues at coordinate 457,610,561 of NC_134356.1, forward strand.
GTGGCTGCTGCACGCAATGTTGATCGTAAACAGATCAAGCAACTGACAGAATCTATGGATGGTAGGCTGTTAAGAGTCATCATATAGAAAGGTGGCTATATTGGTCACTAATTAATTTGGGGTTTTGTTTTTGCATGTCAGAAATGTTTATTACTAAATTTTGTGCAGTTATATTGGTTTACCTGGTGAAAATAAACAAGTGAGATGGGAATATATTTGGTTATTAAGTTGCCTAATAATTCTGCACAGTAATAGTTACCTGCACAAACAGATATCCTCCTAAGATAGCCAAATCTAAAAAATACTCACTCCAACTTCCAAAAATATTAAGCTTTGATATTTATGAGTTTTTGGGTTGATTGAGAACATAGTTGTTGATCAATAATAAAAAAAATCCTCTAAAATACAACTTGCCTAATAATTCTGAACACAGTGAATTCTAGCAAAAGTTATTGTCCTCCCAAGGGACACCATATGTATGCCAATATGCAGAAACAAGAATAGGGCTTACTTATCACTGTGTAAGGGGTTATTTTCTTTTGATCACATATATTTAGACTTGATGAAATGTTGTTAGGTCACATATGACAAGACTATTACTAAGTAGATATTGGAAATTGTTGTATTTTAGCGCTTGAGACCATTTGATGTGATCAAATATGATGTGGAAAAGGATGAACCAGTCCGTGATGCTGCAGGACATTGCATTCGTGTTGCAAGGGGTAAAAAATACTTTTTATACTGTGAATTAAAAGAAGTACTTAATACAATATATTTTTTTGCCTCATCTATTTTGTCTGGATTTTGCAGGGAAATTTAAGATACGATTTTGCTCTGCAACATTTATTATTACTGTCTCCCAAGTTATTATTATTATTATTATTATTATTATTATTTTTAGAGCACAATGGATTCCATGATGTTGTACATGAGATGGGGTAACTAACATACAAAATGCAGATATAAATTACATTGACAGACTGGTACAGATAGGAGTAGCGCCCTGCCCTTGTGGGCTTACATTCTGCAGGATAATGAGAAGAAGGCAATAGTTTGGAGGTGTTTCGGCAGTGGCAGTGGGCAAGGTGGCAGTGCGGTCATTGCCGGCTGTAAGCTTTCTTGAAGACATGGATTTTCAAGTTGCATTTGAAGCTTCTGATTGTAGAGGATAATCGGACATGTTGAGGCACAGAATTCCAGAGAATGGGATATAATTGGGAGAAGTCTTGTCTTGGAGGCGGTTGGATGAGAAACAGATAAGTGTGGAAGAGAGAAGTAAGTCTTGGGAGGACCGGAGATTACGTGTTGGAGTATATAAGGAGATCAGTTTGGAGATATAAGGAGGAGACAGTTTATGGGTGGCTTTGTAGGTCAGTATTAGTAATTTGAATTGGATACTTTTGGGAATTGGGAGCCAATAAAGGGATTTATAGCGGAGTGAAGAGTAGGAGTAGTGAGAAGAGAGGTGGATTAATAGGGCAGTAAAGTAAAGGATGGACTGGAGAGGTGCGAGAGTATTAGCAGGGAGGCCACAGAGGAGGATGTTGCAGTAGTAAAGGCGGGAGATGATGAGGGCATGCACTAGCATTTTCATAGATTGAGAGTTGAAGAAAGGACTGCCTCTGGCAACATTTTTGAGTTGGAGGCTACAGGAGATGGTGAGAGCAAGGATGTGCGGTTAGGAGAACAAAGCAGAGTTGAGGGTTACTCAGATGCAGCGGACTTCGGGTACTGGGGAGAGCGTGGTGACATTTATTGTAATAGATAGATCAGGTAGAGGAGATAAATGAGACACAGGAAATATGATTTCAGTTTTTCCCACATTAACCTATTATCTACCATTGTCTTTTTTTTGGGATGCCTAATCTTTTGCTTAAAATTCATTAAATTAATTAATCATTAATTAATTCATTTAATTTACACATTAAATTCATTAATTTTGCTTAAATTTCATTTTCATTTTTAATTTTTTATTTCATGAAAAATCTGTCATTTAATAAAAAAAAAAATGAAAAATTCTAATTTGGCAAGTAATGGGTTAAGCTTAGGACGTGACAGTAGAAGAAGGACGATATAGTCAATAGGCACACCAGGATTCTGGAAAGCTGGGAGGTAATGTGTGGGCCAGGGAGATAGATCTGAGTGTCATTAGTGTATAGATGGTACTGGAACCCATGGGACTTTGAGTTATCCCATGCCAAAGGTACAGATTGAGAAGAGTAACTGTCCCAGAACAGTTCACAACATTTTTGTAAATATTTTATATCTATTCATGGGACAACAGTGAAGATAGGATACTTTGATACAATGTAAAGTAGTCAGTGTACAGCTTGTGTAACAGTGGAAATTTGCCTTCTAAATAACTCAACAGACATTAATGTCTAAACCGCTGGCAACAAAAAGGAGAACACCCCTAAGTGAAAATGGCCATATTTTGCCCAAAGTGCCAATATTTTGTGTGGCCACCATTATTTTCAAGCACTGCCTGAACTCTTTTGGCCATGGAGTTCACCAGCGCTTCAAAGAAGCAACTAGAATCCTCTTCCACTCTTCCAAAATTACTTCATGGAGCTGGTGGATGTTAGAGACCTTATGCTCCTCCATCTTCCGTTTAAGGATGCCCCACAGATGCTCAGTAAGGTTTTGGTCTGGAGAAATGCTTGGCCAGTCCAGCACATTTACCATTATTTTTTTAGCAGGGCAGTGGTCATCTTGGAGGTGTATTTGGGGTTGCTATCATGTTGGAATACGAAGGGAGAAGATTATGCTTTTATTCAGTATATCACAGTACATATTGGCATTCATGGTTTCCTCAATGAACTGTAGCTTCCCACAGGCGACAGTACTCATGCAGCCCCAAACCATGACACTCCCACAACTGTGCTTGACTGTAGGCAATACGCGCTTGTCTTTATACTCCTTACCTTGTTGACACCATCTGAGCCAAAAAAGTTTATATTGGTCTCATCAGACCACAGGACATGGTTCCAGTAATCCATGTCCTTAGTCTGCTTGTCTTCAGCACACTGTTTGTCTGCTTTCTTAAGCATCATCTTTGGAAGAGGCTGTAACACTCACCAGTGATGAGGCGACATGTGGGGGTGGACCCACTGGACCACAGGGGGACTCAGGCTTACTCTGACATGGTTGCAGCTTCTTTAAGTGCCTACTAGGTAGATGCCAAATGCCACTCCCAGGGTAGTGTCCGTGGCTGGCAGCTGAGCGGAGCTGGGTGACAGCAGGACAATGGTATAGTCACAGACAGGATGGGCACTGGAAAAGCAAACAGGGCAGAAACAGGACTGCACTTTTCTTTGCAATTTAACCACACTTCTAGTACACTATATGGTAAAAGTAATGGATTAATTCAAAAGTACAACTTGTCTTGCAAAAAAACAAGCCCTCATATGGCTATGTTGATAGAAAAATAAAAAAGTTATGACTCTAGGGAGAAGGGGAGGAAAAAACAAACAAAAAACAGAAACTAGTCAGGGGTGAAGGGCTTGTGAGGTGATGTGATAGATCTATCTAAAGAAATACATTTTTAGGGTACTCTTAAAATGAACCTGTCACATGGAAACATGCTATTAACCTGCAGATATGGGGTTAGTCTGCAGGTTAATAGCTTTCTATTAGCCAAGTCTAATGATAAGCAGCTGTCAGTGCAGGGGGCGTGGTTAGAGCCGCCGCTCTCCATACACAGAGCGGTGATTGAACCTGCACTGGTCCTGCCCCTGTGACTGGAACCAAAATGCTGTCAGGAGGATTAAAGTTCTTTTCCTTCTGGCAATGGGGTTTAATGTGCAGGTGGGGGGCAGGTTCAGAAAGCTATTAGCCTGCAGATTAACCCCTTACCTGCAGGTTAAATGCATGTTTCCAAGTGATAGGTTCACTTTAAAGGAGTTGTTGAACCTTTTCTCAATTGCTTTGCTTCCTTTATGTAGATTAATAACAATTATACTCATGTCAGTGCCACTCAAGTCATGTTGGTATTGCCTCTGCCAGGTCTTTTGTGATATTGATGTGTCACATGATCTCTGCATGCAATCAGCAGCCACTTAACTATCCCCGATGTATCACATACATCCAAAGTAAGTGGTAGAGCAGCATCTCTCACTTCCTCTGGATGTATGTGGGCTGTCCCAAGGCAGAGAGCGCTGCTTGGCTGCAGGGATTGCGTGACATAACAACATCATGTGATCCCCAGGAGAGGCAGTGTTGGGATGGCTCCGGTACTGATGGTGAGTTTAGGTGTTATTATTTTACAAGGATAAAACATAGGGATTGAAAATGAGTTGTTCTAGTAGTGGACAACCCCTTTAACAATGTGGATACTGTGAATTAACTTAATTGGGATAGGGCATAACAGAGAACTGGTGCAGCACAAGAAAAGTCTTACAAATACTAATGCAAAATAGTGACCAAAATAACTTATGTGAAAGAGCTCTAATGCTCAGAGCACATATTGTAATACAGCTTAGTACAGGAGCTGTGTAGTTAGGAACAAAGACAAAATCAAGCCTTTATTTAAGTTAACTTTGGGAAAGGCTTTCTTAATTGCAGAAAATTAGATTATATTCTGCCTTTGGTAATAAATATACAGCATCTGCACTGAGTTGTTTTGCAGCTATATGTACAGAAGGTTTGTTTGAAATCTGTAGCCATCAAGACACATAGGTCTGCAAAGGACCCGTAGACAAAAATGGTGGATGATTAAAAAGATCTGCCACTTGCGCAAAAGAAAAACCCCTGTGAAATACCTTGTAAAAATCACTAACCTCTCCTGATTCTGTAGCTCTTTTTGCTGTGTCTATTGCATAGAGATTTACATCTGTTTCTTCTGGAGCGCATGATGTGAAATCTCTTCTTGTACTCCAACTAGGAGTTCTCACCTCACCACCATTAGATCCAGGAAGACGGCGAGTGTCCGAGAGTAGAATGGACCCACTGGATCACTGGGGGAACCCGGACTTACCCTTTAGCAGATGGAGGGGCTTGACTAAGTGCCCACCGCAAGGTGGGATGCCAGGTGCCACGCCCAGGGCAAGAGACCGGGACTGTGGTGGCTGAGCGGGCCAGGGTGACAGCCGGACTGGCAAATCAGAAACACAGAGCAGGGACCTGAACAGTAACGGTCAGGGTAAGCACCAGCAGACATCAGGCATGAGACACCAGGAGTAGGACATCAGGCATGGGTCCATAGGCATAGGTCATGGACATCGGATCAGGCTCCAGACATCGGGCAGAAGTCATCAAACACCGGACATCAGGTAAGGCTCCAGATAAAGAGCAGAAGTCATCAGACACCTGATATTGGGTACAGCAGACACAGACCCCAACAGGGCAGTGCAGACACAGGCATGGACCACAGCAAAGTGATGTCAGCACAGGAGGTACATCCAGACTTCAGGTTATATAATACACGACTTTATTCACAGGACACAGAAGGACTTCAGATACATCAGACGGCAGGATAACAGGGTACATCGCATGGCAGGATAATAGGGTACATCACATAGCAGGAACACAAATACAGGACACAGGACCAGGCTGGAGTCCAGGGAAAATGTCAGTAACCAGATACGCCGGTCCCTGAATAGACAGATACCTGGGGACCCGAGACAATGGTTAACCGGACTACAAACAGGATACCAGTTTCAGACAGGTGACCGGACTCAGTGTGTTAACTGGACTCAGGAACAGAAGACTCCAGCCCTTCAGGAATACATAGCAGGTTACACAGACACATACAAAAACACAAACAAAATGCTCTCCCCCTCCTATCAGGGGGAGGAGCCTTAAATAGCTGGTGCCTCCCAGAAATAGGCTGGGGACACCTTAGCAAGGTGCGCACATCTCCCAATAAAAGATGAAGAAGTGTGCGCGCACCACCTAGGCTGGAGAGCAGGAAACCCCACACAACATGTGCAGAGCCTGCAGCCTAGGTGGGAGCAGAGCCGACCATTACATGGGTATCCACCGGTAACAACAGCTGGGGACCGCACCAATACGTGGCGGCAGAGAAGAGGGAAGCAGGCACACCGCACAAGGTACAGAGGGACGCCAGCATCCCTAGTATGTCGGCATGACAGGAGTATCTTCACCGTCTTTTGTGGGGGCGTGTGCATTCACGCCTTCCTTCTGGACACTGCCAATCACAGCTCAGCAGCTGATCTATCAGTCTTTAAAGCTGGGTTCACACTAAGCGACAACGACGTCGCTGTTACGTCACCATTTTCTGTGACGTAACAGCGACCTTGTAAGTCGCTGTTATGATCGCTGCTTAGCTGTCAAACACAGCGACGCAGCAGCGATCATAACGTCGCTATGCTACATGTGCAGAGAGCAGGGAGCCGCGCTTAGCGCTGGCTCCTTGCTCTCCTAGGTACAGTACACATCGGGTTAATTAACCCGATGTGTACTGCAGCTACATGTCACAGTGCAGAGAGCAGGGAGCCGCGCACACTGCTTAGCGCTGGCTCCTTGCTCTCCTTGCTACAGTATACATCGGGTTAATTACCTGATGTGTACTGCAGCCACATGTGCACAGAGCAGGAGCCAGCGCTGGCAGCAAGGGCGGAGGCTGGTAACGAAGGTAAATATCGGGTAACCAGGGAAAGGTCTTCCCTTGGTTACCCGATGTTTACGCTGGTTACAGCTTTCCGCAGCTGCCAGACGCCGGCTCCCTGCTCCCTGCTCGCTTCATTTCGTCGCTCTCTCGCTGTCACACACAGCGATGTGTGTGTCACAGCGGGAGAGTGACGACCAAAAAATGAAGCTGGACATTCAGCAACGACCGGCGACCTCACAGCAGGGGCCAGGTCGTTGCTGGATTTTACACACAGCGACAGCGATGGGACGTCGCTGCAACGTCACAGAAAATGGTGACGTAGCAGCGACGTCGTTGTCGTTGTCGCTGTGTGTGACACCAGCTTTAGTCTCAGAAGCTGCTGAGCTGTGATTGGCCTAGTTTAGGAGAGAGGGATGAAAGTGCACGCCCCGGACAGGACTCTGTAGAAATACCCAGTTGAATTACAAGCAGAGATTTCTCATATTGCTCTTCAGAAGAAACAAATGTGACAGCACACTAAATGGAAAAGATTGGCAGAACCAGGAGGCTCAGGGATTTTCACAATGTATATAAAAATGTTTTGAGAAAGTGACCAAGTCCTCTTTAAGATTACTTTTTAAATTAGCTTTTAACTATAAAAGAAATGTTTGTAACAGTGCACATAATCATTCGTTATTTTACATGTTTCCTTTGGTTTACACATTGCTCTGTTTATTACCATTTGCTTACAGGAGAGACTGGCCTGCTAATATCAGAAATTACAACTACTAATCCTTTCACGGGATATGCAGGAGATGAGTCACAGACGGAGAAGAAGAGGCTTCGAAATGTGTTTAAAAAGGGAGATATATATTTTAATACAGGAGATTTGATAATGGTAGACAAACAAGGCTTCGTGTTCTTTCAGGATCGCATCGGAGACACATTTCGGTAAGATGTCTTGTCGTTGTGAAAGCTTCATCTGTTTTAAGAATACTTTTGGTCATTGATGGAGGTCATGTGTCAGACTTCACAGCCAAGATTTAATCAAGCGTATCATTGCACAATGAGTACAAATGGTCAGAGGAGGGCATCTGGCAATGTGACTGCCAGGGAAAGCCAGTAGACTGAGGGTCACCCTGGTGACTGGGTGACAGAAAACATATCTCCAATGAGAGTTCATATTGCTGCCAATGAGCAGTTCTGGCCTGTCACAAAAATAAAGGCCAAAATCTGCTATCAAAGCAAATCAGTAAAAAAGTGTTGTGAGGACATTTTATCACAAAATCATCACAGTTATTATCATGGTTCTTTAGTTGGACATTAGTTATCAAGTTACACAGCAGATTTGATACAAGTAAAATATATCTTTGTACCGTGTTAGCCAGTAGAGATAAAAAAAAATTTGTTTAAAAGAACAGAGGGCCTCAGTGGTTGATACCTTTTAATGGCTAACTGAAAAGATGGTAATAATAGCAAGCTTTCGAGTCTACTCAGGTCTCTTCATCAGGCATGGTTACCATGCCTGATGAAGAGACCTGAGTAGTCTCGAAAGCTTGCTATTATTACCATCTTTTCAGTTAGCCATTAAAAGGTATCAACCACTGAGGACTCTCTGTTCTTTTAAACAGCAGATTTGGTGATTTAATTACTCTTAGTTCACATGTCCTGTAATCATCTGTTAGAACAGATCCTGCAGAGATCCCTTGAGAAAAAAAGTTCTGCAAACATAATTTTGTCTCTTGTTAAATAACTGATGTCTGTTGGATCCATTTTTTTAACATTGGCGTCTATGGAGAACGGATCCGTTAAGGGATTGCTATTTAGTAATTCATCTTATTTTTTGTATTTCTAATAGATATGTTTTTTTCTTATAGGATCAGTTTCAAATGGAACATAAATAGCAATCCGTTACCGGATCTATTCTCCATAGACCTCAATGTTACAAAATGGATCCAGCAGAAATCTTTTTCCCAACAGATCTCTGCAGGATCCGTTCTAGCAGATAAGATTACAGAACATGTGCACTCAGCATTACTGAGCTTGTTGATGGTCCGTACGGGTGTCAGCTATATTAGGCAGCTAACACTACTCTCTAGCTGCAATCAGAGATAGGTCATGGTATAACCTTCCTAAGTACCACAGCCAATGCTGAACCAAGTCTCCAGGGCCGGCGCCAGCACCCGGCAAACCCGGTCAAATGCCGGGGCCCTGAGCTGCCGGGGGGGCCCACTCGCGGTGGCAGGAGTGGCGCACCGCTACTCAGGGGGGCCTGGTGGCCGCGCTGTCACCGCCCCCCGCCAAGGATCGCGCTTTCAATTGCATCGGCATCGCAGGTGCCGATACAATTGAGAGCAATGATGAGAGAGTGAGCGGCGCGCTCTCTCCCTTATCATTCTCCCCGCTGTGACTGTCGGCATTCTGACAGCTCTGCAGAGGACCGCAGTGACGTCATCACTGCGTGCCTGCTGAGAGGTCAGAGCGAGCGACAGCAATGGACGACGCGCCGAGGAGACCGGATCAGCGGGGGAACGAGGAGAAGTGAGCCGCCCCTCTACTGACACTGGGCTCCCCTGACTCACAGGCCAGCCACTACACAGCGGCACTAGTACACATAGGGGCCCGGCAGCCTCTCTGCAGAGCCGGCTGCCGGGCCCCTATGTGTAGTGCCGCTGTGTAGTGGCCGACAATGCAACCGTCAGGGGGCGGGCCTGTAAGTCAGGGGAGCCCAGTGTCAGTAGAGGGGCCCCTGACCTGGAGAGGCCCACCAGCCGTTTCTGAGCTGCAGCAGAGCAGGAGTGCTCCTGACCTGCACAGAAGACGGAATAAGCCATCCTGCAGGACCTGCGATGATGTCACGCCCATGTGACTGTGTGGGAGGAGACACAGGATGCCGGCAGAAAGCAAGAGATACTGAATCCTGAAGGAGATTTGGACACATGACTAGTCTGGTAATAAGAAAAGAGGGGACTTGAGGGGAAAGGGGGCTGCAGGATGAGTGGCATATGAGGGCTGCAGACTGTGACAGAAGGATGTGAAGGGTGCAGAGTGTTTGAGAGGGGTAAGTTGGGGTACAGGCAGGGTGTGTGAGATATGGGGGTGTAGTGTGTGTGATCTGGGGGGTGCAGGCTGTGTGAGATGTGGGGGTGCAGGCTGTATGGGGAGCAGGGTGTGTGAAATATGGGGGCAGGGGAGTAACTACCGCGGTCGCAGGGGTCGGAAGGAGAAGAGAGGTACTTGTTTTTTTTATTTTGCTGGCTGCATAACACATGGAGGCCTGGGGGTGCTGGCTGCATGATACATGGAGGTCTATGGGACTACATAATAAACATGAAGGACACCTTATACATGGACTAGGGGTGCATTATACATGGAAGAGTATGGGGCTGCATAATACAATATGATGATTTATGGCGCTACATTATAATACATATAGGACTATGGGGGCTATATTATAATATATGGAGGAATATGGAGGCTACCTTATATATGGACTATGGGTGTGCATTATAAAACTGGAGGCCTATGTGGTGCAGTATAATATATGGAGAACTATGGGGTGAATTATAATACATGGAGGACTATAGGAAATACATTATAATACATGGAGGACTATGGGGTGCATTATAATATATGAAGGGGTATGTGGGACCCTTTATACTATATGGAAGGCTATGTGGGGGCCATTATAGTATTTGGAGAACTATATACAAGGGGGGACAAAGATACAAGAATGGGATGGAAATGTTTTGTCCGGAGGGAAAAAGGCTCTTTTCCTCAGCACCCAGCTTTCCCATGCTCTGCTGTACATCTCTCAGCACCCAGCTTTCCCATGCTCTGATATGGGAAAGCTGGGTGCTGAGGGAAAGATGTATAGCAGAGCATGGGGAAGCTGGGTGCTGATAGAGGGATTTCAGATCATGGGAAACCTGGGTGCTGAGGGTAAGAGCCAAGTGTCAGCATCATTATCCTGTACCCCAAGTGTCAGTGTCATTATTCCGTACCCCAAGTGTCAGTGTACGTGGAGGGGGGCCCCGGTCCAAATTTTGCACCAGGGCCCATCAAACTCTAGTTACGCCACTGAGTATTAATCACTGTATTCTACATGAGGGTGCCTACTGCTATCTGGCTCTGCACTGTGCTGTATACAGGCTGTGCTATATACAAGCTGTATGCTACATGAGGGTGCCTAATGCTATCTGGCTCTGCACTGTGCTATATAGGGGCTGTGTACTATATGAGGGTGCCTAATGCTATCTGGCTCTGCACTGTGGTATATAGGGGCTGTATACTACATGAGGGTGCCTAATGCTATCTGACTCTGCAATGTACTATATAGGGGCTCTGCACTACATGAGGGTGCTTAATGCTATCTGGCTCTGCACTGTGGTATATAGGGGCTATATACTACATGAGGGTGCCTAATGCTATCTGGCTCTGCACTGTGGTATTTAGGGGCTGTATACTACATGAGGGTGCCTAATGCTATATGTGTCTGCATTGTGCTATATGTGGGCTGTATACTACATGAAGGTGCCTAATGCTATCTAGGTCTGCATTGTGCTATATGGGGGCTGCTTAATGTTATATGGGGGCTGCATAGTGCATATGGGGGCTACATAATACTATATGGAGGACAATGGGGGCTTCATAACACAATATGGGGGCTGCAAACTACTATACCCCCAGAGTTGTATGTCCGCTCCACCCAGGTGCTGTATACCCCCTCAGAGCTGTATGTTCCCTCCACCCAGGTGCTGTATACCCCCTCAGAGCTGTATGTCACCCCCACCCCAGAGCTGTATACCCCCAGAGCTGCATGTCACCCCCCACCTCACAGCTGTTTGTCCCCCCCCACCTCAGTCACTGCCCTCCTCTAGAGCTGTATGCCCCCCATTGCTTCATACCCCTTTCCTCAGTAATATATATTCCCCCAGTAATGTGTTTGTCCCCAGCCTCTCTTGTGATGTATATACAGCAGTGTTAGTGTGCTCTATGTGCGGCCATGTCTGTTAGACAAGCCGGGAGGTGAGTGAGGCTGTTGCCGGCTTCCCAATATTAGAAATATATATACAGGATAAATATATAAAAATAATGTGTGTGTGTGTGTGTGTGTGTGTGTGTGTGTGTGTGCGCGTGTATGATGTGTATCTATGTATGTCAGTGTATATGACTAGATTTATGTCTATTTATGTGTTTTTGTGAATTTCTCTTTAAAAAAGTATGTGTTCGTATGCTTGTATGTGTATGTATCTGTGCATGTCTATGTGTGGATGGGGCCCACTGAGACTCTTTCGCCCAGGGCCCACAAAAACCTGGAGCCGGCCCTGCAAGTCTCTATTGTTTTTATTATTTATTCTAGCGCCATTTATTCCATGGCGCTTTACATATGAAAATGGGTATACATAATAAAGACAAGTACAATAATCAAACAATACAAGGCACAGACCGCTACAGGAGGAGAGAGAACCCTGCCCACGAGAGCTCACAGTCTACTGGGGATGGGTTAGGATACAGTAGGTTAGGATGGAGATGGTCATGTGGTGGTATGGAGGACTGAGGGTTACTGCAGGTTGTAGGCTTGGTGGAAGAGGTGAGTCTTCAGGTTCCTTTTGAAGCTTTTCAAGGTAGGCAAGAGTATGATATTTAGTGACAGAGTATTCCAGAGTATGGGGGATGCACAGGAGAAATCTTGTGTGCGATTGTGGAAAGATGAGATGCGAGGGGAGTAGAGAAGGAGATCTTGTGAGGTGCGGAGGTTACGTGCAGGTAGGTACCGAGAGACTAGGTCACTGATGTATGGAGGAGACAGGTTGTGGATGGCTTTGTATGTCAAGGTTAGTGTTTTGAACTGGAGTCGTTGGGTAATGGGAAGCCAGTGAAGGGATTGGCAGAGGGGAGCGGTCATGGAGTAGCAGGGGGACAGGTGGATTAGTCGGGCAGCATAGTTTAGAATGGATTGAAGGGGTGCAAGACTGTTTGAAGGGAGGCCAAAGAACAGCTAATTGCAGTAGTCCAGGCGGGAGATGATGAGGGCATGCATTAGTGTTTTTGCAGTTTCATGGGAAAGGAATGTATGAATCCGGGAAATATTTTTGAGTTGGAGGCAGAAGGATTGTATATAAATTTACTGGGGTGAGGTACCTCTGTCTCCCCATTTATGACATTGGGTTCACCCTGAACAATATGGCTGCTGAGACAGCATGAAGTTTCAATATCATGTAGCTGCATGAAAGGCAAATGTGGATGATCCTTTTTTTACCATGCAAAGTCCAAATATAGGTAGGTGGCTATTATGACCTTACAAATACAGACACAGCAGTAATGTTTAAACCCTACTATAGGTCTGTGTCTTGATCAAGACAATACTAGTGGTGAAAATGTTACTGCTGTTTATAGGTTTGTGATCTCATAACAGAGCAAGTTGACCATTATTGAATGGTGACTCTTGTAGCACCCCTGAGATCCTCAGGGAACTACAGGGAACTGCAGGACCTACCCCCTGGGACCTGGAGTACCAGTGCCGATTCCACCAAAACACAACCAAAATCCTAGTTCTCCACTCCACACTGGGCATAGAGGGTTAACCATGTAAGGGGATGGTCGCCATGGGAATGAGTCATTGGGTATAGCCAGCCTGGTGAGAGGGGTCAGTGAGTAGTGAGTCGAGTAGTACACAGGAGAGGTGTGCGGACGTGCCTGAGTTGGGTCCGTGTAATGGTGACCCCGGGGGCACAGGAGAGAGGTCGCCAGGACGGGTATCGGAGGTACTGCTGGGACTGGAGCACGAATGGGGCACAGGGCCCTAGGTCAAGCGCAAGTTTTAGACTGTTTCGCAAATACTTGCCCGGTGAGGACACCTTCACGGACTTCACCGAACCAAATAATCCGGGGGCATCAGTAGTAAACTAGGATCGGGGTTCGGACACTTACATCCCCACAGGGTCCACACCGCAAAAGGGACAGTCGGGGCCCCCAAACGCTCCATGCTACGGGGACCCAATCAACTAAGAGTGTCGGGGACAGAGCAACCTGGGTCACTACATTGGCACTGATACTCCAAGGGACCTAAACCAGCAACCCCTGGGTCCACAGTGAGTAGAGACTGTTAAAGACAACCCAGTGTGGTCTCCGTTATTACCCCCGTTACATCTCCCAGGCACAGCCCTACCTGCGGAGGGCCTACCATCACAGCTGCCACTACCATCAGCCCTGGGAGTACCCACATTCAGCAGCGGCGGTTCTCCATCCTTAACCGCAACCCGCAGGTGGCGTCACATGACAATAACTCTTATCTCCCTTGTAAATACCCCCCATTAACAAAAGGGGACCAGGGTACGGGACCGGACAATGGCCACCAGAGTGACATTCCCATTTGTTACTGCCCGGGAAACGAGTACCCCATATCCTTGGGCGCTACAACTCTTCCTTCTTTTACTGGATTACCCCTATCATGCAATAGCGAAATGCCAGTGGGATGCCCAGTCATCTAAAGGTCTAACATTTTTGGTATTGTAGAATAAAACATTCACATTATTTAACCAGCACTGTGAAAAAGTAATTTAGCCATGTTTTGTTTTGTTTTTTTTTTATTTCTGACTCGCAACAATGCACTAAAATGTGATATAACTTGTGTGTACCTAAAATGGCATCAATGAGAACTACAAATTGCCCTACAAAAAGCAACCAGGTTTTTTGTTAAGTGTTTTGTGCACTTCCCCTCTTCTTTGTTTGACATCTCTGGCTTCATATCATTATAGAAGGGAGAAGATAGATGGAAAACCAGCAGGTTGGAAGTGGATTTTAATATTTGGTCACGCCATGAACCATGAGCGCTTTTGCTTGGTTTGAGCAGTCATTTTGTGTGGACAGAGTCCCTTTAAAGGGAATCTTTCAGCAATTCATGCTGTAAAACCATGGGCAGCCCGAATCAGAAATAGGCATTGGATTTCAGCATCTATGTATTCCTCTAAGAATAAACAGCAGCATTTCTGAGCAAACATACTTTGCAGAGTCGGCCTGGCACTATGGCACGATTTATTAAAGGCGTAATGCCGTATGCCAATCTCCAAAATCCTATCCTAATATGTAGTAGGTGTAATAAGAATATTTGCAAATACTTCCAATTCGAAATGTGGTATAGCTTTCCTGATATAGCCATGTCTATTACCTTATGCGCAGGGCATCGCAGCTTAGTTATCTATTGTATTTCTTATTGCATTCTCCCGTCCACGTGATTACCGTTCCCGGATCTGACACCAGCGACGCCTTACAGCACACAGATTTAGGATCGACAATTCCTTCGATTCAATCAATATCCTGCTTTGTAGCATTCTGACTAAAAGTTGCACAACCTTTCCCTTTAAAGGGAACCTGTCACCAGTTTTTTGGCCTATAAGCTGCGGCCTCCACCACCGGGCTCTTATATACAGTAGTCTAACATGCTGTATATAAGAGCCCAGGCCGGGGGTATAACATAAAAAAACACTTTATAATACTTACCTAACAGTCACGCGGTGGGCCTAATGGGCGTCTCCGTTGTCCGGTGCGGGCGCCTCCTCTTTCGGCCATCTTCGTCCTCTTTCTGAAGCCTGTGTGCATGATGCGGCTACGTCATACACACACGCTAGTCCTGCGCAGGCGCACTACAATACTTTGATCTGCCCTGCTCAGGACCTGAATGCTGGCGAGTGTGGATGACGTCGGACCCGTCATGCACCGCGGCTAGAGAAGAAGGAGAACAAAGATGGTAAAAGAGGCGGCGCCGGACAACGGAGACGCCCATTAGGCCCACCGTGCAACCGTTAGGTAAGTATTATAAAGTGTTTTATATGTTATACCCCCGGCCTGGGCTCATATATACAGTATGTTAGAATGCTATATAAGAGCCCGGTGGTGGTGGCCGCAACTTATAGCCAAAAAAGTGGTGACAGGTTCCCCTTAAGCAATATTAATGTGCCATTTCCAGTACAGGATTGGAACACAATGCATGGGATCCGGCTTATCTGAGGTTTAAATGTTATGTCTAAGCAGAATATTTTCTCTGTACCTTTGTAGACTTAGCTCTCTGTGCAGCAGATTAATTAGCTGGGAACATTTTCCAGATTGTATTTTCAAACAACGGACCCTGTTATTAATGGTAATTGTAGAAGACACAACAAACTGCACCTGAGCTGTGCAGCTGCTTAGCAATCGTATTAAACATACAGGACAATATCCTTAAAGATGCAGGACATTGGAACATTGAGGATGCTCAAATTGCTATATAATAATAATAATAATTATTATTATTATTATTATTATAGCAGTGTCATTTATTCCATGGACCTTAACATGTGACTAAAACACAATAAGGCTATGTGCGCACGCTGCATTTTTTACTGCGTTTTTGCACTTTTTTCGGGTGCGCTTTTGGCCTCAAAACTGCATGCACTTCCTTCCTCAGCAACGTCTATGCGATTTAATTTTTGTTGTCTGCACAGTGCAGTTTTGTTTGGCTGTGTTTCTAAGGTAAAAAAAATGAACATGTCAATTCTTTACTGCGTTTTTCCACCCATGCAATACATTGGAAAAATGCAGCAAAAC
Organism: Anomaloglossus baeobatrachus; assembly: GCF_048569485.1. Taxonomy (NCBI): domain Eukaryota; kingdom Metazoa; phylum Chordata; class Amphibia; order Anura; family Aromobatidae; genus Anomaloglossus; species Anomaloglossus baeobatrachus. The sequence goes on from NC_134356.1 coordinate 457,626,696, forward strand.
GCAGTGAACAAAACCGCAGCAAAACGCAGCCAAAAACGCACAAAAATGTGATAAAACCGCACTAAATGTGCACTTGTCGCGGGCGCAGGGGACGCACTCGCCACGCTCAGGTTCGGGGCTTCTACTGCTGCTCAGTGGCTCGAGCGGTGGGCTGGACCCGGGGACTCGAGCAGCGCTCCTCGTCCACGAGTGAAAAGGGGGTGGTTTGTTTTGGGAGATAGTTTGTGACGCCACCCACGGGTCGTGGTGATAAAGGGCACCACCGCTGCTGGTGACGGGGATCCCGGGAGCGATGGTAGGGAGCAGCTAGGATATTGTCCCCTCCGTGGGTAGGCGTTGGTGATCCCGGGTCCCGGTGGTGTAACGGGGAGGCTGGATGGCTGGGGTGCAGGGTTGCAGGGGCAGCACGGCGCAGTGACGGATGGCACTGGTGTACTCACTCAGGCAGTCAATGACAGAGTCTCTGGTAAACCAAACGGCTGGATGGACAGGTTCCGCAGCCGGCTGCAGTGTTTGTGCTCTCCCCGGACGGCTGATGGTGGCTGTCTTTCCCTGCACCTGGTTAGAATGTTCTGACTCCTGTGGTTGCCCACCGGTAGTCCGCTCCCCGGTGTATAGGTACCGGAGGAGCCCGTTTTGCCCACAGGCGCTGGCCCTTGGATCTCTAGCCTATGGCGGTGGCTGTATATCCTCACGGTGTGGACTGTTGCCTTCTGTCGGGTCTTGGTTGTTGGGAAACCCCTGGGGTTCCGGTCACTCGGATTTGACCGTTGACGGCAGCTCCAAGCCTAGTCGGGGTCCGATGGCCCTGCCTGTGTGCTTAGCTTCACTCCGCTCCCCGGTTCGGTACCGGTGGGCTACCGCCCGACCCCGGTCCTACGGTTTCGCAGAGATCCACTAACTCCTGCAGACGGCCACCACCGTCTGCCAACCTTGCTGTTTGTCTCTGAGCCCCTACCCAGACACCGACAGTTTCTGACCTCTCACTTTCACCTCCAAACTGAAACTGTCACTTTTCCCGCCTCCAGACCTGTGAACTCCTCAGTGGCTGGGGCCATCCGCCTGGCTCCGCCTCACCTGGTGTGGACATCAGACCCTGGAGGGAGGCAACAAGAGTTTTTGTTTGACTGTTGTGGCTGTCTAGGGGAGGGGATGTGTGTGTTGTTATGTCTGTGACTACCTGGCTAGTCCAGGGAGTCACACACTACAGCACTAAAAATTCCAAACTGTACTTATTATTAAAATTTGAGATTTTTGGCAAAAAAATTGCAATTTCTTGAGCTACCCCGCCACGTCACAGCAAATCTCTTTGGGGCAGTCCTACACTAAAATATGCGCACAGAGCCTAATAGTAAACAAAACAAGGTACAGGAGGAGAAAGGATCCTTACCACAAGGGCTTACAGTCTACAAGGGATGGGAGAGGATAAAATGCTATACATAAAAAAAATTCTTCCCCATGTTAAGTAGTCAGAGACTAGATTTTAACATTTAGTTTATCTACATGCAGATCATTTACCTAGCCTTTTAAGGCTGTGTGCGCAGTGTGTTTTTGATGCATTTTTTGCTGCAGTTTTGTGACAAAAACATATGTCTATCCTTAGGCCAGCAAAGTCAATGATAATTCTGAAATATTGTGAGCATGTTGCTTATTTTTTCCTTGCAGATTTGGGTGCAGAAAAAAAATCTGTAGCGTGTCATTTGTTTTGTGCATGTTTCCTGCATTTTGTAGCCCTTCCAACCATTGAATTCACAAGAAAAAACGCAGGGCAAAAACGCACCAAAAAAATGCATGCGGTTTTGGTGCATTTTTCTGCAACAAGATGCAGATTTTAATGCAGAAAATTTCTGCATCAAATACTCATTGTGTGCACATAGCCTAAAGGTCATCAAACCAAAAGTGTAAAAGGTACTTCTCACATAGCGAGATCTCTAGTGAGATCGCTGTTGAGTCACAGGTTTTTTAACATATCAGTGACCTCATTAGGGATCTCGCTGTGTGTGACACTTAGCAGTGACCTCGCTCCTGCTGTGAAATCGCTGGTCGTTACACACTGTTCTGGTTCATTTTTTGGTCGTCGAGCTCCCGCAGGGCAGCACACATCGGTGTGTTTGACACCTTACCCAACGATATCGTTCGCCTATGTTACTAATCAAGATTTGAATCATGCTATGTGACAAGGTCCCAGCGACCGCCGATATCATTGATGCGTCGTTGGGAAGATCTGACTGATGACAGCTTACTAGCGACCCTGTAGCGACGTACCAGCGATCCTGACCAGGTCGTATCGTGGTCGGAATCGCTGGTACGTCGTTTAGTGTGACGGTACCCTAAGGGTGCATTTACACCGCCCGATTATCCTAGGAACAGTTGTTGCCCAATAATCAGGTTGTGTAAACATGCAAAACGCTTGTTTGTTGGGTGAATTGATCCTTTGACTTGATTGCAAGATTATCATACAGCCTCCTTAGCTCCAATCCCTCTTAAGCCCCGTACGACCTTGCAATCATAACTTTTTTATTTTTTTAACAATATAGCTGTATAATGGCTTTTTTTTGAGAGACAAGTTGTACTTTTGAATGAAACCAATAATTTTACCATATAGTGTACTGTTAAATGGGGAAAAAAAATCCAATTGCGGTGAAATTGCAAAAAACAGGGAAATTCCAGAATTTGCTCTGGTTTAATTCTCATGTTACACATTTTGTAACGCCTGCCTGGATCCACAGACTCAGATGGGCTGTAAAGGGGAGGCTAGAGGTAAGCCACTCACCAAGCAGGACCCCCAGAACCCTGAAACCCTTTAACCCCTCTACAGGGATTTGGAATTACACAGGGCCCTGTAGATCACTACCTGTGGAAGGCTGCAGTCCGATGAGAGTAGTAGTCAGGCAGGATCAAACCAGGAATTGCGGAACAGGGACAGAATCGGCAGACAATGATGTACTCAGCAAACGTAGCAGAGGTCAAATCCGGATCGGGCAGCGAGGTACAAAAACAGTAGGCAGGAGGGTAGTCAGAAAACACGCAGAAGTCAACACACAGAAATCACCAACAGAATAGGACGTAGCAGGAGCCAGGAAAATCAGAACTATCTCTGGCAGTGGTCATGTGACAGGAGGGGGAATAAGAAGGGTGTGGTGTCTTCCCATTGGCTGTAGCTGAACGCTGGTAACTTCAGCTGGAAGACACATGCCACCTACAGTCAGCCAGCGGTACTGCAGATCCCAAGCTAACCCAGCCCAGTGGATGATCGGAGCCTGCGCCCACCGGTGCCGCTGGCATCGACTCCTCTCCCATCACCAGCACCATCCACGGGGCAGGAACATGGTGTCGCCTGGCGATCGGAGCAGAAGTCGCTGGAGCAGACTCCGGCGGTGACGTAACACATTTATACTCTGTCACCTTAAATATTTTCTCAGTTACCACTGAACTGCTTATCTTTGAGGATATCCAAGCTCAATATGAATTTCCTGATACTACTAAGCTCAAAATTCAAAACTGGAGCTCCTAGGGACTTGATTTGCCTAAACCTCTCTCACAAGCAAATTGTCTTCTCCAGTTGTATGTTATCAAGCGCTATGATAAGGGCTAATGCGCACGTAACTGCTGATTCTTCTGCAGCGATTTGGCAGCACATGTGCGCTTCAAATCGCTGCAGAAACACTGCACAATGAATGCAGTATTTTTGTTAAAAAAAGCCGATTTATTGTGCTATGGCTGCTGCCCCTACCATAGACAGAGTGGGAGCTGCATCCAGAACGCAGACATAATTGACATGCTGCTTTTATGAACGCACGGATTTTGGTAAAAATTTTAGCACCCAAATCGCTGCATTCATAAAAGCAACGTGCGCACGTATCATGCACAATCTTCATAGATTGTGCAGGGGACGCAGGACGCATGCATTTACGTTGCAGTGTAATACGCAGCGTAAATGCATGCTATTACGCAACATGCGCATGAGCCCTAAGGTTTATGTGAAATGGGTGGCGGATATACCAGACATGACTGTGAAGTAATGGCGAGAGATTTATAACATTTTATTTCTCATTTGTGAGTCCTAGGGACTTTTTGATCCAGACCAATTTTTTAGTGTTTATCATTAGTGATGAGCAAGCACTACCATGCTCAGGTGCTCAGTACTCGTAGCAAGCAGTGAGATGTTCTAATTGATGCGACTCGAGTACCGGAATATAATGGAAGACAAGGGGGAACTCAAGCATTTTAACAGCTTTGAGATAGTCCCAAATGATTTGTTATTTAATTGCCAAGCAGTGATGGGCTCCTTTCTGCCCTCAATTTAGTCCTGTCTGAAAATTCTTCCATTCTGGTCTGAGCTACTTCTATCTCTTCATAAACACTTTGAATTTCCTAGGCGGCTTGCTGTCCCCTAAAGTGTCCCTGCTGGATATTATGAATGACCCTTATTCACGGGCCCTACAGACTCTTTTTTTTTTTTTTTAAGATTTCAGTTTTTCTGTGCTAGAAAAATAATTAGAATGCCACGGAAATCCACGGAAGTCTCCTGTATATTGAATTGGCTGCAATTAGACAATATACAGTATAAAGTGTGTCCACCCATATCCTGTCCACCGCCATTAACTTGAGAAGGGCAGCAGCTATAGGCATAGAAGTGTCTAGGTATAGTAAAGTATCCATGCGCTATGCAATGAAACCACCTATAGTGCCACCTGGTGGAAAACAACGGAGTTAGCATTTTTATCTCGAAAACGGAACGAGATAGAGGAAAAAAAGTGAATTCCAAAGTTGTAGGGCATCATCAATTCAATACGAATCGACACCTTGCATTCAGAAATGCTATGTTTACAATGTGTAAAACTCACAAGGCTGCGGACGTGAAGCGATACCTCATGGAGACCTTCCTACAAGTCATTGGATATGGTGGCTGCGTGTAGTGGCCTCCACGCTCACCTGACCTGACCCCATTAGACTTCTTTCTGTGAGGTCACATCAAACAGCAGGTGTATGCTATCCCTCCACCAACATTACAGGACCTACGACGACGTATTACAGATCCTTGTGCAAACCTGTCACCTACCATATTGCACAACGTGCAGCAAGATATAGTATGCTGTCCAGAGTCCAGATGTGCATTGCAACTGACGGTGGCCACTTTGAGCATCAAAGTTAAATGAGCGCCATACTCTTGACCAGCATTCAATGTTTTGGGGGGTCATGGGTTTCGTTTCATATAGCATTTCTGTATGCAAGGTGTCGATTCGTATTGAATTGATGATGTCGTACAATTTTTTAATTGCAGCTGACGGTGGCCACTTTGAGCATCAAAGTTAAATGAGCGCCATATTCGTGACCAGAATTCAATGTTTTGGGGGGGTCATGGGTTTCATATCATAGCATTTCTGTATGTAAGGTGTCGATTCGTATTGAATTGATGATGTCGTACAATTTTTTAATTCACTTTTTTTCTCTATCTCGTTCCGTTTTCGAGATAAAAATGCTAACTCTGTTGTTTTCCACCAGGTGGCGCTATAGGTGGTTTCATTGCGTAGCACATGGCTACTTTACTATACCTAGACACCACTTCTATGCCTATAGCTGCCGCCGTTCTCAAGTTAAAGGCGGTGGACAGGATATGTGTGGACACACTGTATATATACAGCAATATAAATTCCTCTATACCAAGAGATGTGGTTATAAATTTGTTGAGGGGAAGGTGGTTAGCAATAGCAGACACTAACTAATAGAATTCCCAGTAAAGCTGGCTTCACTCTCCCCTCCTACAGATGACATCTGGAAAAAGTGAGAGGGCAGGAGAAGCAGCTCTTACTTCCTCTCGATATCGATTTGTCTGAAGGAGGGGGGAGGGAAGACAACAGTGATTGACCATAGGGATTGTGACATAACATTGTCACGCAATCTCTAGAACCAGTGCCGACATTGCTAGAAAGGGTGAGTTTACTGGGGGAAATAGGTATTCAGAAGGGTTAGTAGTGGACAACTCATTTAAGGCTGCTTTCACACTACGTCTTTTTAACATGCGTCCTGAACGTTTTTTTAACGCAAAAACGGATCCAGTGCAAATGCGTTTTCATTTCAATGCATTTGCAATGGACTCGCGTTAACATGCGTTCACCTGCGTTTGCGTGCGTTATAGTGAGGATCCAGCGACTTGCAGTTTTTTAACATCTTTCAAAAACGCTACATGTAGCGTTTTTGAGCTGCGTCCAAATACTGCAAATCGCTGGATCCTGACAAAACAGCATGCAAACGCAGGTGAACGCTGGCATGCTGATAGACAGGATCCTGCTTGCTCTACTGAGCATGCCCAGAACCAGTCTCGCGTGATCAGTCCCTCTCTCTCCTACCTCTCTGTCTCTCCCCCTCCCTCTCCTCCACCTGAGAGCTGCGGACACTCGTAACCAAGGTAAATATCGGGTAACCACTTATCTTAGTTACCCGATGTTTACGTTGGTTACGTGTGCAGGGAGCCCGGCTCCTAGCAGCTGCAGACGCTCGTAACCAAAGTAAATATCGGGTATCCAAGCAAGTATACCCGATGTTTACCTTGGTTACGAACCTCCGCAGTTGTAAGAAGCCGGCTCCCAGTCTGGCACGTTTAGTTCCCATCACTCCCGATCACATGACTCCAATGCCCGCCCCTAAACATCCAGTGACAGGATCCTGCAAAGTAACACATGCGTTTGCATGCGTTTTTTGCTGTAAAAGCAGGATCCGCTTTTGCAGCAAAAAAACGTTCTGGACGCATGTTAAAAAGACGTAGTGTGAAAGCAGCCTAATAAGCTTTTTTTATTCTTTTTTTGTGACCTTGCTGACTATTTGCAACAAAACCTTTAATGGTTCTCTGATCCTGCCCCAATATCTAAGCTATTTCAATTGTCTATAAGATATGAAACAATTTTGGAGTTTTCAGAGTCAGTTAAATCTCGTTTTTGGTCTGAGGAAAACAATTCTGCACACCTTGATAAAAGCTGTTGATCTCCTTTGGTCTCACCCTCCCTCATTACACAGACACACATCACCTGATATGTTTCATTCAATAAACCTCAAGGTTATACAGCTTAGAGGTTGAAAATGTGAATAGAAATTATATTTGCAAAATTTTCACTTGCCTAATGATTGTGCACACAGTGTACGAAGTCCACTTACCAACTGGGCTTTATAGGAAAACCAAGATGGCAGTGTCAGGGGCCTTCACCAATTCCCCGGCTGTAATGACAACCCATCAGCTCCACCGATCATGTGCCCCAGTGTTCCCATTATTTAAATGCTGCCATCAGACATTGACAGTCACATTTCAGTGGTTAAACTACAGCCATTAGAGATTGTTTCATCCAGTGTAGTTACAGGCAAATGTCCTCTATGTATTACAGTCGGTATATGCCTGGCAAGTTGCAGGTTCCGCATTTGAGCCTGCTCTAAACAAGGGGACCTGACATAAGATGTTCTGTTACATCTTATGTCAAGAAGGGATTACACAAATTTTCAGCAAGGTACTACAACAAACCTTTAATTTAAAGCTGGCTTTGTTATTCTCCAACCTTAAACTCCTTAAAGGGAACCAATCATCAGGATTTTCGTGTATAAGCTGCAGCCAGTGCAGTGCTGGCACTATCATGCACAGTGTGTACATACCATTAGGGTGCAGCTCGGGTGTTTAGGCAGTGAAATTAATCTTTATAAAGTTTGAAATTTCGTGCACTTTTTGATTGATGTGTGCACCTCTCTGTTAATGTCCGGGCGGGTTATGCAGGAGTTCCCCGCCCCCCCGCCAGCCTGTTCCTCCCTCTCTCCTGATGTCCGGGCGGGTTATGCACGTGTTCCCCGCCCCCCCGCGCTGCCTGTTCCTCCCTCCCTCCCTCTGGCTGTATGTAAATATCTAATCTTCAGAAACATGGCGCCGGAGTGGGCCTCTGCGCATAGCGCTTATCTCCGGCGCCATGTTTCTGAAGCCCGCATTACAGCTTGGTGTCTGCAGACTGCAGAACAGCTGATCGGAGGACGCGATCAGCTGTAGCTATGGTGACGTGCCGCCTCAGGACACCGGGCCAGGACAGCAGCCTGCCAGCGACATCGGGGGTCAGGTGAGGTAAGTTCACAATGGACTCACATGACCCCGTGACGGCAGTGCTGCGAGACCCGGTCACGGTCGTGATATCGCGTCCTCCGATCAGCTGTTCTGCAATCTGCAGACACCAAGCTGTAATGCGGGCTTCAGAAACATGGCGCCGGAGATAAGCGCTATGCGCAGAGGCCCACTCCGGCGCCATGTTTCTGAAGATTAGATATTTACATACAGCCAGAGGGAGGGAGGGAGGAACAGGCAGCGCGGGGGGCGGGGAACACGTGCATAACCCGCCCGGACAGCAGGAGAGAGGGAGGAACAGGCTGGTGGGGGGGCGGGGAACTCCTGCATAACCCGCCCGGACATTAACAGAGAGGTGCACACGTCAATCAGAAAGTGCACGAAATTTCAAACTTTATAAAGATGAATTTCACTGCCTAAACACCCGAGCTGCCCCCTGATGGTATGTACACACTGTGCATGATAGTGCCAGCACTGCACTGGCTGCAGCTTATACACGAAAATCCTGATGATTGGTTCCCTTTAACACGTTGACCTTTATTTTTTAAGTTGATGTCAAGATTTAGCCTCACATTTTGAGCCACTTCAAAACAAAGTGCAAAGTTTTTCTGATCTATATCTCAATCTTTTCACTATGTCAGATTATTGTTAAGATTCCATCTGTATGAACTTCCAGATGGGTGAAACATTCATTAACTCTTCCAAATAGAAAATCTCATTGATGTTATACTCTTTGGTTATATATAGGATTTTATTCTCTTATAGATGGAAAGGTGAAAATGTTGCAACTACAGAAGTAGCAGATATTGTCGGGATGACTGACTTCATTGACGAGGCAAATGTGTATGGAGTTCCAGTTCCTTGTAAGTAAAGAATTAGTAATTCATATACATATATAGTATTATTATCTGTCCTCACCTATTGTACCATCACCCATTCCCTGTAGACTGTGAGCCCTCGCGGGCAGGGTCCTCTCTCCTCCTATACCAGTCTGTTTTGTACTGTTAATGATTGTTGTACGTATACCCTCTTTCACTTGTAAAGCGCCATGGAATAAATGGCGCTAAAATAATAAATAATAATAATAATTATTACGATTGTCAAATGCCTGTAGAAATTGAAGAAACTAAAGGCCCCGTCACACACAGAGATAATTCTTTGGCAGATCTGTGGTTGCAGTGAAATCATGGACATATTGTTCCATTTGTACACAGCCACAAACCTGGTATTGATTGTCCACAATTTCACTGCAACCACAGATCTGCCGCAGATTTATCTCTGTGTGTGACAGGGCCTTAACACATAAAATGATGGGCATCTCTTGGAAAACGGAAGATGTGCTTCAGTATTTACTACAGTGACAGTTCTGTCTGTTGGGTTATGTGCAGACGTTGTGATTTTGTTGCTTTTTTTCCACATGGATTTTGTGACGAAAATGTATTTTACAGTACCAGCAAAGTGAATGAGGTTTCTGAAATCTCATGCACGTTGCTTATTTTTTACTTGTAGCAGATTCAAATCTATATCATCAATTCTTTCAGCAATTTTGCAGTTTATTCCACCTATACCAATGAGTGGGTAAAAATAAGCAACAAAAACACGTTTCAAAAACATCTAAAAAAACTTGGATATTTTGTGCAGTTTTTTTCCTGCTAAAACACATCAGGATTTGTAGAAGAATTTCTGCTGCAAATCCTGAACATGTGCACAAAGCCCTACTCATTTGAGGAAAGATGTAGTGATAAAAAAAAAATTCATATCCCCTTTATCGGTTGATCAGACAATGTACTGTATATGAAAACTTTTTTGGGCCAATGAAAAATGAATTATAAAATGTCAAAAATGTTTGATCTTTTAAAGCTGCTGAAATAACCAGTCATTCACTTAATCAGGGTATGTTCATACAAATCACATTAAAAAATACAGTACAGACCAAATGTTTGGACACACGTCTCATTCAAAGAGTTTGCTTTATTTTCATGACTCTAAAAATTGTAGACTCACATTGAAGGCATCAAAACTATGAATTAAAACATGTGGAATGAAATACTTAAAAAAGTGTGAAACAACTGAAAATATGTCTTATATTCTAGGTTCTTCAAAGTAGCCACCTTTTGCTTTGATTACTGCTTTGCACACTCTTGGCATTCTCTTGATGAGCTTCAAGAGGTAGTCACTGGAAATGGTTTTCCAACAGTCTTGAAGGAGTTCTCAGAAATGCTTAGCACTTGTTGGCCCTTTTGCCTTCACTCTGCGGTCCAGCTCACCCCAAACCATCTCGACTGGGTTCAGGTCTGGTGACAGTGGAGGCCAGGTCATCTGGCGTAGCACCCCATCACTCTCCTTCTTAGTCAAATAGCCCTTACACAGCCTGGAGGTGTGTTTGGGGTCATTGTCCTGTTCAAAAATAAATAATGGTCCAACTAAATGCAAACCGGATGGAATAGCATGCCGTTGCAAGGTGCTGTGGTAGGCAGACTGGTTCTGTATGCCTTCAATTTTGAATAAATCCCCAACAGTGTCACCAACAAAGCACCCCCACACCATCACACCTCCTCCTCCATGCTTCACGGTGGGAACCAGCCATGTAGAGTCCATCTGTTCACCTTTTCTACAAAGACACGGTGGGTGGATCCAAAGATCTTAAATTTGGACTCATCAGACCAAAGCACAGATTTCCACTGGTCTAATGTCCATTCCTTGTGTTGTTTAGCCCAAACAAGTGTCTTCTGCTTGTTGCCTGTCCTTAGCAGTGGTTTCCTAGCAGCTATTTTACCATGAAGGCCTGCTGCACAAAGTCTCTTTATAGTTGTTCTAGTGATGAGAAGGTGTGTCCAAACTTTTGGTCTGTACTGTAATTCACATTCTTTGAATTGACCTCGTTTCTAACAAATTGGATCCCTCTTCTCCCCTGAAACTGCCATCAAACTCCAACTGCCCATCCCGCTTAGGCAGCTGTTCTCCGGCTAATATCTGGCTAATAGATTAGAGATCTCTAAACTAAATCACCCCTAACAACATTTGCTATCATATGACTTCTTTCCTCTTTTTTTAGATCATGAAGGAAGAATTGGAATGGTATCCATCAAACTTAAGCCAGGCGAATCATTTGATGGAGACAAACTGTACAAAAAAGTTACAGATTATTTACCCAATTACGCCAGACCTCGCTTTGTGCGAATACAGGTAACTTTTTTTGTTTTTATCTTTTTGAGTCCATTAATCTTATTTACCAGCTACAACTAGTCAGTGATCCTTGTAATGTAATATTATATATTTTAATATATGCTAGTAAAAATATCTAAACAGAATATGGATCATTTCACTACAGCTGGCCATAAACTGTAGATGGAAGTTTTCTCATCAGTGAATATCATTGTGATCATCTGACAATGTGTATGGGGTTTTATCGGCCCTAGATGACAGGTACCGGGGTGTACTAGAAAGGTAGCAATGTTTTACCCAAGTGCATAATGTCTACTCCGATATCAGTAACCTTGAACTAGTTATAAAACTCGAACAAGAAGTATGTATATGGCCTTTTAAACATTTACCCAAAGATAGCATTTCATAATGTTTCTATGTCTGGGAAAAACAACCAGCTTGCTCAAACTTTCATATTGCAAATCTGCTACGTCAGGCAGCTGTAAATAGCTCAGTCCTATATCGCTACATTACTAGGAAGACTGGCAGTTTAATAGGAAAGGGTTCTTTACAGTTAGAGTAGTCAGACTGTGGAACGCAATGCCGCAAGAAGTAGTAATGGCAGATACTATAACAGCTTTTAAAAAAGGGCTGGATGATTTCCTCAGTACACACAACATTGTGGGTAATAGATAATTTAGTGACAAAATATATAATTGGTGGAGAAAGGTTGAATTTGATGGACCTAGGTCTTTTTTTAACCTATGTAACTATGTTTATTTTTATTTAAATATTTTTAGTGGGAGAAAGGGGAGCAATGTGAACTTTTATAATTTTTATTTTATTTTTTTTTGTTTAGTCCACAAGAGTCTTGAACCAGAGATCAGCCACTCACTTATACTGTAATATCATAGAATTGCAGTATACGGTGGAGATCATGGTCTCCTTTGAAGCTCAGCATATAGCTAAGCTTCAGAAGAGTACCAAGATGGCTGTATCAGGGGTCTTCAGCAGGCGTCTGGCTGTCAGAGTAACTGATCGGTGCCTCAAAGTAACTTCATGGGGCCCTGGTACTTGTTTACGCAAGACCCCATAATTATTAGATAGGGGCCTTCCACCTGTACCCTGACAGATTATGCTGGTGGCGTGAATTAAATTGCCGATCTCATTTGGAGGGGACATGAGCTACTGCAAAGATGATTCTGATAGGGGCTCTTTCATAAACATCGTAGGAATGCCTGACCACACCAAGCTCTCCTATGTATAAGGGGAGTCAGGAGAGATTGATGTCCGACAAACTATTGCTTTTCTTTTTTCTCAAAATGCAGTGTGTCCTGGGCATGAGGATAATTTTTCTGGCTTTTTAACCTATATATTTATTTGTAGAGCTAGAAAAATGGCAACAGAAAATTGTGTAAAAATCATACTAATGATACTAAAAAAACGCATATCAGTTTAAAAAAAACCCTTTGTATACATGCAGTTTGAGACCTGCAAATAAAACAACATGAATAGGGCCAAAGGCTATATGCGCACGTTGCGTAATTTCATGCGTTTACGCTGCATATTGCACTGCAACGTAACTGCATGCATCCTGCGTCCCCAGCACAATCTGTGCATAATCCATCCGCACGTTGCGTTTGAGAGTGCAGAGATTCACATGCTGAAATTTTGTACCAAATCGCTGCACTCACTTATTTGGTGCGCTTTGGATGCTGCTCCCACTCTGTCTATGGGAGAGGCTGCATCCAGAGTGCATGAAATCGGCATCTATTATGCTGAAACACTGCATCCATTACGCAGTGTTTCTGCAGCAATTTGAAGCGCACGTGCACTGCCAAAACGCTGCAGATTTGTCAGCTTGGACACTGCGTTGCGTGCGCACTCAGCCTAGTAGACATACTGCCACTTTTTTGTTTTATTGGACCAAATTTTGCAGAAAGTGGAACAATACCAGTTGCCTTCCTTGGAGTAGTGGTTAATTTCAGACTTAAATCATTATTTTTCCATTTAAATCTGTAATGTTGGCCCCTAATAAATCTATGATGTCTAATCTGGTATTGCTTGATCTACAGGACGCTATTGAAGTCACTGGGACCTACAAGCAGCGTAAAGTGGAACTGGTCAAAGAGGGTTTTGATCCACTCACTATAAAAGATCCATTGTACTTCTTAGATGAGACTAGTAAACAATACAAGCCAATGGATTCCCACATTTACAAAGCTATTCTGGAAAAGAAGCTGAAACTTTAGTTTAATATGTGGTCATGTATTTTTATACCATGGATTTCAATGCTTACCATCCAAAGATTTGTTCATTGATTCTAGCTCTAACTATAGCTTCTTCTCGCTCAGAAAAATAGATTTGAATGTTTGCATCCTAATCACATGGACTTATGGTGAAATACAATAGATGAAGATAAAAACTTTTACACTGGATATAATGGGCCACTTATGCATGTTTGATGCCAAGAAACATAGCATAATGTGCTCTACATGAAGAACAATGATTATTGTTAGGAATCTATGAAGAGATCTAGGCAAATGCCTGTGTATAGAGAAAACCCGTCCATTACCACTGTGATTACCGTATATAAACGTATTTGTAACCTTTTTGTAGATTATTGTAAGCACTGATGGAATTACCAAAAATGTGAATTTCACCAAGAATTTTAAAGGAATTTTAGAATTTAACATTAAAAAATATTTACAGTTCTCCATTTATATAAATTACACTGCATACTATTCTCTGTAGTCATCTGGGCTCTCCAGTAACATAGTAACACTTGAAACATTCCATGCGGTGTATGGGAAAAAGAAATGGTCAAGCAACAAAAGTCAACTACTAATAGCTCAAGTACAAGTATCCCAAAGCACTGCTAAGCTGTATTTTACTTTAGAAATAACTGCCCCATATCTCAAATGGTTTTATGAATACTTTCTTATGCATTGTTTACTGTAACGCTAGGTATGGGAAAGTACCAGGCATACAGGGAAAGGGAATGGAAGCCCTGTGTCTATGGAAAGGGAAGATGGTGACCCCTGACCGAACCTACTGCTGGTCCCTGAGGTCCCTCACCACCCTAGATAGGTTCTGCACCTATGCACCGAGCTGGATACCTAACACTAGGTTTCCCTCGCGCTGGGCCCTAAATAGGGAACAGATGGGATGAGCTCTTTGTCAACCCCACTAAACAACTGTAAGACACAAGGAGGACACAGGGGGTAAAAGCATGAATTACTTATTATTAGATGAGCCATAGATCCCGAAAAATGAGAACGCTACGCGTCGCGGAAAATGGTGCAAAAAGTGCGCCACTTTTTTTTGGACAAACGTCTGATTTTTTTTAACCCCTTAGATAAAAGTAAACCTATACAAGTTTTGTGTCTATGAACTCGTACCGACTTGAGGTATCACACTCATACATCAGTTTTACCATATAGTGAACATGGTGAATAAAATATCTCAAAAACAATCATGCAATCTCATTTTTTTGCAATTTTCTGCACTTGGAATTTATTTGCCATTTTCCAGTACATTATATGGTAAAACTTATGGTTTAATTTAGAAGTACAACTCATCCCGCAAAAAACAAGCCCTCAAATGGCAATATTGACGAGAAAAAAAAAAGTTACGGCTCTCGTAAGAAGGGAAGCAAAAGGAAAAAAAAACCAAACAGAATATCGGCCAGAGGTGAAGGGGTTAAACTGTATGACTTTGGTCAAACGTTTTGGATATCCTTCCACAAGTTTCTCATAATAGCTGGTAGGAATTTGGGCCCATTCCTCCTGCCAGAACTGGTGTAACTGAGCCATGTTTGTAGGTCGCCTTGCTCGCACCTGCCTTTTCAGCTTTGCCTATAAATTTTCAATAGGATTGAGATCAGAGCTTTGTGATGGCCACTCCAAAATATTGACTTTGTTACCCTTAAGCCACTTTGTAACCAGTTTGCCAGTATGATTCGGGTTGTTGGCCATCTGGAAGACCCATTTCCGACCAAGCTTTAAAGGGAACCCGTCACCAGGTTTTTCCCTTATGAGCTGCGGCCACCCACCACCAGTGTGCCCTTATATACAGCATTCCAGAAGTTTTATAATACTCACCTAGGATGCAGTACGGTTTGATGGGTGTCGCTGCTCTCGGTCCGGCGCCTCCTCTCTTCCTTCCATCACTGTCCTCCTACCCAGCATCGTCTGCAAGAAACATCCTGTGTCATTTACAGAGAGGCGTCCATTAGGCTGCTGCGCATTTTGATCTACCCTGCTGAGGGCAGATCAAAGTACTGTAATGTGCAGGCGTGACAAAAGGTCAAAGACTGCCCTCGCATGCGCACTACAGTACTTTTACCTGCCCTCAGCAGGGTAGATCAAAATTCACATGTGCAGGAGCGCAATGGAGGCCTCTCTGTTAATGACATAGGAAGGGTCATGCACACGCGGCTGGAAAGGAGGATGGTGATCACACAAGATGGATGAGGCGCCGGACCAAGAGCAATGACACTCCTCAGACCGGAATGCACTGCAGGTATTTAAAGGTGTTTTTTACGTTATACAGTGTGGTATACTGAAAGATACTAAAGAGTGAGGTACAGACATGAACATTTCAATATTCCACATAATTTTTGTTTAAAAGCGACATATTCATGTGAGCCAATCATGACTAGGCTGGAAATAGTGGTCTATATGTGGAGACGACGCATAGCTAGATTATGAAAACAGCCAAACAGGTTGTCCTACATTCTTCCTGTAAGGTCACGTGCACACGTTGAGTATTTGGTGGGTTTATTACCTCAGTATTTGTGGCCAAACCCAGGAGTGGGTGATAAATACAGAAGTGGTGACGTGTTTCTATTATACTTTTTCTCGTATTGTTTCACTCCTGGTTTTGGCTACAATTACTGAAGTAAAAAACTCACCAAATACTGAATGTGTGAACATGGTCTAACTCTTGCAGAACTATATGTGAGGTGTAGCACAGGCTGTTCGGCTGTTTCGGTAATCATGTCCATCTCTAGCATCTGCATGTATATAGAGATTATCATCTCAGTCATGAAGAGCTGACATAGGAATACCTCTTTACATTAGAGAGTTAAAGAGATAGTAAAAAGATAAAATGAAAATGTAAATAGAAATGATGGTGGATTGCAATTCAATATTTTTGAAGAAGTCTTTCTTCCCAACATCGCCAATTTCCGTTTTTGGATTTTCCTCCCCTTCTTTCAAGAGCCATAATAATATTTTTCATTTTTCTGGCCCCATAGACATATGACGACTTGTACTTTTGAGAGGTAAAATAAATGGACTTGCACAGTTTACAGAAAAATGGTAAAAAAAATTCCAAATGTGGTCAAAATGGTAAAAAATGCAACTCTGATATGCTTCTTAAAAATTGTTTTTATGGTGTACATTGAGTAGTGAAAATGACCGGTAATCTTGATTCTCCTCGTGAGTACGATTACAGTGATACCAAGCTTGTCCAGTTTATTATTCTAGTGGTAAAAAAACCCAAACATTTTATTTTCAATGTTTCACCATATTCAGAGTCCTGTATCGTTTTCACTCGATAGAAGCCGCGTGATGGCTTAGTTTTTTGCAGAGAGAGACTTTTTGATTGGGACCATTTTGGGATAGATTTAACATTTTGCTAACTTCTTATAACATTTTTTAGTGTTATTGTGGTGAAAAAAATTACGTAATTTTGGCATTTTTATTTTTTTTTCTGTTTACTAATTGGGTTAATTATTTTATATTTAAATAGTTGTGACTTTTTTGAACATTGCGATACCAAATATGTGTATTTTTCAGAATTTGACAACTATATTTAACAAATTAAGTCGCGGGCTCCGCTCCACCTGCAGCAGTTAGAAGCAGGTCCTGGCTGTAACACAGCAATTACCTGCTGGGTATGGGGCGAGTGCACCCCTTGAGCCCACCCCATCTACCTGCTACTGACTTGTACATGTATAGCGGATGTTGGCAAGCGGGTTAAAGAGATTCTGTCAGAACAGACTGCTCAACCAAGTAGAGGCGCTCAGTGCATCATGGCGGGGTCAGTCATTTAAATTCACCTTTCCACCTGCTTGTTTTCCAACTATTTGCTCCCTTTTCTGGCTCTATGAAGGCAGAGCTGTCAATCAAACAAGAGGAAGAGTATGGAGATAAGAGGGAAGACAGGTAGGTAGGAAGATGCACTTAATGTTTGGCCAAGCCATAATGCATCGAGCGCCTGTACTTTGAACAGTCATTCTGTGCTGATACTCTTTTTAAAGGGACACCTGTCAAGATACCCTATTAATGGGATGCATGAAAGAGTAACAGGCCTCCCTGATAATGGTACACTATTCTGGAAAATTTTCAGCTGTCTGCTGGGCAGCAACTATCCGACTTCTCGCCACACCACTCATTAATTGACAGGTCCCTACCTATTTGTGTAAAGGTTTCTAATAGTGATGTTGATACTTCGCAACAATACACTACAATATTCTGTATGTTTAAAGGGAATCTGTCACCGGTTTTAGCTCCGACATCTGAAAGCAGCATAATGTACAGACAGAGATCCTGATTCAAGCGATGTGTCATTATTGAGCTGTTTGTTGTCATTTTTATAAAATCAATGTTTTCTCTGCTGCAGATCTAGCAGTTATACAGAGCTCAGGAATATGCTGGACTATTTGGGCAGCAGGAGGAGCAATCCTCTACTGATAAAATCACAGTTTAATCAGCAGTAGATTATCAAAACTACACTAAGCAGCCCAGTAAGTAAAACACCGCTGGAATCAGGATCTCTGCCCCTACGTTATGCTGTTCTCAGATTAGGTGGCAAAGAAGGGAATTTTGTTTACTTACCGTAAATTCCTTTTCTTCTAGCTCCAATTGGGAGACCCAGACACTTGGGTGTATAGCTATGCCTCCGGAGGCCACACAAAGTATTACACTAAAAGTGTAACGCCCCTCCCCTTCTGCCTATACACCCCCCGTGCATCACGGGCTCCTCAGTTTTGGTGCAAAAGCAAGAAGGAGGAAAAAATTATAAATTGGTTTAAAATAAATTCAATCCGAAGGAATATCGGAGAACTGAAACCATTCAACATGAACAACATGTGTACACAAAGAACAACAGCCCGAAGGGAACAGGGGCGGGTGCTGGGTCTCCCAATTGGAGCTAGAAGAAAAGGAATTTACGGTAAGTAAACAAAATTCCCTTCTTCTTTGTCGCTCCATTGGGAGACCCAGACACTTGGGACGTCCAAAAGCAGTCCCTGGGTGGGTAAATAATACCTCATAATAGAGCCGTAAACTGCTCCGTCCTACAGGTGGGCAACCGCCGCCTGAAGGACTCGCCTACCTAGGCTGGCATCTGCCGAAGCATAGGTATGCACCTGATAGTGTTTCGTGAAAGTGTGCAGGCTCAACCAGGTAGCCGCCTGACACCTGCTGAGCCGTAGCCTGGTGCCGCAAGGCCCAGGACGCCCCCACGGCCCTGGTAGAATGGGCCTTCAGCCCTAAGGGAACCGGAAGCCCCGAGGAACGATAAGCTTCGAGAATTGGTTCCTTGATCCACCGAGCCAGGGTTGATTTGGAAGCTTGTGACCCTTTACGCTGGCCAGCGACAAGGACAAAGAGTGCATCCGAGCGGCGCAGGGGCGCCGTACGAGAAATGTAGAATCTGAGTGCTCTCACCAGATCTAACAAGTGCAAATCCTTTTCACATTGGTGAACTGGATGAGGACAAAAAGAGGGTAAGGAGATATCCTGATTGAGATGAAAGGGGGATACCACCTTAGGTAGAAATTCCGGAACCGGACGCAGAACCACCTTGTCCTGGTGAAACACCAGGAAAGGGGCTTTGCACGACAACGCTGCTAGCTCAGACACTCTCCGAAGTGAAGTGACTGCTACTAGGAAGACCACTTTCTGCGAAAGGCGTGAGAGAGAAATATCCCTCATTGGCTCGAACGGTGGTTTCTGAAGAGCCATCAGCACCCTGTTCAGATCCCAGGGTTCTAACGGACGCTTGTAAGGAGGGACGATGTGACAAACCCCCTGCAGGAACGTGCGTACCTGTGGAAGTCTGGCTAGGCGCTTCTGAAAAAACACAGAGAGCGCAGAGACTTGTCCCTTAAGGGAGCCGAGCGACAAACCCTTTTCCAATCCGGATTGAAGGAAGGACAGAAAAGTGGGCAAGGTAAATGGCCAGGGAGAAAAACCCTGAGCAGAGCACCACGACAGGAAAATCTTCCACGTCCTGTGGTAGATCTTGGCGGACGTTGGTTTCCTAGCCTGTCTCATAGTGGCAATGACCTCTTGGGATAACCCTGAAGACGCTAGGATCCAGGACTCAATGGCCACACAGTCAGGTTGAGGGCCGCAGAATTCAGATGGAAAAACGGCCCTTGAGACAGCAAGTCTGGTCGGTCTGGTAGTGCCCACGGTTGGCCGACCGTGAGATGCCACAGATCCGGGTACCACGACCTCCTCGGCCAGTCTGGAGCGACGAGGATGGCGCGGCGGCAGTCGGCCCTGATCTTGCGTAACACTCTGGGCAAGAGTGCCAGAGGAGGAAACACATAAGGGAGTTGAAACTGCGACCAATCCTGAACTAAGGCGTCTGCCGCCAGAGCTCTGTGATCTTGAGACCGTGCCATGAATGTCGGGACCTTGTTGTTGTGCCGGGACGCCATTAGGTCGACGTCCGGCATGCCCCAGTGGCAACAGATCTCCTGAAACACGTCCGGGTGAAGGGACCATTCCCCTGCGTCCATGCCCTGGCGACTGAGAAAGTCTGCTTCCCAGTTTTCTACGCCCGGGATGTGAACTGCGGATATGGTGGAGGCTGTGGCTTCCACCCACAGCAGAATCCGCCGGACTTCCTGGAAGGCTTGCCGACTGCGTGTCCCGCCTTGGTGGTTGATGTATGCCACCGCTGTGGAGTTGTCCGACTGAATTCGGATCTGTTTGCCTTCCAGCCACGGCTGGAACGCCTTTACGGCAAGATACACTGCCCTTATCTCCAGAACATTGATCTGAAGGGAGGACTCTGTCTGAGTCCAAGAGCCCTGAGCCCTGTGGTGGAGAAAGACCGCTCCCCACCCTGACAGGCTCGCGTCCGTCGTGACCACCGCCCAGGATGGGGGCAGGAAGGATTTCCCCTTCGACAGAGAAGTGGGGAGAAGCCACCACTGAAGGGAAGCCTTGGCTGCCCGCGAAAGGGAGACGTTCCTGTTGAGGGACGTCGACTTCCTGTCCCATTTGCGGAGAATGTCCCATTGAAGTGGGCGCAGATGAAACTGCGCAAAAGGAACTGCCTCCATTGCTGCCACCATCTTCCCTAGGAAGTGCATGAGGCGCCTCAGGGGGTGTGACTGGCCTTGAAGGAGAGATTGCACCCCTGTCTGTAGTGAACGCTGTTTGTTCAGCGGAAGCTTCACTATCGCTGAGAGAGTATGAAACTCCATGCCAAGATATGTCAGTGATTGGACCGGTGTCAGATTTGACTTTGGAAAATTGATGATCCACCCGAAACTCTGGAGAGTCTCCAGAGCGATGTTCAGGCTGTGTTGGCATGCCCCTTGAGAGGGTGCCTTGACAAGCAGATCGTCTAAGTAAGGGATCACCGAGTGTCCCTGAGAGTGTAGGATTCCCACCACTGTTGCCATAACCTTGGTGAAGACCCGTGGGGCTGTCGCCAGGCCAAAAGGCAGTGCCACGAACTGAAGGTGTTCGTCCCCTATGGCGAAATGCAGGAAGCGCTGATGCTCTGGTGCAATCGGTACGTGGAGATAAGCATCTTTGATGTCGATTGATGCTAGGAAGTCTCCTTGGGACATTGAGGCGATGACGGAGCGGAGCGATTCCATCCGGAACCGCCTGGTTTTCACATGCTTGTTGAGCAGTTTTAGGTCCAGAACAGGACGGAAGGATCCGTCCTTTTTTGGCACCACGAACAAGTTGGAGTAAAAACCGTGACCCCGTTGCTGAGGAGGAACAGGGATCACCACTCCTTCCGCCTTCAGAGTGCACACCGCCTGCAGAAGAGCATCGGCTCTTTCGGGGGGCGGAGATGTTCTGAAAAATCGAGTCGGAGGACGAGAGCTGAACTCTATCCTGTAACCTTGAGATAGAATGTCTCTCACCCATCGGTCTTTTACCTGTGGCAGCCAGGCGTCGCAAAAGCGGGAGAGCCTGCCACCGACCGAGGATGCGGTTTGAGGAGGCCGAAAGTCATGAGGAGGCCGCTTTGGGAGCGGCTCCTCCGGCGGTCTTTTTAGGACGTGACTTAGACCGCCATGCATCGGAGTTCCTCTGATCTTTCTGAGGCCTTTTGGACGAGGAGAATTGAGACCTGCCCGCGGTCCGAAAGGACCGAAACCTCGATTGTACCTTCCGTGGTTGAGGTCTGTTTGGTCTGGACTGGGGTAAGGATGAGTCCTTTCCCTTGGATTGTTTAATGATTTCATCCAATCGCTCACCAAACAAGCGGTCGCCAGACAATGGCAAACCGGTTAAGAACTTTTTGGAAGCAGAGTCTGCCTTCCATTCACGTAGATTTTGAATATGAAGGACTGGAGAAAGCGCGGCAATAAAACCGTTTTCTCCAGTCCTTCATATTCAAAATCTGCTCTATAACGGGGCCGCTGCAGAACCACCCAAGCGCTCATCCATGCTAATAAAGGGGTTGTGACTGGCACAACCCGGCCAGGTGAGTGCACTGTTTTTATCCTCTTTCACTCTGTAAACCGGGTAAAACCCTATTGCGCCTTTCTTGTCTCCCCCACTACAGCACTTTCCATTCACGTAGCCACATGGCCCTGCGGACTACCACCGAATTGGCGGATGCTACCGCCGTACGGCTCGCAGAGTCCAGGATAGCATTAATGGCGTAGGACGCAAACGCCGACGCCTGAGAGGTTAAGGACACCACTTGCGGGGCAGATGTACGTGTGACTGTATTAATCTGCGCCTGACAAGCTGAGATAGCTTGGAGTGCCCATACGGCTGCAAATGCTGGAGCAAAAGACGCGCCGATAGCTTCATAGATGGATTTCAACCATAGTTCCATCTGTCTGTCAGTGGCATCTTTGAGCGAAGCCCCATCTTCCACTGCAACTATGGATCTAGCCGCCAGTCTGGAGATTGGAGGATCCACCTTAGGACACTGAGTCCAGCCCTTGACAACATCAGGGGGGAAGGGATAACGTGTATCCTTAAGGCGCTTGGAAAAACGCTTGTCTGGACAGTCTCGGTTTTTCTGGACTGCCTCTCTGAAGTCAGAGTGATCCAGAAACGTACTCAATGTACGCTTGGGAAACCTGAAACGGAATTTCTCCTGAGAAGCTGACTCCTCAGTTGTAGGAGCTGGGGGAGCAATATCCAACACCTGATTGATGGTCGCTATAAGGTCATTCACTACAGCGTCACCTTCAGGTGTATCAAGTTTGAGAGCGGCTTCAGGATCAGAATCCTGATCTGTTACCTCCGCTTCATCCTCCAGAGAGTCCTGCTGAGACCCTGAACAGTGTGATGAGGTGGAGGGAATTTCCCAGCGAGCCCGCTTGAGCGGACTGGGACTGCGGTCCGTGTCAGAGACCTCACCCTGGGACCTATGGGTCACCCCAGGGGCACTTTGCTGTTCCAATTGAGGGGGACCAGGGGTCAAAGATTGAACAGTGCCCGGGGCCTGAATCACCGGTCTGGACTGTAAGGCTTCTAGTATTTTAGCAGACCATTTATCCATACTCTCAGACAGTTTGTCAGCAAAAGCTGCAAACTCCGTCCCTGTCACCTGGACAGTGGTAGCAGGTGGTTCCACCTGGGCCACCATTAGCAGAGGCTCCGGCTGAGTAAGTGCCACAGGGGCCGAGCATTGCACACAATGAGGGTCAGTGGAACCTGCCGGTAGTCTAGCTGCACATGAGGTACAGGTTGCAAAGTACGCCTGTGCTTTGGCACCCTTGCTTTTTGCGGACGACATGCTGTTGTCTCCTCTGAGAACAATCCAGGAGGGTATATAGCCAAAAATCAACAGAGCGACCGTACAGTGCAAATGTATAGCCTATAAGCCTATATATATATATACACTTCGGCACTCAGTGGGGCCAGCACCACAGGTGCTGCTTACCGACCGCTCAGAGCGGTTGTGTGATCACCAGATTCCCTGCCTGGGTCTCCCTGTGTTGTCTCTCCTCTCCAGCGTCTGAATCGCTGACAGGAATGGCTGCCGGCGTTCTGTGGGGAGGAGGGGACCGTGGGCGTGCCCAAGAAAGTGCGGGAATCTAGTGCCCCAGTGTACTGAGTGAGGGGGGAGGAGGATACTATGTATGCTCCAGCCCTCAGCGCTGACGATGTGTGCAGCGTCCCGCCCTTCCCCTGACTGGCAGGCCTGTGGGCGGGAATATGCGGTACTAGGCCGCAGAAGCCGGGGACTAAAGTTATAAGCGCGGCCGGCAATAAGCGCGGCCGCGCGGTAGTCCCCGGCGCACTAACACACCCAGCAGTGCTGCAATGTGTATGGCACAAGCGCTCCATGCGCGGTCCCCACGGGGACACAGAGTACCTCATAGTAGCAGGGCCTTGTCCCTGACGATACCCAGCTCCTGTCCAGCAGATTCCCAGGGGCTGCGGAGGGAGCACGGTCCCAGTGCCTGGAGACCGATCCGGTTCCCACTTCACCCAGAGCCCATTAAGGGATGGGGAAGGAAAACAGCATGTGGCTCCTGCCTGTGTACCCGCAATGGGTACCTCAACCTTAACAACACTGCCGACAAAGTGGGGTGAGAAGGGAGCATGCTGGGGGCCCTGTTATGGGCCCTCTTTTCTTCCATCCGACCTAGTCAGCAGCTGCTGCTGACTAAGCTGTGGAGCTTATGCGTGGATGTCAGCCTCCTTCGCACAAAGCATAAAAACTGAGGAGCCCGTGATGCACGGGGGGTGTATAGGCAGAAGGGGAGGGGCGTTAAACTTTTAGTGTAATACTTTGTGTGGCCTCCGGAGGCATAGCTATACACCCAAGTGTCTGGGTCTCCCAATGGAGCGACAAAGAAAATCTGGTGACAGATTCCCTTTAATTATTCAACCAATCCCCTGGACTGACCCAAAGTGGCAAAAAGCAGAGTCATGTAAACCATAATATGACTATAACTTCTAACTTTCATGAACACCATAAAATATCAATCATGATAAGAATGAAACTGTTTTTAACAAGGGGATCCTGAAATAGAATAATGCTTCTGGGGCTTGGATGTTCCAAAAAGAAAATAAAATGAAGGTGTTTTCAAACAAGTAAATAGTCCATGTATAGAAATGAACAAACATAGTCATATACAAACTGACCCTGCAAAAGTCTGCAATTTATAGTAAATTTGTTTTATTCCATTCAATATAAAAATGAATATACAGGTAATCATGTTACAACCTGAAGATTTACAGTAAGAGCATAAACCCATAATTATCGTATAGGCATTTACAGTATTGCTTGGCTGTAGAATATTTCTAGTCCAAGAAAGATTGAATTACTTTGGTTCACTTTACCCCTTCAAAACCGGCCGATTTTCCGTTTTGTTTTCTTTTTCCACTCCCTTCTTCCGAGAGCCGTAACGTTTTTATTTTTCTGCCAATCTTGCCATATGAGGTCTTGTTTTTTGCGAGACGAGATGTACTTTTAAATGAAACCATGAGTTTTACCATATAGTGTACTGGAAAATGGCAACAAAATTCTAAGTGTGGAAAAATTGCAAAACAAGTGTGATTGCACCTTTGTTTTGAGATATTTTATTCACTGTGTTCCCTATATGGTAAAACTGATGTGACAGTGTCATACCTCAGGTCAGTACAAGTTCGTAGACCCCAAACATGTATAGGTTTACTTTTATCTAAGGGGTTAAAAAAAAAAAAACACGTTTGCCCAAAACAGGTGGCGTACGTTTTACGCCATATTCCGTGACCCGTAGTGTTCTTATTTTTCGGGATCTATGGCTCAGTGATGACTTATTATTTGCGTCTCGAGCTGACATTTTTAATGATAGAATTTTTGCACAGATGCTATATTTTGATCGCCTGTTATTGCATTTTGCGCAAAATTTGTGGCGACCAAAAATCTTAATTTTGGAGTTTGGAATTTTTTTTTATCGCTATGTTGTTTACCGATCAGATTAATTGATTTTATATTTTGATAGATCAGGCATTTCTGAATGAAGCGATACCAAATATGTGTATTTTTTTTTTTTTTTTTTTAAGCCTTTAATTTTCAATGGGGCGAATGGAGGGTGATTTGAACTGTTAGTTTATTTTTAATTTTTCAAAACTTTTTTTTTTTTTTTTAATAGGCCCACTAGGAGGCACTAAGGATCAGCAATATGATCGCGCATTCATTTCTCCCGATCAGAGCAGCACTGCTCAGATCGGGAGAAATGCTCATCTCTTGTAACCGGTAGCACTCGGCTGTTTGTTACAGGACCTGAGTCATGTGAGCTACAGGAGTCATCACATGACCCTGTGCTACCATGTTGACCATTGGATCCACGTGATCACATCACGTGGAGGTCGGTGAGTAAAGTTTTAGCGCAACCACGTTTAAAATGGTACAGTCACGTTCTGACAGCGCCATTTAAAGGGGTTAACAGGCACAAGCAGATCGCGGATCTACTTGTGCCTGTCAGGTACACATGTCAGCTGTACAAATCAGTTGATATGTGTGCCTGTCAGGTACACATGTCAGCTGTACAAATCAGCTGACATGTGAACGGATCGCCACAGGCTGCCTGCAGCAGCCAGCGGGGATTAACACTATGACCGCTAGAACAGAATATTTCTGCCCACGGTCAT
This sequence comes from Anomaloglossus baeobatrachus, assembly GCF_048569485.1. NCBI lineage: Eukaryota > Metazoa > Chordata > Amphibia > Anura > Aromobatidae > Anomaloglossus > Anomaloglossus baeobatrachus. The sequence continues at coordinate 457,652,748 of NC_134356.1, forward strand.
TAAGGGGTTAAAGAGGACTGGTTAGTTCTTCTCGTAGCAAATTCTGGAACACTATTTTTCATAGCTTTGCATTGTGCTGTTCCTCTGTTATTCCTCCTGTTTTTCCTTTTCTCTTTTTACTATATAGATGGACAGCTTGGTGTTACCACCCTACAAATGAGTATTTGACTACACATCCTGCTATTGTCAGCTCTGATCATACAGTACCAGCCTGTGCAGGAATACACTTATAACATGTAACACCCAGTTGTCAATGTAGTTTTACATTTCTAGGAGGAGCAACACCGTAGCACAACAATACAGAGTTCTGAGAAATCAAAAATTTATATTTCATACAAGAATTTACTAAATAAGAGCTTCAAGTTCCTTTTACAAATATTGATGAGGAAATGAATTGGAATAATTGTTGTCAGCATAAATACAAGATCTAAAATCCATTAATCGTTTGGAGTATTCTGGTGTCCACTGAGAGGTTATCTCTGCAGAATCAGGAGAAGAGAGAGAACCTTGAATGGTGTAAAGGAAAGTTTCAACCCCTGGTCTTCTAAGATAACGGGCTGGTTGCTGCATGGACGTTCCAGGAGGTCGCACCTGAGAGGGGAAGAAGAGTTTGCAATTACAATGCTGGTGTTGATTATTTTAAAGCATGACACAAGATGTCTGACCTGGCACGCTGCAGGCCGTGTGGAGAATCTAGAGAGATTGTTGAGTTGTTCTTAAGTCTCAGTGCCAATAAATCTTCATTGCTCTGTTAAAATCGAGCTAATAAAGCCTACACAGCAGACACTTTAGATTGGATTCCCATCACGTTTTGGCCACATGGTCGTGAAAAGTGGGGATTCCTGTCTTAGGCTATGTGCGCACTTACCGGATTTTTCGCGGATTTTGCCGCGGATTTGCTGCATGTTTCGCTGCAGAAAATGTTCATAACATCTCTGCAGTGAATCACCAGCAAATCCTATGGAGAAAAAAAATCCTGTGCGCACTGGGCGGAATTTGACAGCTGCATGTTTTGCTGCGGGAATCCCGCAGCAAAAACAAGTGCATGTCACTTCTTTTCCGCACGTCGCTGCGGGATTTCACTCCATTGACTCAATGTTAATCAAGAAATCCCGCAGGGAATAACGCAGGCAGCAAATTCTGTGCGGTTCACTGCGTTTTCCTGCGTTATTCCCTGCGGTATTTTGCGGTTTACCTCCGGTAATGTACATCACTTGCTTGCGGTTTTGCAGGGAAGTGATGTCATTACAGGAAGAGGAAGCCGTGCAGAGTAAACACACACACAGATCACAGACACAGACATCACAGACACATAGAACACATAGACACAGACACATAGAACACACATAGAAAGAAAACGGAAATATAGAAAAAAAGAACGTGGGCTCCGCTGCATATTTACCTTCCAGCCGAGGTAAGCACACAGCGGCGGCCCGGTATTCTCAGGCTGGGGAGGGAGAGGGGCAGGGGTAATGTCCCCCTCCTCACTCCCCCTCCGGCAGCCGAGAATATCAGCCGCAGCTGCCCCGGCACTGTCGCATGCAATATGCGACAATACCGGCGTGTCCTCGGCTCTTCTTGCCACCGTGTAGCAGTGGTGGCAAGGTAATACAAGGGGTTAATGGTGATGGGGGACCACCGCCATTAACCCCAGGCTTGATCATGGCAGCGTCTATGTGACAGCTGACATGATCAACCCGTAAGTAAAGTGAAAAAAAACACAGACACCGAAAAATCCTTTATTTTAAATAAAACAAACAAGCCTCGTTCACCATTTTATTAACCCCTCCCGCACCAAAGCTCCGGCGTAATCCAGGTCCGACGTCCAGCGCTGCTTCCATCCAGCCGCAACTAACACACAGCGCTGAATGAAAGCAGCAGACAGCAGAGGTAATTACCGGTCATTTCCCACGGCCGGTAATGTGAACTCACTGCCGACCGTGGGAAATGCAGCGATCTGTCTATCTCTCTATCTATCTATCCCTCTGTCTATCTATCTATCCCTCTATCTATTCTTCTGTCTATCTACTCTCAGAATTAAATGACTTTTTTTTTTTTTTTTCTTCAATGTGCTTTATTGCATTGAATGCAATAAAGCACATCCCAACCCGCACGCGGCAAAACCGCGGCAATACCGCGAATAATACCGCGGTAAAACCGCAGCAAACCGCATGCGGTTTTCGGGTGCGGTTTCCCGCGGTTTTTTACCGCGGGTGCGGTAATCTTTGAGGGCATGCGGAATTTTCTCAAGAAAATTCCACTTCCCAGTGCGCACAGAGCCTAAATCCTTAAAAACAAAAATGGGATTTAAATGTAACCCCCAATAAAGCAATATACTATAATGAGGCAGACAGTCACATTGGACTCCATCTGGCCTCTGTTCCAGCGGGGTCTGTCTCTCTTTAGGTGGATACAAAAGCGGGATCTTAAAGGGAACCTGTCCCCTACTCACCTGTGGGGAGTTCTGATATGGTAAGGGGCATTGCTTCTCTCGGGTCCGGCGCCTCCTCCTAATCTTGTGATCGCGGCCTCCTTGCTTCGTGTGGATGACGCATCCTATGTCATCCACACAGACCCCTTCCATTGTGCTCCTGCGCACACGCACTTTGCTGAAGCAGAGCAAAGCACTGTAATGTGTGGGTGCTCTTTAACCTTACCCGCATATTACAGTACTTTGCTCTGCCCTCAGAAAGTGTGTGCGCGCAGGAGCACAATGGAGGGCACTGTGTGGATGACATAGGACGCGCCATCTGCACAAAGCAAAGAGTACGGCGATCACAAAGATAGAGGAGGCGTCGCACTCAACAGCAGCAATGCCCATTGGACCTTACCACATTGGACTGCCCTGCAGATGAGTAGGTGACTCATAATAGAGGTCACATGGAGTACAAAGTGACTCCATCTCCCTCATTATAGTGAATGGGTTCTTCATTGTGGTCCATCTAGATCGCATTTTTTGGGCTTTAAAACAGAAACCCCTGAAAGAATCTAGGGTGGGATCAAACATTGTGACCCTTAAAAGGGTTTGTTCACTACTTTGACAACTTCTCAATCACTGTTTCCCCTCAGTTACATAATAACACTAATACTCACCTCCGATGCTTTTCCAATGGAGTCAGCACTTTCTCCTGGGGCTTGCGTGACATTATATCACACAATCCCCAGGGCCAATCAGCACTGGCTTCATTCTGCTCTACTTCACATAAATCAGACATCCAGAGAAAGTGAGAGAGCAGCCACAGCTCTCGATTCCCCTGGATGTCAATTACATTCAAAGAAGGTGACAGTGAAGACTGCACTTATCCAGAGGGTTGGTATGTCATGTAAGCCCCAGGAGAGTTAGTGCCGACAATGATGGAACCCCAACGACATCGGCGGTGAGAATACAGTAAAGTCCAGAAATATTTGGACAGTGACAATCGTCATGATTTGGCCCCTGATGTCAATATTTTTATTTAAAATGAAACTACTGAGATGCATTTGAAGTGTAGACTTTCAGGTTTAATTAATGAAGCTAACAAAAATATCCTGTGAAACGCTTAGGAATTTCAACCAAAGCCTCCTCATTTTAGGGGCTCAAAAGTAATTAGACCAATTAACATTACTATAAAGAAAATGTTCATTTTAATACTTTGTAGAGAATCCTAAGCAGGCAATGACTGCCTGAACCCAAAATTAGAAGAGTTGACCATAAATCATCACAATTATATCCTACCGGGATAAACCAACAACTTGATTAAACCAAATTATCCCAATAAAGCTATAAAGTATTAAAAAGTTCCTTTATTGATGGCATATTAAAAAACATAGACACAAACATTAATTAAAAATCAAGGCAAGGGGAGCACGTAGGGGAGTTCCTCAGGGAGGAAGCGGTGTGAAACACGTGTTGGAGTGGCTGGCAGGGGAGCAGTATTTTACCATTAATATGATAGCAGGTCTGGTATTCATATGAGCTAAGTGTGATAATGGGCAGCTATTAGTGCATACTAATGCAGATTTGTGCTGGTATTTTACCAATATAAGGATGTTGTAAACTGCTTTTGTAATGCTCTATACTTTGAGCTTGTTATTTGGCCTGCTAAAGATTCAGTAAATTTATTGTATATGCTTGGTTATTGTGGGTTTACTACGTGCTCCCCTTGCCTTGATTTTTAATTAATGTTTGCGTCTATGTTTTTTAATATGCCATCAATAAAGGAACTTTTTAATAATTTATAGCTTTATTGGGATAATTTGGTTTAATCAAATTACTGCCTGAAGCCTGGAAGCCATGGACATCACCAAATGCTGGGTTTCCTAATTTGTGATGCTTTGCCAGGACTTTAGTTGCTGCTTGTTTGTTGGTCTTTTTGGCTCAAGTTTGGTCTTAACGCTTTTTTTTATTTTACTGCTGGAGTGGTGCTTTGAAGTCCCCTGCTCATCTGACGCTGTCTTTATCTTCTATGTGCTCCGTTCCTGTCAGTCTTCTGCAGTATGTGACCTGCCAGCTGCTCCAATGTTTTAATGAGCAAGCTGGAGGTCACTCTTGAATGCAAATCTATGAAAGCCTTGTTCTGGCTCTTATAGACTTGCATTGTGAGCTTGTGATGTATTTTCTGACTTCTGGCTAGTCAGAAGTTGCAGTCACAAGACAGCACAGTGGGACTGTAGTGGCGTCAGTAAAAGGTGAAGCTGCCGGAGGGTGATTATATTACTAGCACTATGTGAAATGCATGCTCAATGGGGTTGAGATCTGGTGATTGACTCTACCATTGAAGAATGTTCCACATCTTTGCCTTAAAAAACTCCTGGGTTCCTTTCATGCTCAGTATGTTTTGGGTTACTGTCCATCTGTACCGTGAAGGGCTATCCAAAATATCTTGCTGCACTTGGTTAATCTGAGCAGAAAGCATCGCCAGCTACACTTCAGAATTCATCCGGCTGCTTCTTTCTTCAGTCATATCATCAATAAACACTAGTGACCCAGCACCATTGGAAGACATGCATGCCCAACCATTACACTGGCTCCGCCATGTTTTATAGAGGATGTGTGTGCTTTAGATTATTAGCCGTTTCAAGCCTTTTCCATACTTTATATTCTGGCCTTTCAATTTTTTGGGCTGATTAAAGGATTGCACCTTGTGGTGAACCCTCTGTGTTTGCTCTAATGAAGTCTTCTCTTTATGGCAGACTTAAGGCTCCTTTACACACTGGAACATCGCTATTGATATCACTGTAACGTCACTGGTTTTGTGACGTAATAGCGACCTCCCCAGCGACATTGCAGTGTGTGACACGCATCAGCGACCTGGCCCCCGCTGTGAGGTCGCCGATCGCTAGAAGTCGTTCAGGACTATTCTTTGTTTCGCGCTGCGCAGCATGTATCGGTGTGTTTGACACCGTTACAACAACATCGTTAGCGACCCAGCCCATAGGCGTTCTAGCGTTCCCTTTCCAGTGAGGTCGTTCTGTAGGTCCTTATCACTGCTGCGTCGTTGGTCAGATCTGCCTGTTTGACAGCTCACCAGCGACTGTTAGAGACTTTCCAGCGATCCCGGCCAGGTCGAGATCGCTAGTGAAATCGCTAGAAAATCTCAGTGTGTAAAGGGGCCTTTAGATACTCAAACACCTACTTCCTGGAGATTGTTGTTCACTTAGGTGGAAGTTGTGAAGCGGTTTTCTTCACCATGGAAAGGATTCTGCGATCATCCTCCACTACTGTCTTTCATGGACGTCTTGGCCTTTTTGAGTTTCCAAACTCACCAGTGTAGTCGTTTTATATTTTTTGCAAAATGTACCAAACTGCTTATTTGCCCACTCCTAACATTCCTGCTATCTCTCTGATGGATTTCTCTTTTTCTCAGACTATTAATGGTCTGTTTCTCTTCCATTGAGATTTCCTTTGACCACATGTTGTGGGTTCACTGCAACAGCTTCCAAATGCAAATGCCACACCTGGAATAAGCTCCGGACATTTTACCTGCTTAATTAATGATGGATTCATTAGGGAATAGTACTTTCAGCTCATAAGCATGGGTATGTGGGCGACACAGGTGGCGTCATCCATGTCAGTCATCAGCAGAGGACAGCGATCAGCAAAGAAAGGACAGAAGCCACAACCAAGGACGCCCATTGGACCAGACCCAAGGATTACCATACAGTGCGGGAGATTTTCAAAAGATATTTGTCGGGTGTACAGGGCGAGTCAGGGGATAACACGCACCTTTATAGAATGCAGCACAGGTGCTGCTTAAGGTGCTGGTTTTAGTTTATAACTCAACAAACTGATGACAGGTACCCTTTAAAAAGCTTTTGAAATAATTGTCCAATTACTTTTGGTCCCTCGAAAAAGTGACAGCTACATATTATAGACCTGTAATTCCTAAGCCTTACTCCAATTAGGTTGTGCGTACCCTGAAATTAAGGCTGAGAGTCTGCACTTTAAGTCCATATTGATTATATGACTGTATCTTGAATGTTTTGCTAAAAAGCTAAGATGCCAAAACTTGTGTCACTGTTCAAATATTTCTGGACCTAACTGTATAAGGCTGCCAAGTTTGGGTCTGTAGGTATTATTTGAAAGTATTATTTTACTGGGGTTGTCAGAGTTCAGAGTAGTGGACATCCCTTTTAATGTTGCTCTTTGAAACCAACAAAAATAAAGCTACACAGGGCTATTCCTAGCTTAGTGACGCTAGGATATGCTTTGAAAAGGAACCTGTCAGGTCCATTATGCATTCTAACCTACGAACAGGGTGATATGTGGCCTTGAAACCCCTTCCTACCCATCCCTGTGTTGTTATATTGTGTAATAAGAACGTATAAAAAACCGTTTTATTACTTACATGTTCCCTATGTAAATAATCAGAGGGGCTAGTCCCCTGGGCATGGGCAGTTACATTCTTTCCGTAGTATCACGCCCCTGTGGGCCTGATACCATGGATTAACATGAGCGACATCACCGTCAGCTCCTCGAGATCCCACGCGTGCGTGCTTACCATTCCCACAGCCCTGTTATCCAGGTGCTTGCTTCTCGGCTTCAGACGCGCACTGCGCATGCTCAAAGGACTCCTGGGGTTTCAACCATGCACAGAGCGCGTCTGAAGCCGAGAAGCAAGTACCCGGATAACAAAGCTGCGGGAATGGCAAGTGCGCACGTGCGGGATCTCAAGGAGCTGGCGGTGACGTCGCTCATGTAAATCCATGCAAACACCCACTGAGCGATGCGACGCACAGGGGGCCAGTCCCTCTGATCAATTACATAGAGAACATGTAAGTAATAAAACTTTTTTTTATACATTCATATTACACAATATAACAACACAGGGATGGGTAGGAAGGGGTTTATAGGCCACCGACCACCCTGCTTGTAAGTCAGAACGCACATGGGACCTGACAGGTTCCCGTTAAACAGTTATTCCTTTTTCAGCCATTAATAGCTAAGGTGGGAATTACGATGTCTCTGCATTGGCTACAAGAACTCTCTGGAAAGACTCTGGAAACATCGGAGAAGGCTAGAGTACACTGATTCCACGACTCCAATTCAAGTGAAATCTGCTGACAACAGATACATTTGAAATAGTAGATTAAATAGAAACGTTTTGTGAGCTCACCATTCCTTGTATGGATTCACAGACCAGGGATTATGTGGCTGGTGTCCACCATATAAGGCAGAGAAAAAGAAAAAATTCTGTGGTCCGTCCTTCATAAAAAGATCATGTCTTTATTAAACCATCATAAAAAAAAATCTTTCTATGTGCATGTTCCAGACAACCATCTCGCTAAGGCGTTTCACACTACATCCTTTGAGAAAGTCCAAAACACATAAGGCGGGATAGTTATCCGGATCATGCACATAGAAAGATTTTTTATGATGTAATAATAAAGACATTAATTTTTTATGAACGACAAACCACGGAATTCTTTTTATTTATATTTGAAATAGTACCAATAGCAAAAGGTGGGAGCGCTACAAGTGTGCAAGCCACGGAAGGCAAAATCTGAGCAATCTACCTTGAAATTTGTTCATCACAAATTGTAAAGTAATAAATACTGTACAAATACTGACTTCTTTGTATATACTCACAAGAAAACCGCTTTAACTGGAAGTGAGGTCTGCAGCCAGGTATCTACAGTGCTCCCGTAAGACTCGTACAGCCTCAGCACCAGGGAGTCAGGCTGCTTCTCTGCCTGTGAGAACAACCAAGTCGTGTAAGATAAAGGAATCTCGATTAAAAGGGTGAAAACATCATCTTTTTTTAAAACACATGTTGAGGACATGACTTTTGTGGCACTTACTATTCTACAGATATGACAGGTTCTCCTCCTTCAAAAAGGAGCAGGTTACCAGACCTTCCATCCTCCAGCATTTGAGAAGCAGCTTTACCGTGTGAAATGTTTTCCATTTGGAACTGGTCACATGCTCCTCCATCAGCGGCCATTTTATAGACAGGAGAGTTGTGCATTGTGGGAAACCGGCTGTAACACGTGCAGGAGAAGAAGCCATCATACGGCTATAACTGTGTAAATGCCACAAAATCATGTCCTTAACATCTAATCTATTAAGGGGGCTCTCCAAGAATGTAAAACAAAAGAAGTCTGTGATATCATTTAAATTGCAGCTACCATCATTCTAGACACTTGTCAGGAAGCCGGTACGCTTGTGACACAGAACTTAAGACATATTGCAACTCTCAGAAGCTGCAGTTAGAAGCCTCCATACCTCAGTCAGTCAAGAAGCAGCGCTAAGATGAGCCACCATAAGTGCTTTCACTGACTGAGCACAACTGAGAAGAGGAGGGTTTCTACAGCTTCTGTGCTCAAGACAACGGTTTTACACGCTCAGTCCGTGAAAAGATTTATTCCGTCTCATGTCAGCGCTGCTCCTCGGCTGGGAGATATATGTATCCTTATGATGACAGCTCCTCTGACAGTTGAGATACCTCAGTTTCTTTAGCTTGAGGCCGTTCTGACACAACTAAGATGGGTGCTGTTTGAATTATATGCCAGACATCAGGTTCAGGAGAATCCATTTAAAATAAAGTGACCACCATTTTAATAACAGAACAGAATCCTTACTGCTATGTGATTCTTTTATTCATTAATAGTACTGTGTTATTATTACTATAAAGTAAATTTTAACCTCTTTCCAACATTTACTTTACATGTATGGCGTGGGTGTATGGTGCAGGCTCGGGGGCTGAGCCCGCCTAGTACCAGGGACATAATGGCTGTCAGACACAACTAGGATCTATCCCTGAAGAAAAGTTCAGCCTGTGGTTGTTAACCAGTTAAATGCTTATACAGCACGCCCATCAGCCCTCCGCCAATACAAACGTGAGGCAGCGATGGGTTGTTATGGCAACTAGAGTTCTGCTGAAGACCCCCTTGTTGCTCTAAGGCCCTGTGCGCACAGTGCAGTTTTGCAGCATTTTTGGTGCAGGTTGTTGCCCTAAACTGCATCAGGGCCGCCACCAGGGGGGGACAAACAGGACTCTAGTCTGGGACTCCAACAGAAGGGGGCCCCTTCACGCTTCATTTATTGGCTTACAAACCAGGGTGAAGGTGGAGCAGGGATGGAGTCTCAAGGGGGCCCCAAAATTATGCCAGTCAGGGGCCCTGAAATTCCTAGTGGCAGTCCTGACTGCATGTCTCTTCTTCTCCCAGCAAAGTCTATGAGAATTCAGAAAAGCTGTGCACACACTGCTGCTTTTTTGCCTGCAGTTTTGGGAGCAGAAAAAAGAAGCAGCATGTCACTTCTTTTTTTGCGTTTTTCCCTGCATTTTTGAAAAACATATGGGAAAAAAACGCACCAAAACCTCACTGAAGAGCGGCAACAACACAACGCAATGAAAATTGATTTTGGTGGGATGAGTCTAAATCAAATTGTCATGCTTCTTGGGCCATTCCTTTAAGTATTTTAGTGACAATTTCCCCATGAGGACCATTCCCTTACTGTTTTCACGATGATACCACATATATAAAACATGCCTAAGGAACTTTTATATAGAACTTTAGAGAATTGCTGCAGTGAGGACACTACATTACCCCCTCTTAAAAGTAAAAAAGCACCATATTTGCAAACAAATTGACTCACTATTAAAACCTATGTAATCTCTGCAGAACTCCTCATACTGCGGGCACTTTACAGTTCCATCAGATTAGGTTAGAAGATCTGCAAGTAGAGCTTGCCAGGAGAGTTTATAAGCCAATAATTCACAGCAATTATCCCATGGAAAGACAAAGGCCAGGCTGATTAAGACTGGTTTGTCATACATAAGTCTTATGTGCTGTGTGGTAACTCGCTACCTAATTATTTTGGTGCTTTTTTGCGGCATGTGCATTGCAAGAAATGCTGCTAGTCTTGGACAGAAGTAACATCTCTGGAGTAAGAAATGCAGACACGAATGATAAATTTGACAAGTTGGTGTTACGCCGCCTCATCCCGGATCATCCCTAGCTCTGCCCATTTTGGCTGAGCTTTCTTAAATTAGCGTGATAAAAAAACCGAAAGCTGCTAAATTGATGTGCAACTTGGTGTTGTGCAAAAACTTGGCGATTTTTCAACGTTTTACCTCAGCTTTCTGATAAATCACCCCCAAAAAGTGTACTTACTCGTTTAACCACCTCTAACACAATGGCTGGAGAAAGTATGGTGAAGGCACTCCAGGACGTCTTCTCGGTGGAGAGCGCCGAGCTTGTCAGAAGGGGCATGCAGAAGTTATATGCCTGCTGAATTACACCCGCTTCCTGAAAAGACCCTGATAAGAAGATAAAAGATGATTAATATCCATGAAAAAAAGGGAATTTTGTTTACTTACCGTAAATTCCTTTTCTTCTAGCTCCTATTGGGAGACCCAGACAATTGGGTGTATAGCTTCTGCCTCTGGAGGCCACACAAAGTATTACACTTTTAAAAAAGTGTAACCCCTCCCCTCTGCCTATACACCCTCCCGTGGACCACGGGCTCCTCAGTTTGGTGCAAAAGCAGGAAGGAGAAAACTTATAAATTGGTCTAGGGTAAATTCAATCCGAAGGATGTTTGGAGGACTGAAGACCATGAACCAAAAGAACAAATCAACATCAACAACATGTGTACACAAAAGAACAACCAGCCCGAAGGGCACGGGGGCGGGTGCTGGGTCTCCCAATAGGAGCTAGAAGAAAAGGAATTTACGGTAAGTAAACAAAATTCCCTTTTTCTTTGTCGCTCCATTGGGAGACCCAGACAATTGGGACGTCCAAGAGCAGTCCCTGGGTGGGTAAAAGAATACCTCAATAAAAAGAGCCGAAAACGGCCCCCTCTTACAGGTGGGCAACCGCCGCCTGGAGGACTCGCCTACCTAAACTGGCGTCTGCCGAAGCATAGGTATGCACTTGATAGTGCTTCGTAAAAGTGTGCAGACTAGACCACGTAGCTGCCTGACACACCTGCTGAGCCGTCGCCCGATGCCGCAATGCCCAGGACGCACCTACGGCTCTGGTAGAATGGGCTTTCAACCCTGAAGGGAGCGGAAGCCCAGAAGTACGGTAGGCCTCGAGAATCGGTTCCTTGATCCACCGAGCCAAGGTTGACTTGGAGGCCTGAGAGCCCTTACGCTGGCCAGCGACAAGGACAAAGAGCGCATCTGAACGGCGCAGGGGCGCCGTGCGAGAGACGTAGAACCGGAGTGCTCTCACTAGATCCAAAGAGTGCAAATCCTTTTCACACTGGTGAATTGGATTAGGGCAAAAGGAAGGCAAGGAGATATCCTGATTTAGATGAAAAGGGGATACCACCTTAGGGAGAAATTCCGGGACAGGACGCAGAACCACCTTATCCTGGTGGAAAACCAGGAAGGGAGCTTTGCATGACAGCGCTGCAAGCTCAGACACTCTCCGAAGTGATGTGACTGCCACCAGGAAGGCCACCTTCTGAGAAAGACAGGAGAGAAAGACATCCCGCAGCGGCTCAAAAGGCGGCTTTTGAAGAGCCGTCAGGACCCTGTTAAGATCCCAAGGTTCCAATGGACGTTTGTAAGGTGGGACCATGTGGCAAACCCCCTGCAGGAACGTGCGGACCTGCGGAAGCCTGGCTAGACGCGTTTGAAAAAACACGGAGAGCGCCGACACTTGGCCCTTGAGAGAGCCGAGGGACAAACCCTTGTCCATTCCAGATTGTAGGAATGAAAGAAATGTGGGTAAGGCAAACGGCCATGGAGGAAAACCGTTATCAGAGCACCAAGATAAGAAGATTTGCCAAGTCCTGTGATAGATCTTGGCGGACATTGGTTTCCTGGCTTGTCTCATGGTGGCAATTACATCCTGAGATAACCCTGAAGACGCTAGGAGCCAGGACTCAATGGCCACACAGTCAGGTTGAGGGCCACAGAATTCAGATGGAAAAACGGGCCTTGTGACAGCAAGTCTGGGCGGTCTGGAAGTGCCCACGGTTGACCCACCGTGAGATGCCACAGATCCGGATACCACGACCGCCTCGGCCAGTCTGGAGCGACGAGAATGGCGCGACGGCAGTCGGACCGGATCTTGCGTAGCACCCTGGGCAGCATCGCCAGAGGGGGAAACACATATGGCAGTCGAAACTGCGACCAATCCTGGACCAAAGCGTCCGCTGCCAGAGCTCTGTGATCCTGAGACCGTGCCATGAAGGCCGGGACCTTGTTGTTGTGTCGTGACGCCATGAGATCGACGTCCGGCGTTCCCCAGCGGCGACAGATCTCTCGAAACACGTCTGGGTGAAGAGACCATTCCCCCGCGTCCATGCCCTGACGACTGAGAAAATCTGCTTCCCAGTTTTCTACGCCCGGGATGTGAACTGCGGAGTCTGTGTCTTCCACCCACTGCAGAATCCGCCGGACTTCCTGGAAGGCTTGACGACTGCGAGTGCCGCCTTGGTGGTTGATGTAGGCGACGGCAGTGGCGTTGTCCGACTGGATTCGGATCTGCCTGCCCTCCAGCCACCGATGGAAAGCCAATAGGGCTAGATATACTGCCCTTATCTCCAGGATATTGATCTGAAGGGACGATTCTATTGGAGTCCAGGTTCCTTGAGCCCTGTGGTGGAGAAAAACCGCTCCCCAACCTGACAGGCTCGCGTCCGTGGTGACCACGGCCCAGGTTGGGGGTAGGAAGGATTTTCCCCGGGACAGAGATGTGGGTAGGAGCCACCACTGAAGTGATGTTTTGGTTGCGAGGGAAAGAGAGATGTTCTTGTCGAGGGAAGCCGAACTCTTGTCCCATTTGCGAAGAATGTCCCATTGGAGTGGCCGTAGATGGAATTGCGCGAACGGCACTGGAGGTGTTCGTCCCCGATGGCTAAACGCAGGAAACGTTGATGTTCGGGTGCGATCGGCACATGGAGATAAGCATCTTTGATGTCGATCGATGCTAGGAAGTCTCCTTGTGACATCGAGGCGATGACCGAGCGGAGAGATTCCATCCGAAACCGTCTGGTTCTCACATGTCTGTTGAGCAGCTTGAGGTCCAGAACGGGACGGAATGACCCGTCCTTTTTTGGCACCACGAACAAGTTGGAGTAAAATCCGCGACCACGTTCCTGAAGGGGAACGGGAATCACAACTCCTTCTATCTTTAGAGCGTCCACTGCCTGAAAAAGTGCGTCGGCCTGTGCGGGGGGTGGGGAGGTTCTGAAGAAACGAGCCGCAGGTCGAGAGCTGAACTCTATCCTGTAACCATGAGACAGAATGTCTCTCACCCATCGGTCTTGAACGTGTGGCCACCAGGCGTCGCCAAAGCGGGAGAGCCTGCCACCGACCGAGGATGTGGCTAGATGAGGCCGAGAGTCATGTGGAGGCCGTCTAGGAGGCAGTGCCTCCCGCGGCCTTTTGGGGGCGTGACTTGGACCGCCACGCATAGGAGTTCCTCTGGCCTTTCTCCGGCCGGTTGGACGAAGAGGATTGGGTCTTGGCGGAGGGACGAAAGGACCGAAACCTCGATTGGATTTTCCTCTGCTGAGGTCTCTTAGGTTTGGACTGGGGTAAGGAGGAGTCCTTTCCCGAGGATTCCTTAATAATCTCATCCAACCGTTCACCAAACAAACGGTCGCCAGAAAAAGGCAAACCAGTTAAGAACCTTTTGGAAGCAGAGTCTGCTTTCCATTCACGCAGCCACATAGCCCTGCGGACTGCCACGGAGTTAGCGGATGCCACAGCCGCACGGCTAGCGGAGTCCAGGACGGTGTTCATGGTGTAGGAGGAAAATGCTGATGCCTGAGAGGTCAAGGAAGAAACATGCGGAGCAGAATTCCGCGTGACGGCATTAATCTCAGTCAGACATGCCGAGATTGCTTGGAGAGCCCACACGGCCGCAAAGGCCGGGGCAAAAGACGCGCCCGTGGCCTCATAAATAGACTTCACCAAGAGCTCTATCTGTCTGTCAGTGGCATCCTTCAGGGATGAGCCATCGGCAACAGACACAACGGACCTAGCAGCCAATCTAGAGACTGGAGGATTCACCTTGGGGGAGTGTGCCCAGCCCTTAACGACTTCAGGTGGAAAGGGATAACGCGTGTCAGTGTGCCGTTTAGCAAAGCGCTTGTCCAGAACCGCTCTGGGCTTCTGGACAGCGTCCCTGAAGTTAGAGTGATCAATAAACGTATTGCGCGTACGTTTGGGGAATCGAAATTGGTGTTTCTCCTGCTGAGAAGCCGGCTCCTCTGCAGGAGGAGGTGGGGGTAAGAGATCCAACACCTGGTTGATGGACGAGATAAGATCATTTACTAAGGCGTCCCCCTCAGAGGCATCAAGGTTAAGGGTGAAGTCAGGGTCAGAGCCCTGAGCTCCCACGTCCGCCTCGTCTTCCTGAGAGTCCTCAAGCTGGGATCCAGAGCAGCGTGAGGAAGCCGGGGAAGAGTCCCAGCGAGGCCGCTTAGCCGGCCTGGGGCTGCGATCCGGGCAGGAGTCCTCCGCCTGGGACCTAGGGGCTATCCTGGGAGCGCGCTGCGGTGCGGACTGAGAAGGGCCTGGAGGAGACAAACTAACAGGGGCCGGGGCCTGTGAAGGGCCCGGTCTGGACTGCAATGCCTCAAGGAGCTTAGATGACCATTTGTCCATAGACTGTGCAATGGACTGAGAAAGTGACTGGGAGAGTGTCTCAGCGAAAGAGGCCAACGACGGTGACTCTGACCCTGCAGACTGCTCAGGGGGAGCAGGGGGCTCTACATGAGCCGAGGGGCCCACAAGTGCCCGAGGCTCCGGCTGAGCAAGCATGGCAGGAGTCGAGCATTGATCACAGTGAGGGTAGGTGGATCCCGCAGGCAACATAGCCCTACAAGAGGTACAGGCCGCGAAAAAAATCTGTGCCTTAGTAGCTTTGCTCCTTGTAGACGACATGCTGTTGTCTCTTAGGAGAGTGACCACTGAGGGTATATGGGAAAAGGGTATACAGCCTTTCCGAACAGATATATATATCTATATATATATATATCCCGGCACCCTAGGGGGACCAGCACCGGGTGACCGGTGTGGCTTACCAACCGCTAACGAGCGGAGTGTGTCCTCCAGATTCCCTGTCGTGGATCCCCCGGAGCTGCAGAGCTTTGCCGCTGAGTAGCATCCACCAGCAGAATGCTAAAAATGGCCGCCGGAGCTCTCAGGGGGGGTGTGGAGCCGAGGGCGGCGCCAGCAAAGAGCGGGAATCTGGAGTCCCCAGTGGTCAATGAGGGGGGGGGGACATGCAAAGATGCTCCAGCCCTCAAAGCCGACGTCATGTCGGTAATCTCACCCTTACCCCTGACAGGCAGGCCCGGGGGCGGGATTTTTCGCGACTAGGCCGCGGCGAAGCCGGGGACTAAATTTAAGGCCGTGCCCGACAAGCAGGCACGGTCGGCGCAGAAGTCCGCCGAAAAAACAACGGACGGAACTACCGCGGCTTCCGGGGAGAAGGTGAGACCTCCCTCCCTGTACAGTCCCCACATGGGGACACAGAGTACCTTCAAGTTGCAGGGCCCGGTCCCTGGGGGTGAAGAAGCTCCGGTCCGGCAGGTTCCAACAGGGGCTGCGGATGGAGCACGGTCCCAGCACGTGGATGACCGCTTAGGATCCCACTTCTCCCAGAGCCGCATAAGGGATGGTGAAGGAGACGGCATGTGGCTCCAGCCTCCGTACCTGCAATGGGTACCTCAACCTTAACAACACCGCCGACATAGTGGGGTGAGAAGGGAACATGCCGGGGACCCCATCGGGGTCCTCTTTTCTTCCATCCGTCATAACTATGTATGAGAATGCATGAGTGGATGTGTGCCTCCTTCCACACAAAGCATAAAACTGAGGAGCCCGTGGTCCACGGGAGGGTGTATAGGCAGAGGGGAGGGGTTACACTTTTTTAAAAGTGTAATACTTTGTGTGGCCTCCAGAGGCAGAAGCTATACACCCAATTGTCTGGGTCTCCCAATGGAGCGACAAAGAAATATATATTTTTAATGGACAATCTTTTTTTACATCAAGACCTTTGTTTAAAAATAAATTAAAAAATAGTAATCCTGCAGTTTTCTCACTGGCTCTGGGGCTTTTCTAGACTCACGCTACCCCCTCAGTTCAGATTGCATTTACAGCAAGGCTCCTTATTATCAGAGGCAGGAATTTAGGGAGAAAGATGATACACCAATCACAATAGGTGATGTCACAGTTGCCCCTGCTCCCCCTTCCTGCACAATAACCTTAACATTTGCTCATTTGATAGGGTAGGGTCAGAGTCTGTTCACTGTGGCTACATACATGTGTTGTTTCCTGAAACAAGTAATTAAAGTTTATAGAGAACCTGTCAGGTGTTACTTCCCCTGGCTAGTCGACTCCATTAGCATGTTAGTTCGCAGGGGTGAAAATTCATTCAGCTATGTGGATGACTCATGGTGCGTCATCCACATCAATCAGAGCTAGAGAATGGCGTGTAGAATCAGAGAGGAGAAAAAGACGCTACAATGAGTGCAGCTATCAGACTAGACCATCCTCATTTAAATGTATGTATGTATTCACAGCAAAGGACCGAATCAAATGGTATTGTTGTTGTATATAGGGGGGGTTAGGAGACAATTTGTGGAGAGGACATTTTATTTGTTGAGCGACTAAAAAACTGGTGACCGGTTCCATTTAGCTGATTTAAGCAATAGATCATTGTTTGATTAAAACTTCCCCTAAATAAAAAAAAAAGTAATTCATAAAGCAATGCAACAAAGTATATTATCTATTAGATATTTCATAATCATACATACTCTCATGAGGCATAAGTGCATAGGAAAACTCATGATGTCCAATATCAGCGGTGGCGTCAGGGGACTTGGGAGCTCGCAGTCTAATAAAAAAATCCAAAACAATTATAACGTTGTGAATGTGGCTCCACAGAATAACAGTTCTTTACCATATCTGATATCATAGAGGCCACCCCGTGAATTCTAAAAACCCTTTGGAATAAAGCAGATGATTATTTTTACCACTGTGGTGCAATAAACACCACTGTCCAGTGTAATTTCAGCCCCTTTTGTCCCCTTTTCTCACTTCTCTCCCTGTGGATGGGCAACAGAACGCTCCAGGTGACCAGGACACAACTGACTCTCCCAGCTTCTGCTAAGGCCTTGTTTTGATTCATATGGCCATCCTGTGGTTTTTCCCTCCATAGTGGTATAAAATGTCAGAAAGAATGTAATTCAGGAATGTATCCCATAGACATCTATAGAATAGTTCCCATTTATCCAGCGAAAGCTTATAAAGCCGGATCAGAAACCTCTACATGCACTATTTCCTGCTCCAGCTATGGATACCAGACTGATATACAAAAACTGCTCAACCGTGGATTAATTTTTTCTGGCTCCGGCATTAAAAAAACTGACCGAGTACAACGGATATATGGCACAAAGCCTAACTACTCATCTCCGGTCTTTTTCGTGCAGGAAAAATAGTCCTTAACACACAGCCCCAAGGATCCTACTAACAAATAGCCGGTGTCCCATCTATCAATCTATTCACCTAGCATCTATCTAACTAGACTTCTTCCTATCTTTTGTCCCCGCTAGTTACATCTGTTGCACAGGCTTCACTTAGACTTTTTTATGTGCTTGGGGCTTGTTCACATAGATACAATAGTCCAGCTCAATTCCATAGGGCTCCTTCTGTAAAAACTTAATTTACCAAAATCAGATAACATTTCAGTTCATGAAAACTAGGAACAATAACACTGTCAAGCCACCTTTACACATTAGACTGACAGTACAGGCGGACACAGACAGAAAAGGGCCCCTGTGCAGGAACAATACAGTGCATGGGCCAATTGCAGCCCAAGCACTCATCATAATAATGCACAATTCCCCCTGCTTTGGAGGTAGAAATGGGCCTGTAATGTCTTGAGCTCCTCTGCGGCTGTATGTTGTTTTATAAGGACAACTCCTCATTGACTGTAAGATTCTTTTTCCCTGAGGAAGGAGACAGAAGGGTCTCCGAAACGCGTTGGAATTATCTAAATAAAAGAAAAATATTAATTTACATCCTTGCTCGTGGTTTCCTAGCGCGGTTTTTAAACCCGTTTTTCCTCCAGTCTACACTTTGATATCCTTTGCTCAGACACGGGGCCGCTGCTGAACCACTAAAGCACTCATCCACGTTCTCTAAGGGGTTGTGACTGGCACAACCTAGCCAGGTGAGTGTGTTTTAACCCTTTTTCCCTCTGCCCTGTAAATCGGGTAAGACCCTATTGCGCCTTTTCTCTCCTACTACAGCTTCTCATAGGAAACATAGGAGCGCTTGACCGAACGAGCATTTCTATGTATGGGAAAAACGGTCGAACAAATGGTCGAAACATCGTTCAAAAAACAGCCATGTGAGGTATAAGGGCATCTTAAATCTTATTGTTTGACAAACTATAAAATCATAAACTCAGAGCCCTTACACTATATATCATTCATTACAATATATAAAAATATAGAGATTTTTTAATTCCACCAAGGACAACATCTGCAAGTAGTTTGAGTGTCTCCTTGTGTTTGCGTGAATTTCCACCTACACTTTTCAAGTGCTGCAGTTTCCTCCCACACTCCATAGACATACCGATAGGGACTTTAGATTGTGAGCCCCAATGGGCTCTGCAGAACATGATAGCGCTACATAGGCAAAGCTAAATAAACTATATATGCCTAATGCACATGTTACCTTGGGAAAGAGCATTTCTATTTATTAACCCCTTAAGGACGAAGCCAGTTTTGTACTTAATGCCCAGGCCATTTTTTGCAATTTTGACCAGTGTCACTTTATAAGGTTATAACTCTGGAACACTTCAATGGATCCCGGTGATTCTGAGATTGTTTTTTCGTGACATATTGGGCTTCATGTTAGAGGTAAATTTAGGATGATATTTTTTTTATTTTATTTGTGAAAAAATCTGAAATTTGACAAAAAAATTAAAAATTTTGCAAGTTTCAAACTTTTAATTTTTATGCCCATAAACCGGAGAGTTATGTCACACAAAAAAGAGAATTTTGTTTACTTACCGTAAATTCTTTTTCTTATAGTTCCGACATGGGAGACCCAAACCATGGGTGTATAGCTTCGGCCTCCGGAGGACACACAAAGTACTACACTCAAACGTGTAGCTCCTCCCTCCGGGCTATATACACCCCCTGGATGACAATCTACCCAGTTCAGTGCAAAAGCTGAAGGAGGACATCCACCCATAAGTAGAGATAGAGTAAAACTCGGAATAACCGGAACTCTGACTACTAACAACAGCCGGTGAAACACACGGAACAAAAAAACTGCCAACAGGCAACAGGGAGGGTGCTGGGTCTCCCATGTCGGAACTATAAGAAAAAGAATTTACGGTAAGTAAACAAAATTCTCTTTTTCTTTATCGTTCCTTATGGGAGACCCAAACCATGGGACGTTCCAAAGCAGTCCATGGGTGGGAATAAACCAAACTGAGAAGTAGGCAAAACCTAACTTCACAAATGGGCGACAGCCGCCTGAAGAATGCGTCTGCCCAAGCTTGCATCTGCCGAAGCATGAGCATGCACTTGGTAGTGCTTCGAAAAAGTGTGCAGACTGGACCACGTGGCAGCCTGACAAACCTGCTGAGCCGTAGCCTGGTGCCTGAAAGCCCAGGAGGCACCGACAGCTCTGGTCTAGTGCGCCTTAATCCCTGGCGGGGGAGGCACCTGAGAACACTGGTAGGCATCGGTGATAGCCGACCTGATCCAACGAGCTAGGGTCGGTTTAGAAGCAGCGAGACCCTTGCGCTGACCAGTGGTTAGCACAAAAAGTGAGGTGCACCGCCTAAAAACGGCGGTGCGTGACACATAGATTCGGAGCGCCCGCACCAAATCCAAGGTATGCAACGCCTTTTCAAAGCGATGCACAGGGGCCGGACAAAGAGAAGGCAATGAAATGTCCTGGTTAAGGTGGAAAGGAGACACCACCTTAGGGAGAAAGTCCGGAGACGGACGAAGAACCACCTTGTCTTGGTGAAACAGCAAAAAGGGGGATTCCGAAGAGAGCGCAGCCAAATCAGAAACTCTCCTGAGAGAAGTTATGGCTACTAGAAAAACAACTTTCTGTGAAAGTCTAAACAAGGGAACCTCCCTGAGAGGCTCAAAGGGGGGTTTCTGTAAGGCAGTGAGGACCAGATTAAGGTCCCAGGGATCCAAGGGCCGCCGGTAAGGAGGAATGATGTGAGATGCGCCCTGCATGAAGGTGCGCACCTGAGCCAGTCGGGCGATACGCCGCTGGAACAATACCGACAGAGCCGACACCTGTCCCTTGAGGGAATTGAGGGACAGTCCTAGCTGTAGACCGGACTGTAGAAAAGACAGGATGGTCGGCAAGGAGAACGGCCAAGGAGCATGGTCGGAAGAGCGACACCAGGACAGGAAAATCCTCCAAGTCCTGTGGTAAATCTTGGCCGAGGAAGACTTCCGAGCCTGAGTCATGGTGGAGATGACCTCAGAGGGAATGCCTGAAGCCGTCAGGATCCAGGACTCAAGAGCCACGCCGTCAATCTGAGAGCCGCAGAATTCTGGCGGAAGAACGGACCTTGAGAGAGAAGGTCTGGGCGGTCCGGGAGATGCCACGGCACCTCTACGGACAGACTGAGCAGGTCTGGGTACCAAGCTCGCCTGGGCCAGTCCGGAGCAATGAGTATGACTCGACGGCCCTCCATTCTGATCTTGCGCAGAACCCTGGGCAAGAGCGCTAGAGGGGGAAACACATAGGCCAGACGGAACTGAGACCAATCTTGAACCAGTGCGTCTGCTGCGAAGGCTTGAGGATCGTGGGAGCGAGCCACGTAAACCGGAACCTTGTTGTTGTGCCGGGATGCCATTAGATCCACTTCCGGAGTGCCCCACTTGCGGCAGATTGATCTGAACACTGACGGATGGAGGGCCCACTCGCCGCTGTCCACGGTTTGACGGCTGAGGTAATCGGCCTCCCAGTTTTCCACGCCTGGGATGTGGACTGCAGATATTGTGGACTTGGAGTCCTCCGTCCACTGGAGGATTCGTTGAACCTCCAACATCGCCAGACGGCTGTGAGTCCCGCCCTGGTGATTGATGTAGGCAACCGCTGTCGCGTTGTCCGACTGAACTCGAATGTGCCTGCCCGCCAACAGGTGGTGAAAGGCTAGGAGAGCTAGAAACACAGCTCTGATCTCCAGCACATTGATCGAGAGGGCTGATTCGGACGGAGTCCAAGTGCCCTGTGCTCGGTGATGGAGAAATACTGCTCCCCAACCGGAGAGGCTGGCATCCGTGGTGAGGATCACCCAGGACGGAGTCAGGAAGGAGCGTCCCTGAGACAGAGAGAGGGGCCGAAGCCACCACTGAAGGGAGCTCCTGGTCTGTGACGACAGAGCCACCTGCCTGTGCAAGGAAGAGATCCGCTTGTCCCAACAGCGGAGAATGTCCAGCTGCAGGGGACGCAGATGGAACTGAGCAAAGGGGACCGCTTCCATGGACGCCACCATCTGACCCAGCACCTGCATGAGGTGTCTGATGGAATGACGGCGGTGCCTCAGCAGAGAGCGCACCTCTAGACGAAGGGACTGCTGTTTGACTAAGGGCAACTTGACAAGTGCCGGCAGAGTCTCAAATTGCATCCCTAGGTACAAAAGCACCTGGGTCGGGGTCAGAGTGGACTTGGGCAGGTTGACAAGCCACCCGAACTGAACTAGCGTGGCGAGAGTGAGAGAGACACTCCTCTGGCAGTCTGCACTGGATGAGGCCTTGACTAGAAGGTCGTCCAGGTAAGGAATCACTGCCAACTCCTGGAGGTGCAGGACCGCAACCACTGCTGCCATGACCTTGGTGAATACTCGAGGGGCCGTGGCTAAGCCGAAGGGGAGAGCCACGAATTGGAAATGTTCCTCTCCGATCGCAAAGCGTAGCCAACGCTGGTGTGAAACCGCAATAGGCACATGCAGATAGGCATCTCTGATGTCGATGGATGCCAGAAAATCTCCTTGGGTCATTGAGGCAATGACCGATCTCAGAGATTCCATGCGAAAGTGCCGCACCTGAACATGCTTGTTGAGAAGCTTGAGATCCAGGATGGGTCGGAAGGAACCGTCCTTTTTGGGGACTAGAAAGAGGTTTGAGTAGAAACCTCTGAACCGTTCCCGGGCGGGAACCGGAACAATTACACCGTTGGCCTGCAGGGATGCCACGGCCTGAGAGAAGGCGGCGGCTTTGGAGCAGGGGGGGGTGGACAGAAAAAATCTGTTTGGCGGGCTGGAAGAAAATTCTATCCTGTAGCCGTGGGAGATGATATCCCGCACCCACTGATCGGAGACGTGTTGCAACCACACGTCGCCAAAGTGGGAGAGCCTGCCACCGACCAAGGACGTTGCTGGCGCGGCCAGATAGTCACGAGGAGGCTGCCTTAGTGGCAGCGGCTCCTCCGGTCTTTTGAGGACGCGGCTTTGCACGCCAGTTGGATTTCCGATCCTTGGCTGCGGTAGTGGACGAGGCCGAGGGCTTAGAGGATGACCAGTTAGAGGAACGAAAGGAACGAAACCTCGATTGGTTCCTGCCCTGGACAGGTTTCTTGGCTTTAGTTTGTGGCAAGGAAGTACTCTTCCCGCCAGTAGCTTCCTTAATTATGTCATCCAGCTGTTCCCCAAACAGCCGGGACCCAGCAAAAGGGAGACTCGCAAGGTACTTCTTAGAGGAAGCGTCTGCTTTCCACTCTCGAAGCCACAAGATCCTGCGGATCGCGAGGGAGTTAGCGGAGGCCACCGCCGTGCGGTGAGAAGCCTCCAGGATGGCAGACATGGCGTAGGATGCAAAAGCCGAAGCTTGAGAAGTTAAGGCATCCGTCTCAGGAATAGAGTCCCTGGAGAGGGAATGAATCTCCGCCAGAGAGGCAGAGACTGCCTTAAGAGCTCACACTGCCGCAAAAGACGGGGAGAACGAGGCTCCTGCCGCCTCATATACAGACTTGGCCAGAAGGTCAACCTGGCGGTCAGTGGGATCCTTAAGAGAAGTGCCATCAGCCACAGCTACGACTGTGCGGGCTGAGATTCTGGACACCGGAGGGTCTACCTTTGGGGACTGGGCCCAGTCCTTAACCACCTCTGGTGGAAAAGGAAAACGGTCATCTGAACTACGCTTCGGAAAACGTTTGTCAGGACAGGCCCTGGGCTTGTTAACAGTGGTGTGAAAGCTGGAGTGGTTAAAAAACATACTCCTAGGTTTCTTAGGAGAGGTAAACTGGTGTACCTCTACCAGAGAGGGTTGTTCCTCTGACTCTTGTGGGTTGAGGTTCAGTACGGAGTTAATGGACGCAATCAAGTCAGTAACATCCGCATCACCCTCAGACAAGTCAATGGGGTACATAGAGGTAGCGTCTGAGCCCACAGTAAACGAATCCTCCTCGCCCTGCACCTCGGCTCGTGAATCAGAGCCGTGGGACGAGGAAGGAGAAGGTTCCCTGCGTCTCCGTTTAGGGGGACGGGGTCCTAGGACATGCTCTGAGGGCTCTGCAGAGCTCGGAGCCGCAGAGGCACCCTGAGAAGGGGGCTGATGCATGGACAGCAGTGTCCGGGACAGCTGCCCCATGGAGTCGGCAAAAGACTGGGAAATAGCTTGTGAAAAGGAAGCTACCCAAGCCGGGGGTTCAGCCACCGGGGCCGGAGCAGCCGGAGGGACCCCTGAGGAGGCTCCAGGCTGAGACACAAACATGTTAGCACAGGCATCACAATGTGGGTATGTGCTTGGCTGTGGCAGAATGAGCTTACATGCAGTGCATATAGCGTACATGTTTGCAGCCTTGCTTCGGGTGACAGACATGCTGCTGAGGTGGAAGCTCTGCAGCAAGAATACACTCCTGTAGAATGCCCTGAGAGTGTAATAAAAGTCCACAACCGAAGGTTGTGGCTTACCAGCCCGCTCTCTGTGTGCCCTCCGGATTCCACCGCTCAAAGACCCTGTGAAGCGTCAGCCTTCCTAACAGTATGCAGCATCCAGCGCCTTCCAGTGTAAGAACGCTGAGAAAATGGCGCTGGGAGAAGGAGGGGGGGCGTGCACAAGCCCAAGAGCGGGAAAAACGGAGGGCAGAGAGATACAGGGAGAGATACAGGGGAGGGAACATCTCCCCAGAGAGGAGTGCCCTCCCCTCTGCTGGTCGGGCGGTGGGCGGCGCTGTATGCAAAACATGCAGAGAAGCCGAAACCGAAACTAGGCCCAAACTGAAGCCGGGGCCTAGATTTTAAAATGCGGCCGACGAGCAGGCACCTTCGGCGCGGTTCTCAGGGGAAACCCCCAGAACCGGCCGGAATTTACAGTAACGCTAAAACACATACTGTCCCCCCAATAAAAGTACCCGGGACCCCTGAAAAACGTCTCAATACTTAGCTTTTGAGACGCAGGGCCATGTCCCTGAGTGGGGGTTAAACGCTCCTTCCAGCAGGGACCAGACAGGGCTGCGGATGGAGACCGGTCTTCTGCAAGCAGAGAGGACCGTGGAGGCTCCCACTTCAAACCAGAGCCTCGACAGAGGATGTGAAGGAGCGCGGCATGTGAAGGCTCCAGCCTTATAAAGTCAACCTTAACAGCACCCCGACAGAGTGGGGTGTGAAGGGACATGCCGGGAGTCCAGACTGGACCCGCTTTTCTTCCAAATCTTTAAAATTAAAATAAAAATGAAAAAAAAAAAATATCAGAGAATGCAAGTGTGTGATCCTCCTGAAACACAAAGCATTGAACTGGGTAGATTGTCATCCAGGGGGTGTATATAGCCCGGAGGGAGGAGCTACACATTTGAGTGTAGTACTTTGTGTGTCCTCCGGAGGCAGAAGCTATACACCCATGGTTTGGGTCTCCCATAAGGAACGATAAAGAAATAGTTAATAAATAACATTTCCCACATGTCTACTTTAGATCAGCGCAATTTTTGAAACAACATTTTTTGGGGTTAGGAAGTTAGAAGGGTTCAAAGTTCATCAGCAATTTCCCATTTTTTCAACAAAATTTACAAAACCATTTTTTTAGGGACCACATCCCATTTGATGTGACTTTGAGAGGCCTGGGTGACAGAAAATACCCAAAAGTGACACCATTCTAAAACCTGCACCCCTCAAGGTACTCAAAACCACATTCAAGAAGTTTATTAACCCTTCAGGTGCTTCACAGGAACTAAAGTAATGTGGAATGAAAAAAAATAAAAATTAACATTTTACCTAAAAATGTTACTTTAGCACTAATTTTCTTACTTTTTCAAGAGGTAACACCAAGAATTGGACCTCACACTTTGTTACCCACTTTCTTATGAGCGCGCCAATACCCCACATGTGGTCAGAAACCTTTGTTTGGGTAAATGGGAGAGCTCGGAATGAAAGGAGCAATATTTGAATTTTGGAAAGCAAAGTTGGCTGAAACAGATTGCGGGCACCATGTTGCTTTTAAAGATCCCCTAAGGTACCTAAACAGCAGGAACCCCCCTCAAGTGACCCCATTTTGGAAACTAGACCCCTTAAGGCTTCTATCGAGGGGTATACTGAGCATTTTGGACCCACAGGTACTTCACAGATTTTGATAACGTTACTTTGTCATATTGAAAATTGTATTTTTTTTCTCAAAAATGTTGCTTTAGCATCAATTCTCTCACTTTTTCAAGAGGTAATTCCAAAAATTTGACCCAAATGTTTGTTACCCACTTTTTTATGAGCGCGGTGATACCTCACATGTGGTCTGAAACCTTTGTTTGGACAAATGGAAGGGCTTGGAACGAAAGGAGCAATATTTGAATTTTGGAAAGGAAATTTGGCTGAAAAAGATTGCGGGCACCATGTTGCATTTGGAGGACCCCTAAGGTACGTAAACAGCAAAAAACCACCACAAGTGACCCCATATTGGAAACTAGGCCTCTCAAGAATTTATCTAGATGTTTGGTGAGTACCCTGAACCCCCAGGTGCTTCACAGAAGTTTATAACGTTGAGCCATGAAAATAAAAAAATAAAATTTTACCACAAAATTGTTACTTCAACCAGGTAGCTTTTTTTTCACAAGGGTAACAGGAAAAAAATCACCATGAAATTTATTGTGCAATTTCTCCTGAGTTTGGTGATATCTTATATGTGGTGGAAATCAACTGTTTGGGCACACGGCAGGTCTTGGAAGGGAAGGAGTGCAATTTGACTGAACATTTGGCTGGAATAATTAGTGGACGCTATGTCGCATTTGGAAAGCCCCTAAAGTGCCTAAACAGTGGAGGCCCCCCACAAGTGACCCCATTCTGGAATCAAGAAACCTCAAGGCTTTTATCTAGGTGTATATTGAGCATTTTGAGTCCACGAATACTTCACAGAATTTGATAAGCTTAGGTTGCCATATTG